>NC_139575.1:30526450-30818950 GCF_946808225.1 Silurus aristotelis
CTTTGGTAATAACATCATACAGCTCTTCCTGTCCTATACATGTAAAGCAGTGTAGTTGTGGAGTTTTAGGTGAGATTGTGTCAGGCGATGCTGTCAGAGGTTGGACATCCACAATTGTTTTTCTAATACTATAATTTTTTTTTGTGAAGAATTTTATAAAGTCCTCACTACTAAACTGTGATGGAACACATTTTTCAGATACCTAATTTGTAGTTAATTAAGCTACTGTACTGAAAAGGAACCTGGGATTGTTTTTGTTGTTTTCTATGTGTTTGCTCGGGTGTTCAGCTTTTAGCGCCTGTGTGTTGCTGAGCATACTGTCTTTGTACGCAATTCTAAATACTGTATTTTCCGGACTATAAGCCGCTACTTTTTTCCCACACAGTAATCCTCACGGCTTAAACAACGAAGCGGCTAATTTATGGATTTTTCCTAGGTTTTTCCCGGTTTCACAAGCTTCAAGCCAAAAAACTGAGCACCATAACATTAGACCAATGAAATTGCCGAACGGGTTCAGGTGAATCAATGAAACTCTTTATATTAAATCAGATGCGCTCCCACTGAATCGGGCCGCACCACATAATAAATATTGATGAGGTTCCTCTGACGTTTGACCTGCCGCTCACTCGGTCTGGCAACAGGAAAGGCGAATCATTCGTCACGCTGAAAACAACCGGGCATGAAAAAACACACTTCACCTGTGTTCTGAGCTGCACGGCATCGGGAGAAAAGCTTCACCAATGGTGATTTTTAAACGCACGACGATGCCAAAAGATAAACTCTCGAGAAAAATAATAATTGTGAAAGGAAGGAGGAAGACAGTGAACAATTACTTTCTTGGTAGGCTACTGTTTAGATACAGTAACTCCAACAGTTAAAAAGTTACAACAGAAATCATATAAGCACAGACAGGTTTCCAAAACTCGTGCTTTTTTATTTTTCTTGGCAACAGCGTTACGGGTTAGTCAAAGAAACTTAGAACTAAGCATCAGAAAATAATAAGGATATTCCTCGGCCTTGCACACATGCAGTAATAGCAGAAAAATGCGGCGGCAGGCTATTCCCAAAATGCTGCTCTGCTCTTAAAGGAGCCACAACATATTTCACACATTACACCGTGTAACAGACACTGTCTTTCGTTAAAGCCTGTGTAAAATTCATTAGTTTCAGTGTAGACACCTGCGGCTTATTTATGTTCAAAATAAAAATTTTTGTAAAATTCAGTGGGTGTGGCTTATATTTGGGTGCGCTTAATAGTCCGGTACCTCCAATTTAGTTTTCCTCATTTTATCTCCAGATTACGGGCTGTTCTCTTGAGGGCATGTGTATGACTATTATACCAAGGTGCAGGTGCTTGTTCTCTAACCTTTTTTAACTGGATGGGGGCAACAGTGTCTAATTTGCTACTGAGGATAAGGTCTATGTTGTTAGCCATTTCATCAAGATTATTAGCAGTTATGGGTTTAGTGTGAAATTGAGATAAATCAGGCTTTTTTATGAATCTGTCCTTAGTGGTCGGAACAATAGTCCTACCAAATCAATAACGTGGGGTAACACGGCTAATCTGCTTTGTACAATAGTGTGTGTACAATAGGAGATAATGGTCTGTGATGTCATCACTCTGGGTTAAAAGATTTATATCAGTGGGGTCTGCTCCGTGGGATATTAATAAGTCTAGTGTGTGGTTAAAACAATGAGTTGGTCTATTTGGTCTTATTTGTTTAACCCCAAAAGAGTTTAATAAGTCAACAAATGATAATCCTAGGGCATCGTTTACATCATCTACATGAATATTAAAATCTCCTACAAGCAGCACTTTATCAAAATTAATCAAAAGGTCTGAAAGAAAACAAGCAAACTCTTGAAGAAAATCAGTGAAGGGCCCTGGGGGTCTGTACACGGTGACCAGAGCGAGAGACAGTAGGGGTTTTCTATGTATGTCTGAAAGTAAAATTTTAAGAATGAGCACTTCAAATTATTTAAACCTGAATCCTTATCTCTGACTTACATTAAGAGAGGCACTATAAATGGTTGCTACACCACCCCCACGACCAGTCTGACAGGGCTTATAAACATATCCTGACGGTGTAGACTCGTTTAGACCCATATAATCATCTGGTTTAATCCAGGTCTCAGTGAGACAGGGTGCATCGAGATTTTTATCTGTTATCATCTTATTTACAATCAGTGCTTTGGGTGCAAGTGATCTAATGTTTAAAAGACCAAACTTTAGAACTTTGTGTTTGCTTATCTGCCATTTTTCAGTTTTAACTGCAATAAGATTATTTCTGTATCTTGTGTACTACATGAGGAATAGATACGGTTTCTATAAATTGGGCTGTGTGCTCACTTGTAACTATTTTGTTTGTTGTATAAGTGTTCTCATAGCCATAGATTGCCTGATATCTTACCAGTCAGATGGTGTGAAGTATTCTAGAGATGTTGTCTAATAGCACTGCTGCTCCAACTCTGCTGGGGTGCAGGCCATCAGGGCGGAAGAACCTAGACGCTCCCAGAAACAGTTCAAGTTATTAACAAAGAGAAGTTTGTGCTCTTTACACCATGACTGTAACCATTAATTTAGTGCAAAAAGTCTACTAAACTTCTCAGCCCCTCATTGGTAAATGGGAAGGGGTCCTGACACTATGATCCTCGTTGTGGGCGATGTGCTGCGTACCGTCTCCACCAGGATTCTGAAATCCCTCTTTAAGATCTTGTTTGCCTCAGCCTGGTGTCATTCGTGTGTGTGTGTGTGTCAAAAGAAACACACTAGTCTTTTATCGGCATTAACAGTAGGGTTCGGATGAAATGCATGTAGCTGTGTCACGTTCCACTACATAAGTTTGTATTTATTTGTTAATGTAGATTCAATGGTAAATAGAACACTAAACCAACATGGCATCCATACTTCATTGGCATGAAATTCCATCTGGACTGTGGCCAATTGGAACCAACTTTGTCAAACAACAAGAAAATGATCCGTATGTGTCCATGCTTTGTAAGTGTTTTTTAGAGAGTTAACAGTCAGCTGGAGTGTTATCTCTCTTGGAATAGCTTGCCCAGTCACCAGACCTAAATCCTACTGAACTGCTCTGGAATGAACTGGATCGCAAAGACAGAAAATATCCAACTAGTAAAGACCATATTTGGCAAGTTTTATAAGAGTCTTGGAAAAGTATTTCAGCTGAATGTTTGGATTTATGAGAATGTAAAGCTGGGATTCATGCTGATGGAGAATTTTATTTATGAAATAAAGTTTATTACGTTTTTACGGAAGCGCATTTCATTCACAAAGGGAAAAAAATCCCCTTGCCTACAAGTTTCCTCAAGCAGATAATTGAACCTGTTTAAAAAATAATAAACTCTTCCATTAGCACTGGTTATGTACCTTAATCCTTCAAACTGGCAGTTATCAACCCTTGACCCATGTCAGCTGTCTAACTACAGGCCAATATCAAATCTCCCCTTTATATCCAAAATTTTAGAAAAGGTTGTAGCACAGCAGCTCTGCTCACACCTACTTATGAATAACATTTTTGAAATGTATCAGTCAGGATTTAGGCCTCATCATAGCACAGAGACGGCGCTAGTTAAGGTGGTAAATGACCTGCTATTGGCCTCTGATCAGGGTTTTGTCTTGTTACTTGTTTTGCTCAACCTTAGTGCAGCTTTTGACACCATTGATCACACTATACTGCTTGCTAGACTTGAGAATGTTGTTGGAATAAAGGGAACAGCTCTCTCTTGGCTCAGGTCTCATTTGAGTGATCGCTATCAGCTTGTTGATGTAAATGGTGAGTTCTCCACACTCTCTGAGGTAAAGTTTGGTGTTCTGCAAGGATCTGTCTTATTCCCACTGCTTTTTTCTTTATATATGCTGCCTCTGGGGGAAATTATTCATAACCATGGTATTCGCTTCCACTGCTATACACAGCTGTATATTTCAGCAAAGCCAGATGAGAGGGTTTAGCTTAACAATGTTGAGAAGTGTGTAAAGGACATTAGACAGTGGATGCCTAATAACTTTCTTCTGCTCAACTCAGATAAGACGGAAGTATTTTTACTAGGACCACAAGCAGCTAGAAGCAAACTTTTCGAATTATCCGTAGCATCTCTGGATGGTGTTTCTGTTTCAGCATGTACGGCTGTCAAAGACCTTGGTGTTATTATTGACCCTAGTCTTTCCTTTGAGGCTCACGTGAATAATATTACCAGGATCGCCTTCTTTCACCGTAGAAATATTGCTAAAATTTGATATATGATGTCGTTACAGGATGCAGAAAAACTAGTTCATGCTTTTGTTACATCTAGATTAGACTACTATAACGCTTTACTGTCTGGGTGTTCGAGTAAGTGCATAAATAAGCTTCAGTAAGTTCAGAATGCAGCAGCAAGAGTCCTCACTAGATCTAGGAAATATGACCACATCACCCCTGTATTATTCAATGTACACTGGCTCCCAATCAAATCTCGTATTAATTATAAAATACTACTACTGGCATATAAAGCACTTATCGGTCTCGCACTGCAGTATCTGAGTGAACTTCTGTACCAATTTGATCCTCCACGCCTACTAAGATCAAGTCAAGGTTTTTATTTAGTCAAGCCTTTTATCAGTAGATTTTTTTTTCTTAGGTAAAGGCGCAGATTTGGAGGGAACATGGATATAGAGTGTTTGGTGAACTGGGATATTTATATGCTGTCGTCCCCTCACTTTCACACGTTCACTCAGGTTTGTTGACGGTGGTGTGGTGGGTCGTCTCTTATCCCAGAGATCCCCCATGTCTGTTACCTTCTGGTTCTCCCTTTTAGCTATGCTGCCATAGCGAGTCTTGCCAGAGTCCAAACTGCACAGTGACATTAAATTTCATACAACAATAAAGACACATAATAATCCATATCCTTCTCTTCCTGTCACCCCTCTCTCTCTCTCTCTCTCTTAAACATGCTCCTGAGGTTCCAGTGACCACTGTTCCTGCCTTTTCCCCCTTCGTGGATCTTCCCACTTCGTCCAGGCCTGTCTCTGGATAGTGTTCTCTTCGATTGGAGGCCACTCTGTGCAGCTTGGTACGGTTTCTCATCAACGCCTTGGGTGGTTCCATGAAATTCCGGAGTAAGAACGGGTGCTTTGAGGATGGATTTGGACTGTAGTTAATGTCAACAGTCTGCTACATTGACTCAGGACTACTTTTCGCTTCTGATCATCATCACTGCACCCCGCAACATCGTATATCTGCTATTAATGGACATTCAGGGAAAGTTTATAGGACTGTGGTGAGAACTGCGATGTTGTATGGTTTAGAGACAGTGGCAGTGAGTAAAAAACAAGAGGCTGCAGGTAGCAGAGCTGAAGATGTTGAGGTTTTCATTGGGAGTGACAACGATGGACAAGATTACAAATGAGTTTATTAGAGGGACAGCGCATGTAGGACATTTTGGAGCCAAGGTGAGGGAGGCGAGATTGAGATGGTTTGGACATGTGCAGAGGAGGGACAAGGGGTATATCAGTATTAGAATGCTGAGGAGGGAGCCACCAGGAGGGAGGAAAGGAGGAAGACCAAGGAGGAGGTTTATGGATGTGGTAAGGGGAAGACATGCAGGTAGTTGGTTTGAAAGAGGCAGATGTAGAGGACAGGGGGTATAGAGACGGATGATCCGCTGTGGCGACCCCTAATGGGAAAAGCCGAAAGCCGAAAGAAGAAGAAGATAGAAGTCTCAATGTTAGCACTATGTTAAATATGATATTATTTATTATACATAATAAACATTGTTTTTTTTGTTTAGAAACAACTGAACAACTTTAAAGCTGTGATACATAACACAAAAGAACTTGTAAGAAGAAAAGGGATACTACTGGAGAAAGAGAAAAATAACCAGTCACATGCAGGTAGTTGGGTTAAAAGAAAAGAGAAAAGTCATACGTATGAGATCCTGATCTCCTAATTATGACTCATTATCTCAATTATTATTATTATTATTATTATTATTATTATTATTATTATATTTTAAATATTAAGTCATAATTATGAGATATTAAGTCATAATTATGAGATCAGGATCTTATAATTATGAGATAATAAGTCATAATTATGAGATCCTTTCTCGGATTGTTTTTCCCTTGTGAATCCACCCAGTTAGAAGTTAAAAATAATTTTTTTGGTTAAAATAATAAAATTAAACTTTGATTGGGCCCACCACTGCCCACTTCTCCCACCCGCCCTGCAACACATTATTAAAACCTTCCAATGACCCAAGTGAAGGCACAGCTTACATACCTCCACCTGTCCAATCACACAATTATTTGGGTTTTTTAAGAGTCCCACCCATCTCAGGGATCTCAGGACAGCCCTCAGAAGATATAAAGGCCAAGTGAAGGCCTTGTGTGAGGGGAGGATTCGGTCCATGAGTTATTGAAACATTAATGGGAATCTGAACAGCCCAAATAGTAGGGTGAAAAGCTGGTTTAATTCAAAGTGGAAAAGGCGTTTATTCACTTAAAGGTAATCTGCCAATACTCAAATAATAATGACTAAGTAGTGCCTTTTTGTTCATCTCATAGATTTTTCTAATGTCCACACAAAAACAGACTGAGCTGTCTGCTTTGACCAGCAAAAACACCAGACTGCTCCAATCACTCCATTAACACATTAACAGCCATCACAGATTCCCCTAGAAACAACCTCATATGTGAAGGCAATGTGTTTGAAGACCTCACTGAGTGTTTGATGATTCCTTGGTAGTGTTGGAATCTATATTCAGATCATTACACACTTTACAAATTAAAATAAAAAATAGACAATTTCCTTTCGCATTATAGTATGTTTGTGAAGTTGTAAGGATGGAACACAATCCATGTAACACCTGTGGCTTTATTCAATTTGTTTCCACTTTGTTTCCCAACAAATTCGGAAGTCTTACACCACAATAGACTGTTTGACTAGGAATATTTTTTTCACATTATATAGATATATATTAATGTTTAATTTATTCATACAAAACAGTTAACCTAATTCCTTATGATATGATTTTGGTGGGTGGCACTAGAACACAGAATGTATGAGCCACATGAGTGGGCAAGTCAGCCTATGTTGCCATTCAAATAAAATGCAGACATCAATACAACCTTTACTCCATGTAAGTCTCTCAACATGAGACTAGTTTATAAAAGATTTCACATTATTAAAATAAGTGGAATTAAGGACTGCAAGAGTTGCCCCCACAAAAAGATGCTCGATAATGATAAGAAATTGTCCTTTAAGAAACAATGTCATAGATCAATGTCATGACTCAAAAACTAAATAAATAAGAAAAAAAACTGTTTCAAGGACAGATACTGAGAAAATATTCTTTATATAGTGCATTTCTTTTACAGAAACAGTGCTGTGCAATAAAAGGCTTTATTCATAGCTTAAATGAAAGGCTCTCTCAAAAAACACATGGAAAATGGTCAAATCAAAGGTCTTCCAATAGTACAACATTTAAGCCTAATGCAACAGAATAAACAGTGTATAACATACAACAGAAACACGCCATAAGATTAATTATGAGTCATGCAATTGTCTAAAAATCCGTTGATTTAAAACTTCATTCAGGTCCAAAAATGCTTGTCTTTTGGCAGTCTACCATAATGGAGTTGAAATTAAATAATGAATAAGAGTGCAAGGTGCAGTGTTTCATTTTACTTTGAAGGTATTTACATCCAAATAGCGATTTATAGTGTTATTGTTTAGGGACAAGTAGTTGCTTAGCTGTTTATAACCAGGTGTTATTCTCTCAATATTTTTAATGGACGTAAGTGGATAAAAAAGTGTAGAATTGGTTTCGAGTCTGGCATTTGCATTATGAGTCCAAACAGCCGTCATTACAAGGCAACCAAGCAATCATCAGACTGATGGCTAATGATGACTACAAAATTCCGCATAGTCACAGAAATGAATTATTTTGCTGGTGGAAAAAAAAAATTCACAACTTGGCTAAACCAAGAACGCCCTCAGACACTAAAAGGCCTATGGTTTGTGGACACCTGACTTTGGAAGCACACAACGGAAGCAGATGTCCCTGTACACTGTACAATTACAATTCTTCTTCACATAAAGAGAAAGGGTCCAAATCTAAGAGCCCAAAAAGACATGGCTTGCTATGTTTGGAGTGGAAGAACTCAAATGGGTTATACAGAACTCTAAACCGCACTGAACATCTTTGGGATTAACTGAAAAACCAACTACACCCTAGGCCTTCTTGCCTGATCTTAATAATTCTCTTGTGGCAGAATGAGAAAAACCATACTGTAAAGTCGAGTTATTTTATCAGTAAAGTGTGGAACTAAATCTGGAATAGAATGTTTAAAAAGCATATACATGTCTAATAGAATGGAATAGAATGTTTGAAAAGTGTGTATGTTTTATGTATATAAGTGTTATATATATTTATTATACTTATTAATGTTTACAAGTGTTATGGTCAGGTATCCCAAAATTTTTGGCCATAAAAGGAAAGTGTATCTGGGTTGTCTTTAGCTCTGAAAACAGAAAAACCATCAGATTTAACCAAAACAGCTACAAAAAAGCCTGTTCAGTTCCAAGACGAATTTCAATTTGTTCAAAAATAATGGAAAAAGATAAGAAAAAAAATATGGAGAAAAATATAAAGTAAGCAAGGAACTGGTCATAATCTGAAGCGTACCACCTCATCTACTGGCATGGACATATATGGTTACCAGTAGAACTCGTTCCCTTGTTTTTACTGATAATAAAACTGCAGCAGAACGATTTCTGAATAATATTTGGTTATATTCTATGCTCTGATTCAGCCGAATGTTTCAATAACAAACACAAGTCTGCTTTACAGTGTAGGTAGATAATAACCCATCACAACACTTTTCGAAGAAATCCAAGAATTTTTCTAGGACAAAGAAGTGTAATGATGTGCAAAAAAATCCCCAAAATTAGAACAGACAGCTTTGGCAAAGGCCTGGCAAAGCCTCACCAGTATTTGGTGGTTTGTTAAATCTATTCGAACGTAATTACCCTTAAGTTAAATTGTTGTGCTTATTAATTATTCAATTTCTACTGTGGTAAACAGCCAAAACGACAACTTTATCAATCTCCGAATATTCATTGAACTGACTATACATGAACAGTGCTTAATACAGGTGGTATTACTGTGTAGGGTAGTGGTTGTCAAAGCTACAGTATAAACCTATAGGTTTTTTTAGTTTGCAAAGTATTGCACATACTTTCGGAAGGACAAGTTTATTTTTGATGAATGTCCCCAAAGGTAGCTCCAGTCAACCACACCTCTTTTAATAAATCAGAAACTACAGTTGTCATCGCTAAGACAAGGTAGGTGCAATATATAAACATTATAATATATAAACAAATAGAAACCTATATATTCTATTTATGGGGGGGCAGCAAAAACAGCATAATGACAAACAAAAAAAAGTTTATGCTCTAGTTTATGCATCAACAATCCCACACCTTTAAAAGAATAAAAGATAAAGAAATATTGAAACCAACATTAGAGGGAAGTTGATCTGCCCATAACACAATAGCAACACTGGAAGCATTTTTCTGACATCATGCCTATGCCCTACTCCTCTCTGACATAAATAAAGAACTTGATATACAAGAGTCGAGTTTATGGACAGATCATAGGTGTGTACGTGTGTGTGTGTGCATGAGAATTTGTACATTTGAAGGTCTATGTAAAATATGCATATGCAACACTTCAAAGAGCTTTTAGTGTAAGTGTAATAAGCTTGCAATTTCTGCACTCTGTCTAAACAAACAGGCATAACTTTTAACTGACCTTAATTTAACTCTGCAGTTCGGATGACAGTATATCAGATAACAGCTTGGTATGAATTTTTTAGCACTACTGTTTCTAAAATAGTTCAGTGAATGGTTTGAATGACAGCATTTTGTCAATACCGGGACAGTGCTTAGTTAATGTATTTCCCTAACTTTTTCTTTGCACAAGGTGGAATATTTTAGTTCAAATTTCTTATTTTTATTTTATATAATTTAATGATCCAGCACTATCCATAAAATATGGCATTGCAACTGGACATTCAGCATCCAATACTTTTTGTTTAGTTAAGTTTGTTCATTCACAACGCATGCTGTTGCTAATCTCTTCATTAACTTTACAGGAACAACTTCCCTACAGTGACACCGATGACGAAGAACAACACAATTACAGCGATGACCCTGATGCTCAAGCCCTCCTCCCTCACTGTGACAGATGTAGGTGTGGAATGCTGAGCTGCCATCACTGTGTTCTTCCTCATCCGCAGACAGTCATCTTCCTGCTATGGAGGAAGTATAAAAATGGCAAATTATGCAGTGTTTCAGAATATTTCATTTTTCAACCTATCCAATAGCTAGTCTGTAAGACACAAACATTACCCTAATCTGTTTGTTTTCTTCTCTTAGTCGCTGCACCTCCACCTGAAGTCTTCTGCACTCCTCCATTATCCTCTTTACCTCTCCATCATCCAGACTTCCAGACCCCATCTTCATGGACAACGAGGATGAATCCGATTTTAAAAAACTAGATGAAATCATCTTACTGGTGTCCATGTCATGCTATTAACAGTTTGCACACAAACACACACACACACAAAGTGGACTAATTACATTAAGTCTGCTCATCCAAAAAGAAAATGGCAACATACATACTTGAGAGAAATGCAAACTATACACTCACTGTCTATTAGAAACACCTTTACAATTCTCATTCATGGACTGGTCAAATCCACATATATACATATGGCAGCAAATATACATATGGCAGCAGCACAATGATATTCACTCTATGGACAAAAGTATTGGGACACCTGACCTTTCCTGCTATATGTGGTTCTTCTCCAAACAGTTACCACAAAGCTGGAAGCGCACACAATTGTATAGTATGTCTTTGGATGCTGTATAATAAAACTTTGCATTCACTTGAACTTGAAAACCCAAACTTGTTACATCATTACAATGCCCCTGTGCACAAAGTGAGCTCCATTAAGATATGGTTTACATGGTTTGGAGAGGAAGATCTTATAGAGCCCTGATCTCATCCCTACTGAAAACCTTTGGGATGAATTGGAACACTTACTGCACCCCAGGTCTCTTCTCCCTACATCAGTACCTGACAACACAATTGTGGCTAAGAAACATTAATGTCCTCAAGCACACTCTAAAATGGAGTGGAACATCTTCCCAAAAAAGTGGAGGCAACTATAAGAGCAAATTAGGACTAAACGTGTAATGCGATGCTCAAAAAGCACCTACAATACCTATGACCTTATGGCTTGTGTCCGCAAACCTTTGCCAATATAGTGTTTATGGCCAATAACTTCAGATAATGTTTACATCAAAAATCAGAATAACAATTTCTCAGTTAACTTTGGTACCAAATGGGCTGAAACTGTTGATCTCCTATAGTTTACAAAAAATTATGAAAACATTGAGTAGAAACATTGTTGGTCAGGAGGTCAGAGGAAATGGTCAAATTTACTTGAGCAGTATGTTCAAAGCATTGCACCTCAAGATGGATGGGCTACAACAGCAGAAGAAGAGATTAGGTTCCACAATGAGTTCACAGAGATACATTTTTCTTCTTCTGATACTATAATATGAATGTTTTCAAAAGTTGTTGATCTGTAACTGCCTGATTTTCTGCAAGTGGAAATTGGGTGTACATCATGTTTCTTTACAATTCCGAAGTCCCTTGATCAGAGGGATCAGACATTTTTTATTTTTTTATAAAAGTAAAGTACAGTTACCGTTTTCTCATTTTCGGTCGGCATTTCAAAGACACATCGCAGTTTAGAGTCCATCAGTTCCTCTGGCTTAGCCTCTTTCCACTGCATAAGAAAAGCATAAAAACGAGAAAATAGGGTTAAAAGTCTATTACATCTCACAGACCCAGAATATTTTCTTCACAAAACAGGGACCAAATTACCAGTAACCTCATCAGTACGTTCGACTGTTGTCACAGTCTCAAACAAGACAAGGTCATTTCAATCATATATAGCTGGTATAGCTGGTCTTCTAGCATGTTCATCCATGACCAAGGCGTTGCATAAAATAATACAGAACTAATTCTAAACAGACCTTTTTATAATCTTTTAAAGTTCTCTTTGTACAGTATTGTATATTCAGAGTACACAGTAGGTTTAGTGGTCGGCGCTATCTTGTGTTATGTGTATTGTCCCACACTGTCTTGTGTTGTCTGTCTGTACTGTTTCTCGTCTGCACTGTTTGCACTAGGTTGCACTCGATGCACTTTATGTAGATTTATGTCGTGTGTTGTAGCTCTATGTTGTTTAGTGTAGCACCGGGGTTCTGGAGGAACATTGTCTCATTTTCACTGTGTACTGTGTACCACTGTGTATGGTAGAATAACAATAAAAGCCTCTTGACTTGACCTACACATAAGACCACATAAATTGCATGTGTGCACAATAGACAGTTAATGACAGTGCAGCACTGACCAATACACAAAGCTAGCATTTAAGTGCTAATTTAATGTAGCTATTTGCACTTAAGAGTTAAGTACAAAGCTAGTACCATATTACAATAAAATACTATACAGTGCAACCTCAATACTCATGGGGGTTACGTTCTATGACCCCTCGTGAGTAACAAAAAAAACGCAAGTTTTACAAAAAAACGCAACCTTTTGACTCTCCTTCTGTAAAGCTGCTTTGAGACAATGTCTGTTGTAAAAAGCGCTATAGAAATAAACTTGACTTGACTTGACGGTTCCTTTTTTAAGAGGAATTGTACTGTATTGTAATGCTCTGTACGTAAACTCAACAAAAATTGTGAATTACTTGTCATAATATTTTATTTACTACTTTATATGAATAATACAATAAATATATTATAGTATATATATATATATATATATATATATATATAGCATATAATAGTTTTTTTTAAACATTTTTATGTAATTCATTAGTACAATCTCTGTTTTGAAATGTTACTCCGAACTTTTGAGCCACTTCTCGCAAACTATCAGATTTTTTACGAGTTACTTTTTGTCCGGTTACAAATGAAAGTTGCGAACTATCGAGGTTGCGAGTGTCAAAGTCGTGAGTAATGAGGTTCCACTGTATATGTAAATGTGAACATGGTTAGCAGCATTTTTAGTGCCTTTAGCAATAGTTTAATAGGACTTTGCAAAGTTGCAAAAAAGGTGGAATGGTGTTCATTGAGTATGTGTGTGCTAATATTTATGCTTTTGTGGGTACCAGTCAAGCCTCTGGCAACTGAGGAATCTGAAGGCTTAGGGGAAGAAACTGTGGCCATGAGGGCCTGAATTGCGAGAAGCTACATTTTGGTGGTTCTGGGATTTAAGCTCACAATCTTCTAATCAGAAGTCCAACAGCTAACCACCGAGCTAGCTTTTGGGTGCTTGGGATCATCCACAAGGGTGGTGCCTTTGCGCATGCAATATGTGTTGTAAATGTGCATGATGGAGGTAAGAAAGACCTCAGCATTTTTTTAAGCTGTCTTCACTATGTGCTGCAGGGTCTGGCAATCTGAGGTAGCACAACGGGCAGTGATGCAGAGGTTCATAGATGCTCAAAGCAGAGGTGTTTCTTCGCTTTAATAGTAATGGTATTGGTGTTAAGGGAACCAGATGAGGTTCTCTGAAAGGGAAAACCAAGGAAGTTGGTGCTCTTGTCGATTTTTAGGATTCGCTGGTATTCACCAGAGAATGGTCCCTCTGTGTCAACAACCATCTCTTTTATTTTTTCAACATTCAAAAACTGATTGTTGACTCTGCACTAGTCCAGTAGCTGCTGTGCATGCTGACTAATCATTAAACTGTCATGTCTCCGCCATTTCCGTCATGCTAACCCGTAACTTGAGCAGCTCAAATAATCAATAATAACATTCACTGACAACAAATTTCTTTATCAATTATTAACGATTTTATCGATTAGCTGTTGCAGCCCTACTAGACAAATAGATTAACTCTAGAATGTGATGTTTAAAAAGCACTCATGGATATAAATCAGGTGTCCAAAAATTCTGGTCTTATATTATACAATAATATGGTTATTATATATTATATATATATTAAAGCTACTCCCTGTATACTGCTAATTACTCTGGTTAAGTACTTACCAAACCCTCCATGTCAGTCATATCAGGTGGGGCCATTAAAGACTGCACCATAAACTTGTGCTTGCTCTTCTCGTTGGGATCATAATCAAATGGCTGCAGCATAACTGAAAAAAGACATTCATTTGAAAATGGATTTCAGTTTGTTTGATTATCCACTGATAAATCAACACGACGGGATATTTTTTTATTCTAGAATAAATCCCTGGCTATAGATTGCATTATTCTTAAAGTAGCTGTTATCTGATATCATTCCAATGATAGAAGAAAGCAGTATAATTCAATAAACAATTGCTTTCTGACAGTAGAAATTTGTGAATGAAATTGAATGTGATGAAACAGGGTGCAAATTGCAATTATATTGCAAAATTTGAATGCAATTAAACATTAAAAAAAAAATCTATTTGATTTGCTATTTGATCATAAATATCACAATATACAGTGGTGATTGAAATGTATTGAACCTTGAGGAAATTTCTATATTTCTGCATAAATATGACCTCAAAAAAATGTATATGACCTCAAACCATCAACAGATTTCCACACAAGTCCTAAAGGTAGTGAGACAAATGACAAATAAGACAAAAATATATACTTGGTTGTTTATTTATTGAGGAAATGTTAGCATTTGAACCTCTAGTATTGGCATTTAATTTGAAGGTCAAATTAAATTCCATTTATTTACAGTCAATATGAACATCAGGTATCAGTAAGTAATCTGTTAGATTTCAAGAACAGGAATCTATTAAAGTCTGATCTTCACAACACCTTTTTGTGGAAATGTAGAAACAAAGAAGATTTCCAAGGACCTTAGAATGAAAAACATTCTCTTAAGAGCTTGCACTCTACAAATCCACAGTCAGTCAGACTGTGTTAAATGGAGGAGATTAAAGATCATTGGTACCCTCCCCAGGAATTGGTTGTCAAACAAAGATCACTCCAAAAGCAAGACATGTAATAGTCTGTGAGGTCACAAAAACACCCAAGGCCTAAAGGCTTTTTTTACGTTAGCTAATGTTAATGTTTATGAGTGCACCAGCAGGATATCACTGAACAACCATGGTGCATGGCAAAATTGCAAAGAGAAAGGCACTTCTCTCCAAAAAGAACACTGCTTCTGGTCTGAAGTTTGCTAAAAAATCATGTTGAGAAGCAAGCGGATATGTGGACAGATGAGACCGAAATAGAAATGTTAAGCGTTATGCTTAGAGAAGGGACAACTGCATTCCAGTGCAAGAACCTCATCCCATCTGTGAAACATGTTGGTGCTATTATAATGGTGTGGGCCTGCTTTGCTGAATCTGGTCCAGCATGGCTTGTCATCATTGATGGAACAATAAATTCAGAATTATACCAGCAAATTTTTAAGGAAAATGTCATGACATCTGTCAGTGGACTGAATCTCAAGAGAAAATGGGTCATGCAGCAAGACAATGCCCACCATAAGCACACAAGTAATTCTACCAAAGAATGGTCAAAGAGGAACAAAGTTAATGTTTTGAAATGGGCAAGTCAAAGTCCTAGCCTTAGTTCATTGAAATGCTGTGGAAGAACCTGAAGCAAGCAATTTATGCACACCAGATACTGACAGCAAAGGTTCATATACTTTTTCCACTCAGATATTTAATATTGGATCATTTTCTTAATAAATAAATGAAGTATAATATTTTTTTGTCTGATTTGTTTAACTGAATTTACTTTGTCTACCTTTAGAAGATCTGATGATGTTTTAGATAATATTTGTGCAAAAATATAGAAAACTCTATAGCAGTGATGCCCAAATTAGGGCCGCAGATCAATGTTGGCCCATGATGACCTTTTACCATTGTCCGTGATGGCCCATCATGGTATATACAGTACTAGAAGAGGGGAACGAGAATAAAATGCCATTGACACCGATTTTTATTTGTATTTTAACATCTAACTTTTTTTTTTTAGGCAGAATAATCGTTGGCAATACCTCCCTCTTTGAAAATACTTTTAATCTGATGAATTTAAACAAGTGCAAACTGAGAAGTAAACTAACTGACAGAATCCTTAGTGTGTGAGTTAGCTGCAGCCCAAATTAGAAAACTTTTGAAAAATAAGAAGCAGCTTCATGTCTCTCAATAAAGGTCACTGATATTATAAGCATATGGCTGTATTGCTATTATAGCTTGAATATCTATATTAGGTATTGACAAATGTACTCTAAATTGCATGTTTTCCTTGTACTAACCAAACTTTTAAAATAGAAATAAATAAGAAAAAAAAATTGTTACACAGATTACATGTACATAGACAACATTAATTTTTTCTATGTATTTATTTCCTCCTAAATATTATGAAACCATAAATAAGGGAAACCAAGGTAGCTATATTTTTTATTTAATACAGTTTATTATAACGCAACATTTACTATTTTGGCCTTCACTAGAAAAAGTTTGGGCACCTCTGCTCTATAGCGTTAAGAAACTTAAAATCAGCGCTGTATATGCAATATTTTAGCATTGCGTACTACAAAAGATACAATGTATTTGCAGGGTGGTCTCACATGGTTTCAAAATATCAGTTGTTTGTAAAAATATAATAATAATGACTATTCTTCTTCTTTTGGCTGCACCCATTAGGGGTCCCCACAGCGGATCATCCATCATACCCCCCTGTCCTCTACAACTGCCTCTTTCAAACCAACTACCTGCATGTCTTTCCTCACCACATCCATAAACCTCCTTCTTGGCCTTCCTCTTCTCCTCCTTCCTGGTGGCTCCATCCTTAGCATTTTCCTACCGATATACCCTATGTTCCTCCTCTGCACATATCCAAACCATCCTAATCACACCTCTCTCACTTCTTCCCCAAAACATTCTACATGCGCTGTACTTCTAATACCCTTGTTTCTAATCCCATCCATTCTCATCACTCCCAATAAAAACCTCAACATCTTCAGCTTCAGCTGATTATTATTAGCAACAGTCTGTTAAACCAAAATAATTGACCGCCGAACGTTTGAAAGCCCATTCAATTGAATGGAACGTTCTAATCTACAGCATTAAGAATAGCAGTGTAATAAATAATATTATATTATAATAATTATTATTTTTGGGATCCACGGCAATTGTTTCAAAGATCACCCCATCGATCCACTGGCGACCACTGATCTAAGGCAATGAATTCCATAATTTTTTGTGTTATGCTTTTTGCCTTGGCACCATCACTGGAAAACTTTCCTGCCTTTTCAAAAACATCTTCTACAGACGGAGTGCGCATGCTCGGATTGACTTTACTTTTCTGCACCGCGTTCTTCTCATATTCAGAATGGCAATCGGGATGTTTGGATTTCAGGTGATAAATTATTCCCGACATGGAGAAACTCTTTGCAGATACACCCCCTCTTGAAATTTCAGCATTGCATGTTTTGCAAATCGCTCTCCGCACACCGCAGACATGTTGGCTCTTATCCAGATAACCGTGTGCTGGCTGCGCTTTTTTATTGCGTCATTACAATTGTGTTTCTGCCGTGTTGTTTCGGTGATTTAGGTATTTCGGCCGAAAATTTTCAGTGGCCGAATTTTCGGTGCATCCCTGTAATTTATGATTGGCCTCACGCGGGCCGGACAGGGACGTACAAAGGGCCGGATGTGGCCCGCGGGCCGTAGTTTGCCCAGGTCTGCTCTATCAGAATCTCTCTTCACCTTCACTTTACTCTTCCTGTACTCTTCCTTCAGAATCACACCCATTTCTCTTTCAATCCACACCATGATAAAACAGTTTAAACCCACCTCCAATGTTCCTGGCCTTACTCCCTTTCCACTTAGTCTCCTGAACACACAACATATCTACCTTTCTCCTCTCCATCATATCAGCTACCTCTCTCCCTTTACCAGTCACAGTATCAACATTTAACCTGCCCATCCCAACCTCCACGCTCCTATACTTTTCTTTTCCCTGCTGTCTTTGTAGACGTCTTCCTCCTCTCCTTCTCCTCCTTTGGCCAACAGTAGCCCAATTTCCACTGGTACCCTGTTGGATAACAATACCTGTGGTGGTCGTTGGTAACCCGGGCCTCGACCGATCCAATGTGGAATTCTGGTTTGTGATCCGCATATTTGATCTGCCACGTTTTACGCTGGATGCCCATCCTAATGCAACCCCTCAATTTATCCGGGCTTCGGACCAGCAGTAAGAGTGCACTGGCTAGTGTAAACCTAATGGCTGGGTGTAATAATAATGACTATAATTTTGTAATTTTATTTATTTTCAATTGTACAATTTCATTGTATAAGCAAGAGTTTGGTCTGCCTCATGCATCATTTGATCTTTTATCATCATCATTTAAACCCAATTTTTCCATCCTGCCTTGTATACATTTAACATTAATAGCCATTTTAAGTCATTAAAAGTTCTGAGTCATGTCAAACAGACATGACAGGCCAAGGTGAGACAGAACTCTATGGTACTGGGGGCATGGTTGAGGGTCAGCTGTGGACGGAGTGGAGGCAGGTTGATCTGTCAGATAAAATGCATTGATTCCACCTTTATTTAATTACTGCTAGACTATATGTGCTTTTTTTTGTGCCTTCAATTGCTGGTGTAATCTGTGATATAGAAGTCGTAAAGCTGGCAGAGCCCTGCAAACAATTCCGAACTGTTAACCTGTACAGGGCACAAGCCATATGCTTTAGTGGCAGCACCCTTTTTGCTAAGAAGGAGACAGATAATCGACAGTTGCTTCAGAAATACAGCAGTCCCTATACCTCTTCCCTTTGTAGTCAAGGGAAACCAAGCTTAATGAACAGCAGCTGGCACTGTGTTTGCAACTAAAGTACCAAACAATGCTGCTACAAGGGGACAATTCCTGGTCATAAACCTTGCAGAGTTTGGTTCATCTGGTTGAATCTGGCTGAGGAGAACAATCAAGGAAATTATCGAAACTCCTGGAGCAGTTTATCATACAATCTAGGGGGAGTAACTGGTCAGCAAATACAGATTAATGTTTTGCTTTCTCATTTGATTTTAGTAAATAAAGTTATATCAATTTATACAAGACACTCTTTCTTCTAAGAGATTGGCGAATCATTGGCACCGAAAAACTGTAACTGGAATTGTTATTCCATATGGCTGGGCATTTGGGTTTACAGATTGATATGACAACAAAGATTTTGTGCCTAAAAATTGTAAAGTAAAAAAAAAAAAAAGAGGTGTCTTTTCTGCAGCTGAAAGACAAATACCATAGATCTGCAACTAATGTTGCAGAGGTTTCCAGGGGATGTAATGTAGATATCTTTTATTTAATTTTCTTGACTTTTCTACATCTTTTGTTTTGCAGACTGGAGGCATCCTCTCCAAGGTGCTGGAGAGGGGGGGGTTCCCTGTGCTGCCACATGTCCTATTTATCATGTTCTTCTTGACAGGACTTTACAGATTTGTGTATCTTGTTTTAGAGCAGTAAAAATTTGGTGCTTTGTGTACATTCTCTCATACTGACTACTGGATGGTCAACATGGCACCTCATATCATAGAACTCTCTAAGGATTTGATAATTAGAATTGTTGCTCTCCACAAAGATGGCCGAGGCTATTAGATGATCAGTAACACCCTGGAACTGAGTTAAAGTACAGTGGCCAGGATCATTCAGAGGGTTTCCAAGACGGGCTCCACTTGGAACAGGCCTCACAAGGGTCGATCAAAGAAGTTGAGTTCTCATACTGTGCGTCAGGTGCAAAAGTTTGCTTAAAAAAAAAAATGTAAATTAAAAAAACCACACAGACACATGAGTGCTGCCAGCATTGCTTTAGAGGTTGCAGAAGCAGAAGGTTCACTTATCGGTGCTCAGACCATACACCGCAAACTTCAACAAGTCGGTTTGCATGGGCATCGTCCCAGAAAGAAGCATCTTCTGAAGCTGGCTTACAAGAAAGCCCACAAATGATTTGCTGGAGACAACCTGTCCAAGAACATGAATTACTTGAACCATGTCCTGTGGTCTCATTAAACTAAGATAAACTTGTTTGGCTTTTGGTGTCCAGCATGTGAGGCGACACCCTATTGAGGAGGACCAAGGAAACTGTGTCTTGCCTACAGTCAAGCATGGTGGTGGTAGCATCATGATCTGGGGCTATGTAAGTGCTGCTGGAACTAAAAGCTGTGGTTCATTGAGGGGAAACATGGATTCCAACATGTACTGAGACATTCTGAAGCAGAACATGATGTCCTCCCTTTAGAAACTGCCGAAAATGAAAAAACAACCCCAAACACACCACCAACTTGACAACTACCTTGCTGGTGGTGATGTGATGGAATGGCCAAGTATGTCTTCCGACCTGAACCCTATTGAGCACCTGTGTGGCATCCTCAAGCAGAAGGTGGGGAAGCGTGATGTCCGTTGAGGATCCGTGATGTCATTATGGAGGAGTGGAAGAGGATCCTAGTGAAAACCTGTGCAGCTATGGTAAATTCATGGCCTATAAGAATTAGGCAGTGCTAGATAGCAATGGTGCTCACACAAAATATGGACACTTTGGACACAGTTTTGACATGTTCACTTTTGAACACCGCTATTTAGACCAGCGGTCCCCAACCTTTTTTGCACCATGTACAGGTTTATGTCAGACAATATTTTCATGGACCAGCTTTTAAGGTGTGGCGGATAAATATAACAAAATAAAATGATACAAAGCCCCTCTCCCCTCCACGGATCTTCCCACTTCGGATAGTGTTCTCTTCGACTGGAGGCCACTCTGTGCAGCTTAAGACGGTTTCTCATCAACGCCTTGGGTGGTTCCATGAAATTCCGGAGTAAGAACGGCCTCTTTGAGGATGGATTTGGACTTCGCTTCTGATCATCATCACTGTACACTGAACATTGTATATCTGCTATTAATAGACATTTAGTGCAACCCAGATGAGGAATTTTAATAACCAGCATCCTCGTACTAATTTCTTAAGATACTGTATATATAAAAAAAGCATGGAAATGTTTCTTTGTTAGAAGTGATTATTATGAATTATGATATCATCAGACATTAATTACAGATTTGAACGTCCATCTTGGCTCAATGTCTTAATTCGAAATCAAAGGGAAAAATATTAGTCTAGAAATAAAAGAGGACCTTAAGAGGATGTCCCTTAAGAAAAAAAAAACATTCATAAGAAAAAAAAATGTTTTCAGGCATTTCCTTAAGGGTCATTATGATAAAACAGGTTGGAAATTTTAACATTAATAAAGTAATTATATTTTTGAAAGTATAGTCTGGTGATATTAAACTTGCATATTGTATTCTTCAAATTAAAAACTTTAAAAAGTGAGAAATTTATTTTCTGTTTCTCCATGAAGTAAATTATGAATGCTCAGGGGCATTAACATGATATGATGCATATTAAAGTAAAAATTACGTTCACTAGTGAATCAAATACCACTACACTGTGGCCTTAATTGTTCATGTAAGAAAAAAAACATTAAAAAAAAAAAAAAAATTATATTTTAAATTTAAAATAATGGATAAAACTGCATCGAGAGTTATATTTACCAGAAACATTAACTGAGGTTCCAGCTTCAATTACTCCACTGTTTGGACGCACACAGTAGCGACGTGGTGCAGTTGTCTTCACTTTAAAGCACACATTTCTATCTGTGGGGTTAGCAAGCTTCAGGGATGAGGTAACCACATCTGTAAATGGGCCTAAAAACACAAACACAATGCAATGAGAAACTACTGGAAAAGCTGCAACTGGGTAACACACTATTTAATCTCCCTGCAATACAACTCACAATGATTCATTCAGAATACTAGTATAATGTATATATAATTTATATAGAATGAACAAAAAAAAGAATTCCCTCATTTATTTATTTATTTTTCCAATCCTGACCAACTTCTGGAGACAAATAAATAACCTTATGTGATAACACAACAGATTTCAGTATGTAATACAATTTTCCCCAAAAAGTAAACAAAAATTAAAAAAATCAAGCAATCAAGTGCAGAATTTTTTTTCCTATTATAGCCTATAATTCATTAACATGTATATCTCACCTTAATCAGCAATAATTTGAGGTAAATATTTTCACATAACTTTTACTAATCTCACATACCAAGAAATTTTGGCCCACACTTCTTTACTATTTTCTATATATTACTATATGTTACTCTTCTATATTATTCTTGGAGAAAATTGGCTTTGCCATAGCAACCATCCCATTAAAATCCATACTTGTTCTGTCTTTTACTGACAGTGCTGTCATGAACATTTTATGTGCTAACAGATGCCTGAAGGTCACATGATGTAGCTACTGGGTTTGTACATCTCTGTTTTAAAATGCAATAAATAATCTGAACTTGAAATGACTTCGCTGAATTTGTTAATATTGATGGCTGTCTATAATTCCATTTGAAACAATCCTCCTAACTGTATAATAGTGAATGGAGAATTACCTTGTAACTCTTTCCAGATTTATTAGTACCAACACCTTTCTAGGGGTCATATATTATATCTCCACTTCTTGGCATGATGTAGACTCCTAACTGCTCCAGAATACCAAAATGTCAAAAGTTATGCTTTTACAGTTTTACAAACTTCTTGATGTTTAATTAAACTCGGCCATTTTCTTAGAAAGACCTGAATGGGTGGGTCTGGGTCAGAGCATGTCCAAAATGGTAGCTCTTGTGGGGTGCTAACAGTTTGTAGTTGTTAGAACCCAACAAACGTGATCCAACGTAGAACACCTGAGAAATCTGAAACAGGTTTACAAGGAGCAAAGAATATCCCTTCTGGTCCAACTCTACAGAAGAGCTACTGTAGTACAAATTCCTGACAAATGTGTGCTTACTATCACAGATGTGTGGACAAACAATTCTGATCCTTGGAGGCCCCACCTCCTAAATTACAGGATTGAAAAAATCTGCTGGTAATGTCTTGGTGTCAAATACCACGCTACACCTTTAGAGGCCTTGCAGAACAGATGCCTTGACAGGTTAAAGCTGTTTTGTTGGCACCTACATAATATTGAGCAGGTGGTTTATAGATGCTGGTGACCAGATAATTGTTATTGTGATGATAAAAAAAAAAAATAAAAAAAAAAAAAAAATATATATATATATATATATATATATATATATATATATATATATATATATATATATAATTTATAAATTACTTTAATCCTTCCATGAATTTATGTCACTTCACCTGTGGCAGAACAAAATACATACAGTCATGTGAAAATTACACACCCTCTTTGAATTCTATGGTTTTATGAATCAAAATAAAAAAAAATCATCTGGTCCTTATCAGGTCTTTGAATTAAAAAAAAAATACAACCTCAAATGAACAATACATAGCATGTTACATTGTGTCATTATATATTTTGTATTAAAATTAAGCTGAAATGGAGAATTCATGTTTGAAAAACAAAGTACACTTTTACTGCTTCTATAGGACATAGGAGCCTAAGTAGTAGCTAGGTGCTGCCCCTGTTTAATTTATCATTTGCAAGTGTGACCACCTCTATAAAAGCTCAAGCAGTTTGTGAGGCTGGATCATTCATGAGTGTTAAAACAACAAGAAGGAGAAAAGACATTAGCAATGATTATAAGGCCATTTGCAAACAATTTAAAGTCAATCATTCTACAGTAAACTTTCTTTCTTTCAGCTTCTTCCATTAGGGGTCGCCACAGCGGATCATTCGGAAGATTATTCACAAGTGGAAAACATTCAAGACAATTTTACAAACTTCCCAGAAATGGACATCCCAGCAAATTAACCCCAAGGTCAGACCATGCAATGCTCAGAGACACTGCAAAAAAAAACACATCTCAGACTCTACAGGCTTCCGTTAGCATGCTCAAAGTTTATAACCGTACAATAATAAAATGGCTGCACAAGTACGGTTTGTTTAGAAACCTCTTGTCTCTTAAAAGAAAATGACAACATGGCTTAGGTTTGCAAAGTTGCATCTAAATAAACCAAAATACTTCTGGAACAATGAATGAGATGAGAAAAAATGTGGAAATGTTTGATGCACAGTCTCATGCATGGTGGTGGAGGAGTGATGATTTGGGCTTGATTTGCAGCCACAAGACCTGGACACTTTGCACTCACTGAATTAAACATGAACACCTCTATAAACCAATGTATTTCGGAGTCAAATATGAGGTCATCTGTCTGACAGCTAAAGCTTGTCTGAAACTTGCTAATGAAACAGGACAATGATCCTAACTACACCAACAACAGTCTGTCTGAAAAAGAATAGAATCAAGGTGTTGCAATGGCCCAATAATAGTACAGATCTCAACCTGATTAAAATGCTGTAGCAGGACCTTAAGACAGCTGTGCATAAATAAATCCAAAAACAAATCCATCCTCAATGAACTGAAAAAACATTGCAAAGAATAAAATTTTTCCACAACAATGTAAGAGACTGATAAGACATACTTACTTCGAGTTATAACTGTTAAAGGTGGTTTTACAAGCTATTGAATCATAAGGTGTACATAGGTTTTTTACACATGAATGATCTATTTGAGAATTCAAATAGAAATTTTGCTCTATTCTGCAAAATAAATTATTTGATTATTGCCGCAATTGTGGTCTTTCAGACCTGATTGCGAGAACACCAGAATGATCTATCTCCATTGAAATGTACAAAATAGTTGATTTTGCCATACTTTATATTTTTTATAACTTCCTGATGGGTAAGTTTGGATTTTTCAAATTATGACATTAGTTTCACTGGCTGTGACAGGTCTTTGCTATTAAAATTTTTATTTTGTTTTATATTAAAGCAGCAGATTCTAAATTCAAATGCTACATTTGAAATCAACACAAGGCCTTACTTATATCTGCTTCCTTGTAAGTGAAAATATTTAATATTGAATAGGAAATCAATTACCATTTCAATTGCCCAATTCCTTTTAGTCCCTTAAAGGAGCAAGTGTGAAAAAGTACCACAAATGTAGTGCCTGAAGCATTCACCTGATTTGAAAGGATATACCCTCAGATTTAAGTTGATTTTAAGTCGCAATTTATGGTTGTATACATTATTTACTAGCTCAACTGTTTGAACATGTCAAAATATCTGACTGTAAATGACATGGAATTCGAACACGTCTGTCCTAGAAAAATAAAAACTTGCAATGCAGAGATTTTTTCCCCCATAAAAATCCATTAAAAAACCCAGAAAGAATGAAACTGTATCCCTGTAGATAGTGATCCACTGTTTCAGGTGACCAGGTAAAACAACTGGATTTAATATTCAGGTAAACCTCCACCTCCAAGCCATGATATTGTCATTCTGCCCACGCCGATTACTTCTGATAAATCAGTATCCAATCAGACATGAAGACAAACAACAGTGCATTTTCACTGGTCATTTCATTGGTCATGTGTATGCATGTGTTCAACCAAACATCAGTTCTTGTTTTTAATCCTGCTAATTTTTCAACACCACAGTAAGACATATTAAACTCTGTGTGACTGCTGTCTTTATTAAAAAGCGTGTTCGTCTAGAGAACCAGTAACCCTCATATTGAGACCTTGGAATATCGCGTGTCCAGTGGAAAGATCACAGTGGGCCTAGCTAATGTTTCTCCATTGTGGACACAGATACATTACCAAAGCTAGCTATGCGAGCAGTTACTGCAGAAGCTAGGATCGCTTTCTTAAAATTAATAGCAGTGTTCATGACTCTTACATTCAACTATGAAGCAAATTCCGTTTTTGTCTACCGAGCATGAGCTAACGGAGAGTACCGCACGACATTCGCAGCATTCCACATATACTGCGGCCTGTCATGAACGCCATGTCATAGATCCTTTTCCTGGCAGTAAATGTTCACCTTGGTTATTTTCAGTATGACCTATACGCATGCTTTAGGTCTAGGACTCTGTTCTATAACTCACCTCGGAATTTCAACTCGTGTTGAGGCTCTAGAAGCAGGACCTGCTCTGGCCTGGCCATATCCCCGTGATTCGGGCGCAAGCGTTACCTCAATATAAAAACAGTCCTGGCAAGACGCTTGCAGATCCACTACGGTGCACTGGACCAGTTTAGTGTGTTTAAAACCCCTCACCACGATATTTACTGCACCCTGCGATGACAGCAAACCGCGAGCTGTGGGCAGCTGAAAACGATGTGATGCGGTAGGAAAGGCGGCGTAAGACAGACCCTCCGTGACGTCACACTGACGGTGAGCGACAGCTGGTGAGATGACGTTGTCTCCTCTGGAGAGACCGCGCCAGAAGCACAAAGATACACCTTCGCGGCCAGGGGTCCATATCCACCGGTAACAGGCTGTGAATCATTTGGTACTGGGCCGCACAGCAAGTATAAAAACTTTAAAATAAATAAAAACTTAATTTTTATTGAATTTTTTATATAAAAAAGATCACTTCTGCCTTTGCCAACTTCACTTGTTCCAGTCGCAAGGTTTTTTTTTTTTTATGCATCGATAAATGAAGCTCCCAATGGTTCTTTAATGTTTTCATTATATGAGCATTGCAAGTTATAGTCAGCAAGTTATAGTCAGGAGGTTTTTTTTCCATCATTTATTACTCTGAAAATGTTATACTTGCTCTTGAACTAACGTTGAACTGTATGTTTGTGCTAATTAGATACCACCAAGCAACAATCAAAATAAATTTAAAACAGAGGGTGCCCTCTACCCTGATTGGTAGCTTGCTGAATGCTTGGCCAGTTAAGTTTTCATATACTCATACCCCCTTATAAAGAAATTAACTGTATAGAATTTTAATGTTGGATTTATTTTAACAAAGAAATACCAAAGAGCTGTCAAAGGATGTAAGGGACAAGATTGTAGACCTGCACAAGGCTGGAATGGGTTACAGGATCATCAGATTGTTGCCTTGGCTGTATGTTTTGGATCATTGTCCTGCTGGAAGACCCATCCAGGAACCATCTTCAGTTATCTGACTGAGGCCAGGAGGTTCTTATCCAATATTCTACAGTGCATGGCCCCGTTCATGAGATTAAGACTTCATGTACCCTAAGCAGAGAAACAGCCCAAAGCAGAATGTTTCCTTCTAATTGTTAAACAGTGGGGATGGTGTTCTTGGGGTCATTTTCAGCATTTCTCTGCCTCCAATCACCACAAATTGATGCCAACGTGCTAAATTTTGGTCTCATCTGACCACATCACATTCTCCTAAGCCTTCTCTGAATCATTCAGGTGTTCATTGGCAAACTTTAGACATGTCTGGGCATTCTTGAGCAGAGGGACCTTGGTGTGTCACCAATGGTTTTCTTGGTGTCTGTGGTCCCAGCTCACTTGAGGTTATTAACAAGCTCCTCCCATGTAATTCTAGGCTGATCCCTCATCTTTCTTAGAATTATCCATACCCCATGAGGTGGGCTTTTGCATGGAGCTCCAGAGCGAGGGCAATTGACTTATCTTGTATTTCTTTCATTTTTGAAACATCGTGCCAACAGTGGTGTCTTTCTCACAAAGCGAGGAATTGGTCTTGTAGCCAATTCCAGCCTTGTGCAGGTCTACAAGCTTGTCCTTTGACAACTCTTTGTTCTTGCCCATGGTGGTGGAGAGGTTTGCGTTGAGGTTGTTTCTGTGACAAGTGTTATTTATACACACAATGAGTTGATATTAGGAGTACTTTCCTAAAGGGACAAGGCTTTGGGTGTATGGAGGTCAGAATTCTTGCTGGTTGGTAGGGGATCAAATACTTATTTCACTTAATCAAATACAAATACATTTATATATCATATTAATGTATTTTTCCTAAATTTTTTATATTCTTTCTCTCTCTCTGTTAAAATATACCTACTATAAAAATTCTAGACTTTAGAATTTAGAACTCTAGAATAATTATTTCACCCACTGTAAACAAAAAGGAATAACTAAGTTAAAAATAAAAGTTGTTGAGTAAAAAGTCAGATATTTGACTGTTAAATGTAGTGAAGTTAAATTGGAAAAAAATTTCAGTAAATACAGATACACAAAAAAGCTACTTAAGTACAGTAACAAATTTATCTTTTTCTTTAGGCTGCTCCCATTAAGGGTCCCCACAGAGGATCATCTGTCTTCATACTACCCTGTACTCTACATCTGCCTCTTTTAAATTAACCACCTGCATGTCAACTTTCACCATATCCATAAACCTCCTCCTTGGCCATCCTCTTTTCTTTCTTCCTCACAGCTCCATCTTCAGCAGTTCTTTTGCACAGTTGACCCTATGTACTTAAACTCATCTACATTTACCACCTCTTCTCTCGCAACTGCACCACTCCACTGCCCTCACTCTCATACACACATTCTGTCTTACTCCTACTGACTTTCATTCCCCTTCTCTCCAGCGAGTACTTCCACCTCTCCCTTACAGGCTCTTCTGAATCTGCTTTTTACTCTCACCACAAATCACAATATCATCCACAAACATTATAGTTAATGGAGACTCCTCTCCTCACCACTGCAAACAGGAAAGGGCTCAGAGCTGAAACTTGATGCAGTCCAACCTCCACCTTGAACCAGTATGTCATTCCTACTGCACACTTCACTGCTGTCGCACTATCCTCATGCATGTTCTGCACCACCCTCACATACCTCTTTGACACACATGATTTCCTTATACTATACATACTATTTCTCTAGATTCACAAACACACAATGCAACTCCATCTGACCTTCTCTATACTTCATCAACATTCTCAAAGCAAATATTGCATCTGTAGTGCTCTTTCTCGGCATGAAACCATACTGTTGCTCACAGATGGTCACTCTTCTCTCAGCCTGGCATCCACTACTCGTTCCATAACTTCATAGTGTCACTTTAGTTACTGCAGTTATCTCCCTTATTCTTATAAATTGGTACCAGCACACTACTTCTCTATTCCTCAGTCACCCTCTCACCTTCCTATCTATCTATCTATCTATCTATCTATCTATCTATCTATCTATCTATCTATCTATCTATCTATCTATCTATCTATCTATCTATCTATCTATCTATCTATATATATATATATATATAAAAATATATATAGGGTTGCAATCTCTGACTAGTGCATTCTCTGACCATACAATCAAAGGACATGAAAATGGCAACATATTTGGACGCCTTCTAGGGGGCCTTGGACTGGCCAAGTTGCAGCCTGAATGGTTAAAGCAATAGCTTCAGGCAACATGAAGCTAAAAAAAGGCTCAAAGTTGCTGATCCTGCAGACCTTACATCAGATACCTTTGACCCTGGCCACATGTGATGTGCTGGCTGAAATCTGATTGGATAGAAACTCCAATGTAAACAGACACTTGGATGTGCTGCTCCTTGTATAGACTATTGTATGGACTATTAGATTATTAATATACTTGTATCTGTAGTATAGACTATAAAAATGTAATGCATACTGTATTCATTGACAAAAATATATTAAAACATAAATCAGTGATTCTGATATTGAGTTTTGGCCAGCAGAGAAGTTCTTGCTGGCCCTGATGGCTGCCACAGGGTGGCTATTATCATAATATTTTCTATTCAACTGTCAAAGTAATTTTCAGACTAAAACAGAAACAATAGTATCTTGTTTTTTTATCTAAGCTTTAGATTCAACTAATCATAAAAACGGAATGATTTTCAAGACAATACATAAACATAATGTTGTTAATACTTTCAACTCTAACTTTATTACATTTTGGATGATTGTGACCTAATAGGCAAATTGTTCAGCACATGGTGTTTTTTTACCAGGTATAAAAATCTCAATTTATTTCTTACTGGTTCAGGTTGGGCAGCTAGAATCCTCAGACACAAATGGAACAATATTTCTCTTTCAAAACTTCATATTTCTTTTACGTGTTACAGACATCAAATAAAAAAATGATAATGGTTTCCTAATTTTCTCAGTTTAAACATTTGATATGTTTTCTATGTTCAACTATGGATAAAACAGTATTGCTGGATCTTTCTGACTGCTGCCAACGATTGTTTTGTTTTACATTCTGACAAACAGCAGGGCACCATGAAATAATTATTTCATCACAATACTGAATACTTTTAAAATTGTAGATATCACCAAAGTTGTGTGGAGGCTTTGGATTAAATAAATATATGTAGGCACCATGGTAAATGTCGGGAAAGCTTTGTTAAAGTTTTAACAGTTAGGTTGAGTTTATAAATAAGAAATAAAACAGGCAACCTTGTAAAAATATTAAGTTTATTGTTTGTATATAATAAATGTCAAAAAGCAATAGTTGTCCTCTGTACAACTGTGTATATTAGTAAATCTCTAACATAACGAAGGCTTAGTGTCTAAACTCCAATAGTTTAGCTGTGTCAAATCAAATCAAATCAAAACACATTTTATTTGTGTATGTGACAAATTAAATTTGATTTAATTTGACACAGCTAAACTATTGCAGTTGAACCAATCCAATAAACATTGTTTCAAAGCAGCTTTACACAGATAATGTGGTGATAAAGAATATATAAGATGTTCTCTATAAGTAGAAGTTTGTCCCTGATGAGCAAGCTGGTGGCAACTGTGGCAAGGAAAAACTGAAGGAGAACTAGGCTCAAGAGGGGAACCATCCTCATCTGGTTGGCACTGAATGTCTATTTATTGCAGCTATAAGATGTAAAGGTGTGCAGTGAAGGTGATCAGATGCAAACTGTAGTCCTGAGCCAGTGTAGCAGACTGTTGGCATTAACTACAGTCCAAATCCATCCTCAAAGCTCCTGTTCTTAATCCGAAATTTTATGGATCCCCAGGTCGTTAATGTTAAACCATCCCCAGCTGCACAGAGTGGCCTTCAATCGTCCATCAAACATTATCCAGAGGCAGGCCAGGATGAAGCATGGAGATCCAAGTAGAGGGGCAGAAACAGTGGTCACTGGAACCCCAGGAGCAAGTTTAACTCAGCGGCAACTGCCAACTGTCTGCAGGTAGTTTGGTTTGTTTAGCGTTCTCCACTGACCTTACACTCTGAGCTTGACACTTCGATGTGACGGTCTCTTTATATCTGAGTGACATGTTTGAGCAAGTGGTCTGAAGAAGAACTTTATATTTGGTTAAGAATAACACCACATGTAAAATAAAATGTTTATCTTCTGTTAATAAAACTGAAGCTAGTAACATTACTGCTAAACATTCACTATATAGCTACTTATTTAAAATTTATTTGTCCTGTACCCTTTCATCAGTGAAGTTTAAATGTTTCTCACACACAAAATAACAGAAACACATGACCATTAAAGCACACCTATTCATGACCTGTATGCATATGCACTTTGGTGTGTCCCACCATCATTATTTACAATTTCTTTTAAATGTTCTTTGTTATGAAGTCTTCATACTGAATTAAGCTGTCAAAAGTCAAATAAAAAAGCAGCTTTTTCCACACAAGCCTAAACCATGTGAATACAAACACTCTAGATGGAAAACAAAGGAAGAAGGTGGACTTATCCACTGGGAAATATTTTTTGTAAAGCTTTGCATCAGAGGATATAAAATATCAAATGATCCTCATCAATATTACTTTGATCCTCAACAATTATAGTCTTTCGTCTTTATTAAACAAATCATATTAAACATCAACAGGGGCCAAAGTTGAAGGAGGACAAAGCAGTTTGTTGCCTTTGAGCCTCTGTTATTGTTTTCACACTTTTAATAGTTGTGTATAAGTTGTGTATGGCTTTGTTTTCACAGAGTGAAAAAATGGTTCTCAAAATCATTAAGAAGGGGGCAAATCTCTAGATGACCCATGTAGATGTTTCAGAATACTGAAGAATGTTCAGGATTTTTTTAACAACACCCTCAAGAACGATTCAAGAACAAGGGAGTTTAATTGCAGGACAGACAAGGACTTATAAACACTTATTACAACTTTCAGGTAACAAAAACATATAAATTCACATTTTCAGCCACACTGTATGTGTTTTATGGAATAGGTTATTTTAAAAAAACTTTGTGTATTGTGTATATTTGTTAATTTGATAAAGACCAGATGTTATAGATTTTATGACAAATTGAACATATTAACTGATTATAAAGCATTGCCACTGTATAGTTTGTACGGTACAAAATATTTATGTCTATGTAGAGTCCTGATAAACCACAAATACCAATGTGTTATGACCAGGTAATATTGCTTAAATTATTATATTTATTTAAAAAAATATTTTCACTAATATAATTATGTTGGGAAAAACAGGATTTGTTAAATTATAGGATTAAAATCTGTTGGTGCCTGTGCAATTGTTTTAAATGCAAGGAAATCATTTTGCTTATTTCTTGGAACATCCAGTGAATCACAATCATGTTGATATAACAACCAGCTGTTTACAATGACCATATTAACAAAATATAAAAAAAAAAAAGAACCTATAATGGTACTTTTGTTTTTACCTTATGTGGATTAAATAATATGCAATTAGTGCATCAAGAGCATCAGTGTCGCCCATGAACTTGTTGTACAGGCTGATGATGATCCTTTCGTTATTTTTCATTTAGTTCATTTAGTTCGGCCTAAAAATAAATAGCAGAAATTACATTTATATCCTGACATGCTATTTTTACAATGTTGTTGTTGTTTTTACAATAATAATGAGAGTACATTAAGAGCGAAATTCGTCAAAACATTTGAAATCTATGCACAGGAAATAAAATGTATACGATATTGCACCTAAATACAATATTATTCATTATTCATATTATTCATACATTGCCTAATGTATCCAAAACGCGACAAAGCAAAATCTGCAAATAACTTCCAAACTTTTGGTTGACGTTTATTCTGATATGTCAGCAAGAAAAGCAAACAATAAGATGGTACTTTTTTTTTTTATCTTAGCACAACTTTCATCAAATTTGGACAATTTCCCAAAATTAGCAGCCAAATTCCATTCCACAATAAAACTTCGTTTCCATCAGGTGGGTGTTGTTTTCACTACGCCAGCTAGATGGCGTAACCAGTGCTTCCAATAGGATATTTGCTAAAGTACGTATTACAGTTTTTCTCAGTTGCTTTGGAGCGTTACTCAGATCAGAAATGAAATTTTCAAAACTTTTTGTTCAAACTCCACATCATTTAGTCATTTGTGCTCATCATAAGAACATTTCTCGTTGCTTTGATCAAATTGCTAATGCTTTGGCAGATCATTTAATCGATTGTGTACAAGTGTCTGCTTTTTTCTACATTATCAGTTGTTTATGTCATGTTGATCAAAATGTATTATAGTAGTTTCACCTAAATGGTTTTATCCCCAAAAACATTTAGGCATCAGTTAATTGCATAAGTCATTAAATGCAAAATGGTTAAACCAGTTGTCAAAATTTGTCAAGCTCTTCTTCTTCACAGTTCTTTTAAACTCTTTTTGGTAAATGTGTCTTGAATTGAGGAATTGTGCAGATGAACCTTGAATGTCACTAATGAAGGGGCGTGTTCAGTTTCAGATCAACCAATAATCAACTAGATCTCTAAAATAGGTCAAGGCTGAATCTCGTAAACTTTTACTGTAATTGGCGAGTGTATATAAAAAGAGCAAAACACAGATTTACAATTGTTGAAAATGTATGAACAACTAGGAAATGAACATGGTCGAGAGCCAGGAATAAGAATGCATGCTGGAAGGGTAAGGAGGCAAAATAGAGGAAGAAGAGGCCAGAGACATAGACACATTTCAGATTAAATTAGAGCCACTATTGTGGACCATGTTGTCAATCATGGCCTCACAATGGTATTGCAAGGGATGATATCTGTTGTGATGTGGATGAAAATCAGACTGGGACTTCAGGGGGTAGAGACAAATTACACTGTATAGTGCGGCATGCGCAGTTCTGCCTAAGAAGTGTTTCCTATGTTAACCTTTTGGAATTTTAATTTGTGTCCTTTTATTTTCTCTCACAATGACATTATATTGTAATTTTTTTGTCAGTCCACTAGTAAAGAAAAATAAAAAAGTGTGAATCCTGTCCAGTCTCTTACAATCAATATCCCACATACAGTAATGTGTGAATTTGTGCTGTTGAAATTCATATGTGCCGATTCAGCCTCGTGCATTTTCATTCTTATCCAAAACATAGTTTCAGGAAATACTAAATAAAGCATTGTCATATTAAAAAAATTACTGAACATTTTGACTATCTTGTTCGTAAACAATGATAAAAGGACTTGTTATTTTGATGGCAATAATATGTTCATTGACACAAATACTTACTTTTAAGAGAAGTACTAAGGATTTTGAGCAAAAAAGAGGCTTTTGCAAGAAATCCAATGTATTGTGCTGTTTGTTCACATTGTTTTGAGAATGCACTCACTGATTTGCTAATAATAATTCAAGAAATGTTTCAAAGCAACTGAGAAAAACTGTAAATATGCATCAACTGGCTATGGAGGGATACATTCAGTACGCCAAATTGGCTGTATTCGGACCGGAAGCAGTTTGAAGCAATTTCGCCAATGCTTTTGAAAATGCGAAATGCATTCTTTTTGTTTTCTTGTTGTTTATTTGTTTTATTTTTTTTATTTAAACCCCCCCCCCCTCCCTCTCTCTATCAAGACACACATGCTCTCCTGTAATACTTGTTATTCTTTTGGACCTACTGATCCTCCTTGAAGCCCTACATCTTGTTGAAGTTCTTATCATTTGGAAAGCACTTGGCACTATTGAGGATGGCCCACTTTTAACAGAATAAAAATGACACATGAGGTTACCGGATAGTACCACCTAAAAGCCATGAGGTTTAACCGTAAATATACCCGTAAATATAAATGACAATTAATTTACTTTTTACACAATAGAAACTTTCACCAGTGCCTTTTAAAGTCTAAAGAATCTTTTATTGTTTTTGAGAGACACATCCATGTTCTTTTTGTTTATATCCAACAAACTATTCATTTATTTAGATATGAAGATTTACTTTGAACAAACAAATATATAAAAGCTTGTTCTCTAAATATAAACATAAATTTGTGAAGATGAATGTGACATGGCTACACTATAAACTATAAACTATTAAACCTACTGTTATTGCCCCAAGTGATAATTTAATGATTAATTTATATTTTAATTATTAAAATAAAATTAAAACAAATTAAAATTAAATAGTAAAATATATTATATAATACTGTATAATTATTACTATTATTCATATAATAATAATAATAATCTCTTAAAAATGATAAAACACAAGGTGTTTCCAAACTTTTGACAGGCATTGTTATTATAGATAGATAGATAGATAGATAGATAGATAGATAGATAGATAGATAGATAGATAGATAGATAGATAGATAGATAGATAGATAGATAGATAGATAGATAGATAGATAGATAGATAGATAGAAATAGATGTATTGTGTTCACTCTGAAAATGGGTTTTCTTTTGAGTGTGCTTCCTCTCAAGGATTTTCATATCTATGTATTTCTTTAAAGTTGCTTCATGACAATGTTCTCTATTAAAAGTCTTATAAGTTCAATTTAGTGAAAAATATTTACAAACTTAAAATCATTTTGTTGCTTGTAGCTAGCTTGTATTGTAGCTCATATTGTTGATAACAAAAAACAGTTGGTTGCAGACCTCTGTCAGTGTAATACATTTTCTATTCTAATTCTGCTTTATGGTGCCTCATCATTGTGCCATAATCTGACCATGGTTAAAGGGAGGGGGCGAGTTTTTTCAGTGTCTTATTCTACAGGATGTTAGCAAGTTTCTTAACAGTGGCTTTCACTGTCTTCTGTGGTTAATGGAGGTTGTTTTCTGAGTTCCTTATCAATATCTACAGAGCTGCTTGAGTCTAATCATGTCCTGTCAGCCCGCCTGTTTTGAAGACCAGGGTTGCTTTATGGACCTTCATGTGGGGAATTAGCATGTTTAGAATCTTGGGAATTTGGTCTATTCAAACTTTAAAATATGTATACTACTTTGGTAAAAGAAGATAAGCTAGGTATTAATCAAATTAATTGGGGAAAAACCCTGGGAAAAACTAAAGACAGAAAGACACGTATTTTGGCTCCATTGTAAAAATAAATATTTAGTCTAACATCTTTCTTTTACAATTTTACATTTTGCACAGATAAACTAATGGAACAGTTTTGTAAATATAAATATATATAAATGTGTGTGTGTGTGGGGGTGTGGGTGTGGGTGTGTGTGTGTTCAATTATACATACTAAATTTTGGAACATTATTTAAAAACAGAGTTTTGTTGGGTACAGAATTTAAAACATTACACACTGCAAAAGAAGCTCAACCAAACTAACATAAGAAACACAAGCTTTACAAATATTTTTTGTTATAATTAAGCAAAAATAATATATGTTTGTTTAAAACAAGAACATATAATGTCACTCTATTCTTTTTATATTAATCAATTGTAGTAATAGTAAAATGTTCTAAATCAAAAAAAAATTTCTATATTCAAGATTTAGCACAGTTGTTAACACAACCCTCCTCACCACAACTGCTTACTAGACTAAGCTTCACTTACAGTCTCAGTGTTTGTTTCATCTCTGGTGTTTATTACTGTTGCTGGATTTCCCTCTACCTCTGTAATTTCTTCTTCAGGCTCCCAGTCCAACTCTGCTGTGGCATCCTGATATTGCTGATACTCAGACACTAGATCATTCATGTTGCTCTCAGCTTCTGTGAACTCCATCTCATCCATGCCCTCTCCGGTGTACCAGTGCAGAAAAGCCTTGCGGCGGAACATCATAGCAAACTGCTCTCCGACACGTCTGAAAATCTCTTGGATGGCCGTGTTGTTTCCAATGAAGGTAGATGACATTTTAAGACCACGTGGTGGGATGTCACAAACAGCCACTTTAACATTGTGGGGGATCCATTCCACAAAGTAATTGCTGTTCTTCTGCTGAACAATAAGCATTTGTTCATCCACTTCTTTAGTGGACATGCGACCACGGAAAACTCCTGCAACAGTGAGGTATCGGCCATGCCGAGGGTCACATGCCGTCATCATGTTCCGGGAATCAAACATCTGCTGGGTGAGTTCAGGAACAGTGAGGGCCTGGTACTGTTGACATCCTCGTGGTATGAGAGGAGCAAAACCAGGCATAAAGAAGTGAAGACGGGGAAATGGCACCATGTTGACAGCCAGCTTGCGGAGGTCAGCATTCAACTGACCAGGGAAGCGCAGGGATGTTGTGACTCCACTCATAGTCATAGACACAAGGTGATTGAGATCTCCATAGGTTGGCGTGGTGAGCTTAAGTGTACGGAAACAGATATCGTAAAGAGCTTCGTTGTCAATGCAGAATGTCTCATCTGTATTTTCAATCAGCTGGTGAATGGACAGTGTGGCATTATATGGTTCCACTACTGTGTCTGAGACTTTAGGAGAGGGCATGACACTAAAGCTATTCATGATTCGGTCTGGGAACTCTTCACGAATTTTGTTGATGAGCAATGTGCCCATGCCTGAGCCAGTGCCACCACCCAAAGAGTGAACAAACTGGAAGCCCTGCAGGCAGTCGCAGATTTCAGCTTCATTACGGACACGGTCTATAACTTGTTCAACCAACTCTGCACCCTCTGTGTAGTGACCTTTTGCCCAATTATTTCCAGCTCCAGTATTTCCTGTGAAGTAATAGTTGTAAAAACAAATCTTTTTATTAAAATCAAGCTTTATAACATTTGCAGTTCTGTATGTGTTATTTATTGCATTATGCCTCATCCTTTATACCTCAGCTACTAACTGGATGCTAAGGTTAACAATGTATCATAGTTGCTGATTTATTCTCAGCAATAGATTTTACTGCCATAGAAAATCTCTTTGTTAATAAAATTATTTTACAGTTGGTCTCACCATGTATGAAGTTGTCAGGTCTGAAAAGTTCTCCAATGCGACTTCCCCTCACACTGTCTATTGTTCCTGGTTCCAAATCTACCAGTAGTGCACGAGGGACATACTTCCCACCTAAGAACACACATCCATAAATATGTATGAGAAATATGTCAATTACAGCAATTATTATGTAGTTTTATTGTGGGACACTCTGTAAAATATTTTATTTGGTAAAGGTTTAAATGAGCTGTTAAGTGGCAGGAAAAAATTAATGCCAAAACAATTTTCTCTAGAACTATTTGGAATGGCAATGTCACTTCATTTTTTTAAACAGATATGAGACAATTGATAGATTGCCTGATTTTTCTTCATTGAACTTGAAACTTTAGTCCCCATTAGTCTTAAAAATAAATATCACTTAATATTAAGTTTTTACCAATTTGTTTTCCTTTCATGATACTTTTCATGAAAAGTCCATTGTTGTGTTTTGGGTCATTGTCTTGCTGCATGATATTCCTAATCAATTAAATTGGATGGTTTTCTCTTAAAAAAATAAAACGGTTGACAGAATGTTTCTGTAGACTTATAAATGAAGTCTGCCGCTTCCATCATGAATTACATCATCAATACTATCTAGTGAGCCTTTTTCAGAAGCAGCCATACAAACTTAAGACATTACAGCTTGTATGTTTTGGATCATGAGCTTTACCATCTCCTTCATGTGTATAATCTTTGTTTTAGAACTTTTTTTGCGCATCCTAGTAACTGAATTGCAATTGTTTGTTTATTACTGCTGGTGAATGGTATGAATTTTGTAGTAGGCCTTAAACTAATTAATTGCAAACCGAAATGTGTTTAGTGTATAGAAAAAATGGCTTAAATGTTTAAGCATTTGGGCTTTTAGAGTAAAGCACTGCTAATAGACAAATGAGATAATAGTGCACACCTCTCTGTATCAAAATCTGTAATATTTCTTAATCTGAATAATGTCAACCTCTTTAACTATTAGCAAAATGCTATTTATTAAAGTTATAAAAATGACATTGACAATAAAATTGAATTTACTTCACGAATGTTAGTAAATTTGAATAGAATTTTCCAAATAAAAACTAAACAAACAAACAAAAAAAACCCATCAACATGTGTTTTTATAAACATTCAGGAACACAAAATAAAACTACCGATATTGATACAAATGTCTGTAAATGTCTGCAGTACTACAGCTGGACCCAGATACAGACACAGATAACCAAATATTTAATTACAGAGCAACATAAATGTTTATGAATGTAATTCTCTTACCACTTGCTTCAGTAAAGTAGACATTGATTCTCTCCAGCTGTAGGTTCGTGTCCCCCTCATAGATTCCCACTGGATTGATACCATGTTCGTCACTGATAACTTCCCAGAACTTAATACATATTAAAATAATTGTTCAAATACAAGTTTAGAAATAAGCACATAATTTTTTATTTTTTTTTAAACATTAGCTAACATTTTACTTGACAGTGAATGTACACTACATATAAGCATTCTTTTGGATAAATTTGGTTAATCTAAAATAATAATAATTCTTCTCCATGATGCAGCATAGATGTAATCCAAGACGTTACTTTAACAACAACAACTTTACCAACCCTGCTAGCTGTTTATTAAGCTATCCATTTAATTTCCTAAATCATTATTCATAAACTTTATAATCTACTCTGTATTTCACATTGATAAAGACACTTTAGACTGTTTTTCATCTTGTTTATCTTTCAGTAGATTTTAATGAGGGGGAAACACCCAGCCCCTTTGCCAAGGCATTATACCAACCATATTCCATCATATAAAACAAATGTAATTACACATATATTAAAGTTGTTTAATTGATTTGTTTAACCAAACTAAAAAACAAGCTACTTAGTCATACATCAGATACCAACACCAACTTTTTAGGATTATTTAAAAAAAAAGTGCCTTACTTTTTTAGTAGTGCATTTAAATGTGTTACTCTTTTAAACCATTATATCTTACTCGGGAGAAAATGGAGGTGAAATTAAAGTAATAATTTTGCTATCACATACCTTTGAACTGATCTGATTACCACACTGTCCGATCTGGAGGTGAACAATTTCACGCATGGTGACCAGACTCACACTCCTATGCAGAAGATAAAACATTGGGAGTCCACAGTGGGTATTATACCAGTGATGATGTCATTATCAGGGAGTCTCCCTGACTATTCTGTTCATTTATATGAAGTACACTGTAGTCACTTTTAATTATTATTGAAACATTTAGTTATTAAAAGATAATTGCATTTTATTTCACTTTTTAATGTTGATACTTGGGAATAGCAGACAATGTTATTAAGCAATTTTAAACAATATTTCTATTAATTCAAGTAATTCATTACATTAACAATTAACAGTACATAATTAAGTGTCCCTTAAGATGCATCACAACTTATTTTGTGAGTGATATTATAATTCTATTAGTCTGCATAAATGAGTGGAAAAACATACTAAATATTGCGAGTAAAAAGTTATACCCTGACAGTTATGCTTTCTACGTGAATACAAAATACAAGCTGGTGAGTATGTACGTAAGATGACTTTCTGCCCATCGTGCCTGTGTATGATAAGACTATCTGGAACATTCAGACGCAAACTGGTGTCACATTCATTTACCAGAATACCACTACTTGTCACCAGAGGTCTCAGTTACTGAAGTTCTTGTTGCTATGGTTATTAGTAGGAAGTCAGTAAAATAAGAGGTAAAATAAATTGTCTATGGACTTCTGAGGCAACATTGTGTAGTCACATACTCGCAGTTACATGGTTTGTTGCTCTCAGTAGTTTCAAACAAAAATGTGTGGTCAAGTAAGTTTAAGCAGGACATACAGAACCTACATTTGTAGCAATTTTAATTGAAATTATATAATTTGCATTGATTAGAACGTTGACCATATTTTCAGGAGGAGTTATGGAGTGACAGCAGTAATCACTATATATGTACAGTTTAATATTAGAATGAAGGTAGGGTTGCTCTTAAAATGTAGAATATATTTTCATGTATTCATTTTTTCTAATGCTAAAAGAGCAGGGAGAAAAAAAATGCCATTTTTAAAGTACGAACTAAATCATACCTAAAGTACGAGCTACAATCGTACCTAGCCTTACAGACCTGCAATAAGTCGGACTTTCATGAAGGTGATAATGCATCCACGTGTATGCTGTTGATCTTTTTACATGTCAAATGCTGCTAACAACGAATCTAATCAGTCGAAGATATGCTTTGTATGTTAACATCAATAACTGCAATTCATTTAAGGTAAAAGTAGGCCTGGTTATGTTAGTCAGTAAAGTGTCCCATCTAGCAAATTGCAATTAGAATTTAAATATCAAACTAGCGTTCGCTAAACATTAATTAGAGTTAGCTACATTAAACACCATTATTTTCTAGGCTCATAAAAAGTCAGCTAATATGTACCGTAATAATTTTGTAGATGTTTGGGAAAATTTTTAATTAATGGATTTCAGTGCTGGGGTTATTTACTGATAGTTATTTAGTTGTCCCGCAACATTAATGATTTTTACATTCTCTTTTTTCTTTTTTCTTTTTGTAAGACTTACCCACCAGAATAGTGAAAAGCCTTTATACCTGACTTTCTTTTGTTCTTGGGCACTTGTGATTGATTTTATTTTTTTTAAAGATTTTGTTTATTAATCAAATTATCTTCCCTCAAGTAGCAGAATAAAAGGGAAAGGAAAAATTAATGTGGTCTCTCATTTCAGCTTATAGAAAGGCAAAAAAAAAAAATGAAAAAACTTTCTTAAGGGCATTTCCTGAAGGGGATATCAAAAGTCTTTTAGCAAACACAATTAATAATAATAGCAACCACATTACTCACAGGGCATCAGCCAAACCCCAGCATTTACAAAATAATGCTATTGCTTTATAGGCTAAAGAAAGTAGCAAACCACTATGATGTATTATTGAATGGGAGCTGCATTTGCTATTAACCACTATATATGTTTGTAGAAGTGCGAATACAGTCAGGGGGGCTTTGGGGGGTTGATCCTAGTAGCATGTCCTGTTATTTATTTATTTTTTTTTTACACGAACCTCAACGAAAAAAAAACGTCTCTGTACTCTGTACACCAAAACTGTTACCTGAACCACTCTTTCACCTGTATCTGTCTCTTTCCACCAATGGGTGACACCAACATCACTTAGCAATGTGAAACAAAACATTTACAGGACCATTGCCACATGACAGAGGTTTATTTACCAAAACCTGGGTCAATGTGAGACATAAATTAGAGGTGAATAGAGATGTGGAGGAATATCCTACAGTGGCCATTGAGAACCAATTCAGAACATAAATGCAATAAATGTATCCACTGATTTTAAGGGGACAAATTGGCCTGCATTGTAGTTTCATTACTGAAAAGAATGTGTGTGGATGTGTCCTACAGTGATGTTGGACAGCTTTACGGGGGGTGTCAATATCAGCTCAGTATCTGGAATTTATGTATTAGGAGTGTTAGGAGAGCTCTGTCCCCTTCCTTCCAGCGTTTTTTTTTAGCAAATGTCACAGTGAGACAACCTAGTTGGTGCCAAAGAGCCATCAGGAAGTATTATCCCAGGGTAGCTCATCATAATCCAGTGGCCAGACACTTAGTGCAAGATTAAACACTGATAGAACAGTTCCTACTGGCCAAATATTTGTGGCATGATATGCCGCATGTGGCGAATGTCAGCTGGTGAACCCGTCAGCCACCCTAAAAAATCACCCAGCATTGTGCCTAATACCCTTAAACGAAGTCTTAAATAAATGTTTAATTGAGATCAATGGCTTAAGCCCTGGGTTTTCCCTTTTTTGTTATAATATGTGCACAAGCCTTGTCTTACATGTCAGCAAAATTCAATTTGAGAATTTAATATAGATGCAAGAATGTCAAACTTAGGTGGATAAAAAGGGAACTGGCTGTGTGAGAGTGTACTGGAAGATAAAATGCTCATTTTGTTAACTGTATTTTCACCTATACCCAGTAACACCAATATCATCACATTAAACTGAGGTAGTGGTGTTCGGGGGGAGTTCAAGCCATGCTGAATATGGGCATAATGAAGTAGTCTTAAAGTGATTTAAGCAGCTTCCTGGACTTGGTTTGTGGAAACCTACTGACTCCAATATCTCATGCAAAACAAGCTTTTCCACTATGCAACTTTCCTGGTCCAGTGGATGGAATCATGGCTCTCAAGGAGGTGAAAGGTGCACTCAGTGGCAGACCATTTTCGAATGTCTTTTCGTTTTATTTTACAGTGCTTTGTGTTGTGGTGGAGTAGTGGTGGGTAATCAAATGGGCAGTCCTCACCCTATGATACCATGTGCCTTCATCTTCTTTTAAGACCACTGCATGAAAAATATTAACACACATAAATGGTGAAATGACAACAGCAAAGGCTATCCTTGGTCTGATGCCACAGAGTGAGCTGAATTGCGCAAATTGCTTTAAAAAAGCATGCTGGCTATGATAGAAAAGTTTTTAAAAAAACATTTCTTTTGCAGCTTGCTTTGCTGACGCCTGTCAGCCTGTCCACTGCAGCAAGCAAGTGAGCATTACAACTGAATCATGGAGAAATTAAAGAAAGTGGCTTGATCTAATTAATCTTTTTTTCTTTTTTTTGCTTTTTTTTATTATGGAGGACCAGGTGCATGTGCATTGCTTTCATTGTAGAAGAGATAGGACCAGGATATAACATGGGAAAGAGTAAAGCCCTTGGAGGCAATGTGATACAATTCTGTGTAAGGTTCTACCAGGAAACTCGGGGTCTTTGCTTTTATGTGGATGTAAATATGACATACTAGTTAACTTGCCCAAATCACAATCTACAGATGTCATGAAGGGCATAAAGGACATCCTGCTAAAATCTGCAATGTTAAGTGGTACCTCAAAAGGTCAGAACAGTTTTGTTGGCACAAGGGGGACCTACAAAATATCAGGCAGGTGGCTTTAAATGTTTTATGTATGTTTGATGAAATTACAGTTTAATGTATGTGGGTTTTTTTTTTTCATTTTTGACAAAGAAAAAAGCAACTAAACATATATGTATATATCAGTAGAAGGTTTTGGCAGCAGCTATTGAGAAATGTACCTTTGCATTGAGAGAACATGAGATTTTGTGACTTTTTGTTCATAAAAATATTAATCAAAACTAACATGTATGTATGCAATATTTACACAAAAATTACCACACAAGATTTAGATGGGATTAGTTTTAAAGCTTTACAAATGACATGCACTGTTAAAAATTGCTGTTAATTTACGGCAAAATTTCAACAGGATAATAATGTTATGTTCAAAAGCAGTACATTGCTGTTTTATTGTTGTTGTAAAATGATGTAGACACAATATAACGGCATTTTGCTGTATTTATTACTCAGAGAAAAAGAAATTACTATAGAGTATTTTTGTAAACTGCAGTGAGCACGCGGGGACTTTTATCCGTCTTCATAACATTAACAGGTGAGTTCAGGTTTGTTTTCGCGACAAAATTCCTTACATTTGCTACGGCAGCTAACATGTGTGGTGGATATTGGAAGTTAATCGATCTTCTATTTGCTTATTTTCAGTGATTAATACGCCAAATGCATCACTGTGTTGTGCAGCTGGATTTCTGACTCAGGTTGCATTATTCCCAATTACCGGGTGAGTTTCATTCAGAAAATATGTGATAATCCTTCTTTAAAGTTAATCTTTCAAACTCCATTGCACTGAAATCACATTGTTTTTGTATCACACTAAAATGACTGGTGGTTTCCGCTGCTTTTTTTTCGTGAAGCCTCCAGCGTTAGAAAAAAACCCCTTAATTATCAGTGTTATTGTGTTTAACTTTTTGCCCAAAAGATCTGCGTGCTAATGCTTGTTTTCTTTCCGGAATAAAAACTGTTTTTTTTTTTTATACAAGAATATACTTTGCTTTATGTTTTCTGTAAGTAATACTTTCCCCTCCACTAGTTCTAAACACACACATTTGTTTTTCAGGCGGTTAATCGGGATAAATCCGGAAAAAAGCACAAGGCTGTAGGAGTATCAAAGCGGACGTGTCGCCAGTCTACTTAAAAAATTAATAGATTTTAAGTGGGACTTTATATAAGTAATACACACCACAGACACACACAAACATCGCATACACACACCTGCATATTCATTTAAAAATACTGTATATATTGGGTGTTTTCTGTCATTCACTTTGTCTGTCTTTCCAGAGTAATTTTTTTTTTACATTTAGATGTATTTCCATGCATGTAATAAGCTTTGGACTTTTGGTTGACCATTGTTTTTATTTCATACAAATGTTCTGTAAATAAAAATCTGTGTTATGTGCTATGTTTTCTTTAATGTCATTTAGGTTTTTTACTAAGACAGTTTAATAAAGAAATGATGTTTTGAAATAACTCTCTAAAGCTAATTTACTTCTGTTAAAGAGTACATTTATACAGTGTTATGTTGTTTTTGCAAAAACACTAGCTAACTGTAAATTTCACCAACATTAAGACACTGGTAATTTTACAGTAAATTGCTGGCAACCGTGCTGCCAGTTCTTTACTGTTTTTTAACTGAAAAATGTTTAACAGTGTGGTGAGAACCCCATTCTATCTAATGCTATGACAAATTTCATAAGGCCCAATTTTGTGTGCAGTGGTGGCATCGGTGCTTGATATTTTCCCTGCTGTTCCAAACGGTAAAATCTTTTTATCATCTCCAGTGACCAGTACTTCAAAATGTCTAACAGTTGCTGTTGTAAACCTTTCGGGGTCTGAATAGAAACAATATATATTTAAATCTGCTTTTTCTGACTTCTTCTTAATGCAAATTTCTCAATTTTTCTAATGAAAATAGGTACATTTCAAGATTTTAAAAGGTTTACTTTTGCAGTATAAGCAATAAGGAAATACTAAAACTAATAAAGGGATAAACAAACAAAAATAATTGCTTAAGTGTTATTGATTGTCCATGGCATAACAATATCAAATGTAATCTATTAGTGTTCTTTATTTTCTTATAAAGTTTTGTATGCCGATTTTTTCAAACTTTGCATTACATTGGACTTCTGAAAAGAAAGTTGTTAGTTCAGTTTTAGGGCCACCAGGCCGCTACTGCTGAACCCATGAGTAAGGTTTTTACCTCTTGCTAAAATAAAAAATAAAATAAAAAAGTCGCTCTGGATAAGGGCGTTAAAGAAATGCTGCCACCTCCTGGTAGCACATAATCTCTTTAAGAATTCTGTTTTATTTATATATATATATATATATATATATATATATATATATATATATATATATATATATATATATATATATATATATATATATATATATAGTGAGGAAAATAAGTATTTGAACACCCTGCTATTTTGCAAGTTCTCCGAATTAGAAATCATGGAGGGGTCTGAAATTGTCATCGTAGGTGAATGTCCACTGTGAGAGACATAATCTAAACAAAAAATCCAGAAATCACAATGTATGATTTTTTAACTATTTATTTGTATGATACAGCTGCAAATAAGTATTTGAACACCTGAGAAAGTCAATGTTAATATTTGGTACAGGAGCCTTTGTTTGCAATTACTGAGGTCAAAGGTTTCCTGTAGTTTTTCACCAGGTTTGCACACACTGCAGGATGGATTTTGGCCCACTCCTCCACACAGATCTTCTCTAGATCAGTCAGGTTTCTGGCCTGTCGCTGAGAAACAGCTCCCTCACAGAGTTTGAGCTCCCTTCAAAGATTCTCTATCGGGTTTAGGTCTGGAGACTGGCTAGGCCACACCAGAAACTTGATATGCTTCTTACAGAGCCACTCCTTGGTTATCCTGGCTGTGTGCTTCGGGTCATTGTCATGTTGGAAGACCCAGCCTCGACCCATCTTCATTGCTCTAACTGAGGGAAGGAGGTTGTTCCCCAAAATCTAGCAATACATGGCCCCGGTCATCCTCTCCTTAATACAGTGCAGTCGCCCTGTCCCATGTGCAGAGAAACACCCCCAAAGCATGATGCTACCCCCCCCCATGCTTGCCAGTAGGGATGGTGTTCTTGGGATGGTACTCATCATTCTTCTTCCTCCAAACACGTTAGTGGAATTATGACCCAGAAGTTCTATTTTGGTCTCATCTGACCACATGACTTTCTCCCATGACTCCTCTGGATCATCCAAATGGTCATTGGCAATTAGGACATTAAGACGTGCCTGGACATGTGCTAGTTTAAGCAGGGGAACCTTCTGTGCCATGCATGATTTCAAACCGTGACGTCTTAGTGTATTACCAAAAGTAACCTTGGAAACGGTGGTCCCAGCTCTTTTCAGGTCATTGACCAGCTCCTCCCGTGTAGTTCTGGGCTGATTTCTCACCTTCCTTAGGATCATTGAGACCCCACGAGGTGAGATCTTGCATGGAGCCCCAGTCCGAGGGAGATTGACAGTCATGTTTAACTTCTTCCATTTTCTAATGATTGCTCCAACAGTGGACCTTTTTTTACCAAGCTGCTTGGCAATTTCCCCATAGCCCTTTCCAGCCTTGTGGAGGTGTATAATTTTGTCTCTAGTGTCTTTGGACAGCTCTTTGGTCTTGGCCATGTTAGTAGTTGGATTCTTACTGATTGTATGGGGTGGACAGGTGTCTTTATGCAGCTAACGACCTCAAACAGGGGCATCTAATTTAGGATAATAAATGTAGTGGAGGTGGACATTTTAAAGGCAGACTAACAGGTCTTTAAGGGTCAGAATTCTAGCTGATAGACAGGTGTTCAAAAACTTATTTGCAGCTGTATCATACAAATAAATAGTTTAAAAATCATATATTGTGATTTCTGGATTTTTTTTTTTAGATTATGTCTCTCTCAGTGCACATGCACCTACTAAGACAATTTGAGACCCCTCCATGATTTCTATGTGGGAGAACTTAAAAAATAGCAGGGTGTTCAAATACTTATTTTCCTCACTGTATATATATATATATATATATATATATATATATATATATATATATATATATATATATATATATATATGATGCGATAACTTGCAATGGGTCTGTTACAGCGCTGTGGAGAAGTTTTGGTCCACTCATATATATATATATATATATATATATATATATATATATATATATATATATATATATATATATATATGATGCGATAACTTGCAATGGGTCTGTTACAGCGCTGTGGAGAAGTTTTGGTCCACTCATCTATGCAGAATTGTTGTAATTCAGTCACATTGGAGGGTTTTTGAGCATGAACCGCCTTTTTAGGGTCATCCCACAGCATCTCAATAGGATTCAGGTCAGGACTTTGACTAGGCCACTCCAAAGTCTACATTTTATTTTTCTTTAGCCATACAGAGATGGACTTGCTGGTGTGTTTTGGATCATTGTCCTGCTGCAGAACCCAAGTTCGCTTCAGCTTGAGGTCAAGTCAAGTCAAGTCAAGTCAAGTTTATTTGTATAGCGCTTTTCACAACAGACATTGTCTCAAAGCAGCTTTACAGAAAACAACAGTGAAGGTGAATGGTGTGCGTTTGTCCCTGATGAGCAGCCGTGGCGACAGTGGCAAGGAAAAACTCCCTTAGATGATATGAGGAAGAAACCTTGAGAGGAACCAGACTCAAAGGGGAACCCATCCTCATATGGGTGACATCAAAAGTTAGGTCATAAATCATGAACAGATGGCCGGACATTTTTGGTAAACAGCAAAATTCATGGTTCTATTTATCACAGCAAGTCTTCCAGGTCCTGAAGCAGTAAAACAGCCCCAGACCATCACACTACCACCACCATATTTTACTGTTTGTATGATGTTATTTTTCTGAAAAGTTGAACTTTTTGGAAGGTGTGTGTCCTATTATGTCCGGGGTAAATGTAACGCCGCATTTCAGAAAAAGTACCTGAGTATTTTCCCCAAAGTCTTGGGGATCATCAAGATGTTTTCTGGCAAAACTGAAATGAGCCTTTATGTTCTTTTAGCTCAGCAGCGTTTTTGTATTGGAACTCTGCCATCCAGACCATTTTTGCCCAGTCTCTTTCTATGGTGAAGTTATGAACACTGACCTTAACTGGGGCAAGTGAGGCCTGCAGTTCTTTGGGTGTTGTTGTGGGGTCTTTTGTGACCTCTTGGATGAGTCCTCGCTGGGCTCTTGAGGTAATTTTGGTTGGCCGGCCACTCCTTGGAAGGTTCTCCACTGTTCCATATTTTTGCCATTTGTGAATAATGGCTCTCACTGAGGTTCGCTGAAGTCCCAAAGCTTTAGAAATGGCTTTATAACCTTTTCCACACTGATAGATTTAACTTACTTTATTTCTCATTTGTTTCTGAATTTCTTTGGATCTCGGCATGATGTCGAGCGTTTGAGGATCTTTTGCTCTACTTCACTTTGTCAGGCAGGTCCTATTTAAGAGATTTCTTGATTGCCAACAGGTGTGGCTAGAGAAATTTAACTCAGATGTGATAAACCACAGTTTTACCAGGGGGGCAAACACTTTTTCACACAGAGCCATGCCGTTTTAAATTTTGTTTTCCCTCAATAATAAAAAAAAAACCTTCATTTGAAAACTGCATGTTGTGTTCACTTGTGTTATATTATACTAATATTTAAATTAGTTAGATAATCTAAAACATTAAAGTGTGACAAACATGCAAAAAAATAAGAAATCAGGGATCACACCACTGTATATATATATATTATATATATATATATATATAAAATGGTCCCCTGGTGGTCTAGTAGTTAGGATGCAGTGCTCCCACCGCTGCGACCCGGGTTCGATTCCCGGTCAGGGAACCATCCCCAGCCACTCTTAGTGCCGGTCCCAAGCCCGGATAAATTGGGGAGGGTTGCTTTAGGAAGGGCATCCAGCGTAAAACATATGCCAAATCAAACGTGCGGAGGATCCGCTGTGGCGACCCCTAACGGGAGAAGCCGAAAAGAAATTTTTTTATATATATATATATATATATATATATATATATATATATATATATATATATATATATATATATAATAAGGGCTTTCAGCAGATTATCAATATAATGTAAAATACACTAAATTGGTTATTTTTGTTTTTAAAATTCATTATATATTGTATGAGAGCAGTGTGCAGTAGGAATGACAGACTGGTTGAGGTGGAGGTTGAACTGCATCAAGGATCGGATCTGAGCCCTTCACTGTTTGCAGTGGTGATCGACAGGTTGACGGATGAAGTCAGACAGGAGTCTCCGTGGACTCTGATGTTTGTGGATGATATTGTAATTTGTGGTGAAAGTAAGGAGCAAGTTGAGAAGAATGTGGTGGAAATACGTGCTGGAGAGAAGAGGAATGAAAGTCAGTAGTAGTAAGACAAGAGTACAAGTGTGTGAATGAGAGGGAGGGCAGTGGAGTGGTGCGGTGCGAAGGTGGAGGAGTTTAGGTACCTGGGGTCAACAGTGTAAAGTAATGGAGAGTGTGTTAAAAAAGTGAAGAAAAGAGTGCAGAACTGGTTGCTAGTTGTTCTGGTTGCTAGTTGTCTCTTTTATACTAGCTCATCTGGTTTGAGAACAGGTAAGAATGTGTGCGCACCTACATTCCACCACGTAGGTTTTACCATTGTTTAGGTAGAGGGCAGGTGCCACCCATTGTATTTGTCTGATAGCGTAGCCTAGTGTAGTCCGCTAGTCTGTTTTTTTTTTTAGTTAGGCCTATAGTAGACCTTTTTCTTATGTTTATTTCTTTGGCACTGTCCATGTTCTTTTGCCGGTGTGAGTATAGTCTTCTTGACTCTGTTGAATACTTTTGAAATCTTTTTGTTACCTTACTGCACTTGTCCATTGAAGCAATTACAACTCTAAACTCTGGTCCTACTATTTTATCCAAACAACTAAATTGTTATTGTTACGGCACTCCCCTAAGCCTAGCCAAGGTGGGAACGTAACATATGGTTTAGAGACAGTGGCATTGAATAAAAGACGTGGTGGAGGTGGAGCTGGAGGTAGCAGAGCTGAAGATGCTGAGATTTTCATTAAGAGTGACAGGGATGAACAGGATTAGAAATTAGTTTATCAGAGGGACAGCTCATGTAGGACATTTTGGGGACAAAGTGAGAGACGCCCAATTGAGATGGTTTGGACATGTGGAGAGGAGGGACATGGGTATATTGGTAGGAGAATGCTGAGGATGAAACCGCCAGAAAGGTGAGGAAAAGAGGAAGGTTAAGGAGGAGGTTCATGCATGTGTTAAGGGGAGGCATGCAGGTAGTTGGTTTAAAAGAGGCTCATGTAGAGGACAGGGGGGTATGGAGACGGATGATTCGCTTTGGCGACCCTTAACGGGAGAAGCAGAAAGAAAAAGAAGATTCTAATACAGAGTGACATTACATTTATGTTTACATTTATATTTATGACATTTGGCAGATGACCAGAGTGACAATTGTTTAATTTATACAAATGAGAATTTATGGTTTAGTGCAGGGGTGGCCAACCTGTGGCTCTCAAGCCGCATGCGGCTCTTTGTCTGGTTTCATGCTGCTCTTACGTTCATATTGAAGTTTGTGGGGTTTTTTTTTATGTGCGTGTTCGCTTCGCTTGCGTTAAATACGGTATTTTCGTCAAATGCGCATGTGTGTGAGATGAAAATACCGCAAAGTTTCCCAGTAGGGGCAAGATCATTTAAGTAAACAATTTGTGTCAAGTTCGCTCTCAAAATGGCAGGGAAAAAATGCACAGCAAAAACGAAAATATGAAGATGAACACAGGACGTTTTTAACAGAGTGGGAGAGTTTATATCTTTTTGTTGAACGTAATGGCAAAAGCCATTCTGCCTTATATGTCAGGTGTCATTAGTGCATTTCAAAGCTTCAAATCTTCAGTGCCACTTCACCTCACTTCATGCCAACACAAGTTGGTCACTTTAAAAAGTCAGGCAGAAAAGCAGATACAGTTTTTACAAAAATATACGAAGCGCTCAGAGACCGCAACGCTTGCATCGTATCTACTGGCTTGGAACATTGCACGGGCTAAAAAGCCATGCAATGAAGGGGAGTTCGTTAAAAAAATGCCTTAGTGACGTTGTTGAAATCTTGTCTCCTGAAAACGACAAACTAAAACGCATGGTATTAGACGTCCAACTGTCCCACCACACTGTTGAACACAGAATATCGGACATTAACATGGCTATTGAATCACAGTTGCACTCTGACCTTCAAGCTTGTGAGTATTTTAGTGTCGCATTGGATGAGAGTTGTGACATACAAGACGAGCCTCAGTTGGCAATATTTGTACAGTCTCTGTCAAACGATTGTGTGATCAAAGAAGAACTCCTTGATATCGTGCCATTAAAAGACAAAACCTGTGGCATAGATGTGAAAGAAACAATGGTGGCTGCATTTTCAAAAGCAAATCTGCCCATACTGAAACTAACTGCAAGTTTGTGAAATTTGTGTGTGTGAGACAGTGCACACAACGTTCATTGTTGAAAATGACTGGCCTGTGGTCTTAGTACTGTAGGAGTCAATTTCTGTCATTATCATGTTGGTGTGTGACATTTACAATAAATCTGGCAGAGCAGAAGTGTGTGTGTGTGTGTGTGTGTGTGTGTGTGTGTGTGTGTGTGTGTGTGTGTGTGTGAGAGAGAGAAAGGGATGGGTGATGTTCATGTGTGCCCATGTGTATGATGTGGCTCTTTGCGGTAACACAGTAAAAAATGTCTCTGACTGGTTGGCCACCCCTGGTTTAGTGGCTAGCTGATCTTTGCTTGCCTTTTTTTCATATTTATCGTTATTTCACAGATATTACAACAATTTAATTTGTCAAAATATAAAAGGCACTGATTACGCCACTGGAGACACAGTATTTTTTCCAGTTTGTCAATAAATAAATCATCAACAACTTTTGTTGTACATTCATTTTATTTCTGTATATAAGGAAAGATGTATTAACGATAACTTTTCAGGGCATAATGATAGGGGTCCAGTGTGGAATCCATACATGAATACTAAGTGAATGATTGTGGATTAGTTTCCTGTATAGCACAGTTAGTGCCTGTTCACTCATTTGATTGGATGACCAGCATCCAAAAGTGCTCATATTTAATATGACCACACGGGGACAAAATTGTTCATTTATATAGCTTCTGACTTAAAATATAAAAATGAGGGGAAAAAGGAAAGATGTTTTATTGGATGCATCTTCAATGGGAATGAACAGAATACAGTGATCGATTTAGATCTAGGGGCCTATTTCCGTTTTCAGAGCAAAAATTAACAAATTAAGATAAAGATTTCTGAAATGTCAGTTCAGAACCATGATAGGATTTTCAAACTTATAAAAGAAATCCATAAAAGCCATTTCGCCCTCCTCGCAAGAAAGCTGTTATACCGAATATTACACTCTAAAAAAAGGGTTACTTGCGGTTCTATATAGAACCCTGGGGTTCTGTACTTGGCAAATGTAGAACCCTTTAAAAGCAAAGAACCTTTTTTACTAAAATGCTTCTATAATTCATGTTTCATGACTGAAGTGTAAACTAACAGTAGGCCTACACAACACATTCACAAAGCTTTTTGTCAAGAACCAGGGAAAAACCAAGAATATCACCAGTCAACAAATATTATATTTCCTAATAAATTATATTATATTATATTATATTATATTATATTATATTATATTATATTATATTATATTATATTATATTAAATTATTTTTTTGACAAATAATTTTGTGAAATAAATAAACTAACCATGTGTTTTCTTTATTTTGTACCATACCATATTGTGATGGTTTAATTTAACCCAAAGGGGGCATTAAAAACAAATAATCGTATAAATTCCCCTGGTGGCATGTATGTATTGCATTATCCTTGGATTCCTATTGGTGGATTAGCGAAGAACCTTGAGACAGTAACCGTACATTTTTCAAACTGAGCCCTTTATACCCCCAGGTAAGTTAAGTTTTTACAATATTGAAATTAGTTTACTGAAATATTTAGTAACATTACTTAATATATCTATTAGTAAGAGAAGCCCTTGTGTTAAATGGTAAAACTAGAAACAAAATGAATAATATTTACCTTAAAACACTGCTGGGTAACGTTAGCACTGACAGGCTTCGTCGGTACAGGAAGCCCTTTTAAGTTGATTTTGCTCCTGTTTTTAAATAAATAAAGTTACAGTCTCCCTTTATTTCCTTGTCAGTGTTAATTATTTTTTTGGTAACAATAAGACAGCTGTGTTATAAGAAGACAAGCTTTGAAACAGAAGCGTGATCGTTAACGGTAAGTTGCCAATAGGCGCCGATTCAAATAAAAGCGAACCGGGTGGAAGGCGGAGGCTTTCACACATACTCAGTTTGCGGTGAGTATTTTTTCCCAGGCTTATGTTAACATGTGTAGAAGTTCTTAACTTTGGCCCTTTGGTAGCTTTGTATTTTAACTGATGTTATATTAATGTAACATTTAATACTGTGGTCCCCTGGAACTCGCGGGGTTACGTTTTAAGAGGCACCCCCACAGCCGCTATGGTACCTTAGTGAATTCATCTAGACATTGTCACTTTAATACAATAATGTGTTTAAAAAAAAGAAAAATGAACTTTGTTCGTGAAAACATAGTTTAAAATGTTATTCCTAACGTTCCTAAACATTCGGTACTGCTGCGGATTCCCGCTAATTTTATAATAATCCGTAACTTGCTTTGAGTTAGGTTCCAAATGAGAACTCACAATTTTTCTCGTTTATTTAATTCTGCATGATAATTCGACCATGGCTGCTCAACGAGTCATGACCTTTCCCTGCTGTAAAATAAGGCACGGGCAACAGACGGGTAATGACAGTAATACAGTAGCTATTTATTATTGCAAGTTAATTCCATAGCTAAATTGGACTAATTTGAAGAGAAAAAATTGTTGTTTTAATAATGGAGACATAAGGCTTTATGTCGGAAAAAAAAAAAATGAAATGTGTAATAATACCTGCAATCCTAGGCTATTATTACTGATCCTGTTTTGATGTAAAGGAAATGGAGTCAAAAAGTTGATTCTGTTGATTCCTATGATGGAAGCCTGAGCCTACTCTAAAAAACCTGGAATGGAACACCCTTAGATGCACACGCTGAATTAAAGTGATGATAGTGCATGGTAAAAATTTAGCATTCAAATGTTCAAAAGACAAAAATATTTAGGTGTTTTTATTGCATATTTGGTTTGTGAAGAAATGTATGCTCTGTTTTCTTTTTCCCCCAGATAACCGTGGTTGATAAATGGTCAGTAGATGACACTTGCCGCTGGGATTTAACTGGGATAATCACATTGGATTCAACGCCTGGAGTCATTTTGAATATTTTACCATGCCCACAATTTTACTTATTGAACATTCTCTCTCGAAAATACATCACTATGTAGTCAATTGCAACCTCCAGTTCATGATGACTTTTAAGGAACTCGTTGGGCTGAAAGTGTGTCAATTTAATATATGCACCTGACGTAAACAAATGTTTTGTATTTAAGATGCTGCATTAAATGGCAATGAGGTTTGAAACAGACTTGGCAAAGAACATGGAAACATCTCTAAATGAAATGGTCCCAAACATCATCAGAAGTGCAAAAGAAGGAAGTAAAAAAAAAAATCACCAGTCTCATTGGACCAGCAGAGGAAACCACAGAAGGTAACTAGTCAATATATTTTTCTCCATCGCACCTTTTCATCCCCAGTGTAAAGTTGGTGTAAAGTATGTCTTGTCAATGTGAAAGTTGTAGCACCTATAAATTGTATTAGTAAAAGCATGTATTAAAATAACGTTAGTATTAAAGTAATAGTTTACCGAAAAAATTTAAATTCTGTCATCATGTACTCATCTCGTCATTTCAAATCTGTATGACTTTCTTCTTCAGAACACAAAACAAGATATCTTGAATATGGATGGTATCCGAAAAACGGCAGGGTCCTTTGACCTGCATTGTTTTTGTGTCCATACAATAGAAATGAATGGGTTACCAACATTCTTTAAAATATGTATTTTTTGTGTTATGCTGTAGAAAGAAATCCATATAGGTTTAAAATGACAAAAGAGTGAGTAAATGATGACCGAATTTTCATTCATTCATTCATTCATTTTCTCCCGCTTATCCGTAATTCGGGTCGCGGGGGCAGCAGTCTAAGCAGGCCCCCGCCTTCGACTGCTGCCCAATCCCCACAGCACCGTCCCTTACGGTCCCTCCTGCAGGTGGTGAGCCCACGGGAAGGCGGCCCCACGTCACTCCGACGTCACGGACCTTGATATTTCCCTCGTAAGGGACCCCCGGAGCATAGAAGGTTAAGGGCCTTGCTCAAGGGCCCAAGAGTGGCAGCTTGGCGATACCGGGGCTTGAACTACAGACCTTCCGATCAGCAACAAAGCGCCTTAACCGCTGGAGCCACCACTCCCCGAATTATCATCTTTGGGTAAACTTTACTTTTAACTGATTTCTGTACCAAATGTACAGAAATTTGTATCTGTTTTTAGGTTTTACTGCACTTATTTTATTGCCAGCATTATTTAAAAACATGCCAGCTTCCTCTACTGTGTAGATAGGGAAAGTATAGAGTCTTTTTTAGTTACATTAACACTTGAGGCACTTGACTTTTATATAGCTTTTATACTTTATATATAATATTATATATATTATATTTTATATAGTTTTTAGACTTTATTTATCAGTCTTTCTTTTTCTTTGTTTTATTTTTCTCCCCATCCTATTCCCTCATGCCAGACTGTCGTAAAAAGCACTTCACTGCATGTCGTACCCTGTATGTATGTGTATGTGACAAATAAAATTTGATTTGATTTGATTTGACTTGAATTAAAGGAACTATCAATTATGTGGTAATATTTTAAGTGTATTTGATGACATCTGTTAATTGATAAAAAGCACTCAAAAGGTGAAATGTTTGTTTTACATGAACCCAAAGGTTCTTCACCAGCTATAGTGTTCGATGACTCTCTTGACCCCCTCAAGGCTAAAAGTGTTAGCATTATAATGGACATTTTGAACATTATAAGAGAGGCAGACATTGACATGTCATTGACATGTGACTGGAGAATGCCTGTTTGCAGTCTACTTTCTTTTCATTGTGCAATACCTGGTTGCCATTAAGCACACAATGACTTTTATGCAAAAATATATGCTTAAACTTAGATGTCGCTATGACACAAGAACACTAATTCCTGTATTAAAAATTTACAGTCAGCTTCTGTAAATTGTAGTGCTATTTAATAAGTTTTTTCTAATTTCAGAGATATATGTAAAAGATAAGTAATGTATATGTATGTACATAACATAAGCTTATGTATGTTTTTAAAAAATTAAAAATGAATTGAATAAATGTGAAGTTTTTGAATTTTCTGGATTGGTTATATTTTCTTAGTCAATAATATATACTGTTATTCTTTTGATAATAAAGAACCCTTACATGGTTCTAAAAAATAACCATCCAAGTTGGATTTAAAGAACCATTTTGTGTTCTTTTCAGTGAACCCATTAAAATGGTTCTGTATAGAACCAGGTTCGGGTTCCATATATGAAGCAGGTAATAGAACCATTTCTGGTTCTAAATAGAACTTTTACTTTTAAGTACAGTGTACAGTGATTACATAAATGAAGATGTTTAGACTAAGATTTAAAACTAGTTATAAACAGATCAAAACAACAAAGTTGAACATATCGTTGAGTTTTGGACATTCGGGACATTCTGAGTCCAAACTTTTGACTGCTGCTGTATACATTATTCAGTTCTGAAATTAACTGAGCATTTTACTGCCTGTAAAAAATGGAAAGCCAGAATTATTGTCTTTAAATTCACGATCAATCCAAATTACTCAACATCTTTAGAATGTTGGTGTCGAATAACATGATATATTGCAGAATTAGTGAAGTCAGTATGTGTGTATGGAAGCTCGACTGTACAGCGGTGTGTTTTGAAGAGGGCGCCTTCAGTCCACAGAAGCGCCACTTGCTGACGTTTGGTGAATGTCATGTGATTAGACGCGGTCTGTATACAGGGTTCAATGAGAGCTGTTTGCCCCACCCATCTCCTCAACGCTATCTAGCTCAATGTACGATTCAGAGAGAAAGGGGGGGAAAATCGCCAGAAATACTTTCGGCGAGCGGATCCGATCAGGTCTATTTGAGAAGTAACACGTTCCGTCGGCCAAGAGCTTGCTGTCAATGCGCTAGATCTTTTATTTTTATTTTTAAACGGGATCTGTTCACGGCTGTAAATGCACATGTATAAACCCACGTCTTTCTGCAAGGCGACATCAAAACGGGTAAATACGAACGCGTAGCGTGACAGCGACCGCGGAATCTGCCCTGCGAAATGCAGTGAAAAACCGAAGAAATCCGCGTTGTCCGGACTGCTGCGCGCACCGTCAGCGAAGCCGTGCGGATTGTTGTTTGCGTAAAGCAAATCTACGGATGTGAGAAGAAATTTAAATTACAGCAGCTAACGGAGAAGACAAGAAGCGCCTCTTTTTCATTTGAATAGCCACAAATGCTATCGGTTATTATTAGCAGAACAGAAGGAGGATAGACATTTACCTTTGGGATTTCATAAAAAAAAAAAAAAAAAAAAAAAAAACACCCTTGTGACACATCATTTCAAAGCGGAGTTAAAAAAAAAAAAAAAAAAGGTTCATGTCGGCCAAGGCTCGAGGCGGAATGAACGGCAGGCCGTCAATTCGGGGAAGATATTTATCTCTTCATGTCTTTTTCTGAAATGTCCCTATTTCTCGTCTTGGTGTGCCGGTGAATGGATGTGGCAGGAAAGAGAATCAAAGCCGTTTAGTTGAGTTCTCGATGATTTGCCGAGGAGTGCCGGCCGCGACTGTCATTTTGGGGGAAGCGACTATGGATTATCGACGAGGAATGTGTTAAATCGCCCTCGAATTTCTGGAACAGCAACACAAAAGACCTTCGTGTAACGCCGTGGAGGCGAACAAACACACATCCAACGTGAAGTGTGTGTGTGTATATATATATATATATATATATATATATATATATATATATATATATATATATATATATATATATATATATAAAAAAAACCTTCCGCTCGGATATTACTGCACCAAATAGCTGTGGATGACTCGGCCTTGTGTGTAGGCCGGCCTTGGTGTTTTCACCACCATCACAACCTCTCCGTTGCTTGCCTAAAGCTACCACTGAGCAGAAACCCAAAGACAGATCTTTCATATTGCTCCCTTCATCCCTTTAAACGATTCCCCCCACCCCCACCCCCACCCCATCTCTACCCGAGCGCTGTTCTTCCAGGGAGTGTGCAAATGCACATAGCAATGTCAGTATTCCCAATCCTTGGGAATTAAACACGTGCCAATCAAGGGATTTTTGTGCCATTTAATTATACTGCACATTCACCTTCCCTCCCCAGTCCTCAAAACATTTTCTTTTCTTTCATTGGGACGTTGGGAAGATGGGTTGTTTGGGCAACAGTAAAACAGAAGACCAGCGTAATGAGGAGAAGGCCCAGAGAGAAGCAAACAAAAAGATAGAGAAACAGTTACAGAAAGACAAACAGATATACAGAGCGACCCATCGGCTACTACTATTAGGTAGGTTTGTTTTCCCCCAAATGCAATAATCCTGCTTATTGATGCAAAATATATGTATGTCTTTATTTCTTTTATTGAATTTTTTTTTTTTGCCTGATCAAATGCTATGGCTTTGCACCTAATTCGTCTGAGGTGACTCAGGTGTGTTTGTGTGTGATATCGAGAAACAAACAGCTGTGTACCAGAACCATTGTGTTCACTGTAAATATGGTCTGCATAGATCGCTGCATCGCTTTTTGGGCCACGTGAGAATATAGAACTAGGCACAAGTTGTGAAGAAGTGTGTACATTTTCCCAACATACTAATTATTGTTAATCGTTTATATTCTTCTCACACGTAGATTTTGAAATGAGAATGTGGGCTTTTGTTTTTGGTGGGCGATGAGGCTTTGGGGTGCAGTCAGCATTCCTTTTTATCCTAAAGGTGTTGAGTGGTGAGAGTTTGCCAGATTCAAACTGTCTTTATGTCCCTCACTTTATGGACAGGGGCAAATGCTGGAACTGGAAAGGGCCTTTCCAAACGGCATAAAATGTGAAGTGTATAGTCAGAATGATTTTGTATGCAGCAGGGTTAACCGTAACTTTCCCTAGAAGTAAGGAGCCTAGCCCAAATCTTAGCCCCAGCCCCAAACCATCATTCTTCCTCTACCTAACTTTATTGTTGGTATTATGAATTCGGGTAGGTGGGGTCCTCTTGGCACCTTCCAAATCCAGATTCGTACATCAGACTGCCTGACTTTACTTTAAGGAACCCTTTATTCATTAATTAAGGAGCACTCAATTGCTCTAGAGTACGATAGTGGACCAATGAACACCACTTGAGACGATGGCCCATGCTATTGTCCACATAACTCTATGTGCTATTGTGTTTCAGAAATTGGCATCCCCACTCTAAATGTGTGTGGTGGAGCTGTTGTTGCACCTAGTTACTTTTATTTCATATTAATAACTATTGTCAAGAGCAGATCTGGCCAGGCACTAGCTTGTGGCAAATGTGGCACTTTATGACACTTCCATATTTAAAGTCACCAAACTCTTTCAACATGTCTACTGTTGGCAAGGGATGTGGCTGAGGTACCTCAATAATTAGAAGTGGTGTCAACCATGAACACAAACAAACTATGGGCAAAAGTGTGCATATAATTGTGTGTGTATCATGGGGAAAAGAAAGTACACGCTCTTTTAATTTAGTGTTTATTTTTTTACAGCTCTGAATATTTTTTTGGAAATGATGATATATTTTCTTTTTTTCTGTGACTGCGTTTATAAATAAGCCCCCTTCTAAAATGACTGAAACATCAAGCAAATAAAAAAAAAAAAAAAAATTGCTGTATGCTACAAACATTTAGGTTTAAGATCAATAGGTGAATATGAGAGAATATAGAATATTTTTTTTGCTTCCTGATATCTAGGCCAGGACCAACTTAGAAAATGGCATTTTGTTGTTTGAACTTACCAGTTTGTTTAGGTAATCAAAAGCTTTGGTACATGTGACTGACTTGGGATGGCTCGATACCATAATTTTGGTTTGGTATGTTACCAGAATGATCGATACTAAATCGATATCATAAGTTACAAATAACCAGCTTTAAAAGATAAGTGAATTAAAAACAATTTTATATTTAAAATTTTTTTATAGATTTATATCTTAATACCTTTGTATCAAACTGTATCAAAATTCACTTGAACTTCAAAACCCAAACCTGTTCCAACATGGCAATGTACCTGTGCACAAAGCAAACCACATGAAGATCTGGTTTACATGCTTTGGAGAGGAATTTTGAGTGGCCTGCTATAGAGCTCTGATCTCATCCCTACTGAACACCTTTGGGATGAATTGGAACACTGACTGCACCCCAGGCCTGAAGTAAAATTCTATTATTATTATTATCATTATTATTATTATTATTATTATTATTATTATTATTATTATTATTATTAAAAGCTTCTTCTTTTCAGTGCAAACACACAATGTCTTAGAACAACAACAAAAAAAACTACTAGGAACATGGTTTACATTTTGACTTTTTGAAGAAAAATAAAATGCAACTGAAGTAGCACAATTAATGCATGTGCAAATTTTTCCGTCTATTAATGATTTCACAGCTATTTGGGAAGCACTGCAGCCTACAGTTGAATGTCAGAACAGCAGCATCAGCAAAATTATATCATCGTACTGTTTGAAATATCATGTATACCTTTTAATTATTCCAGTACCAGCATGCTGCGCATCCCTATGACTGACAGGTATCTTGTTACTCTGTTAGATCGATTGTTTAAATGATTACTTGCACAAAAAAGGTTTATTCTTGTTTCAACCCTGGGTTTCACCTTTGAGGACCTGTGAATGTATTTATTGTTTAAAAGAACCAACATAAACAAAAAAGAGATGTGTTCAGGAGGTTAGCAGCCATTTTAAATATAAGAGAGGAGAGTTAAAGTTTGTGCCATTGACCGGTCCTGAAAAAGAAACCTGAAACAACAGGACCTCGAACAGGTCAGCCATGGAAGACAACAGCTGTTGATGACAGAAACATTGTGAAAGCCAGTGAAGAAAAATCCAAAAACAACTGTCGGTGACCTCCAACAATGCTTACAGGGCAGCCATGATGGTATCTCAATTCAGTGTTTGAAAAAGACTTTGAGAACAAAATATAGAGGCCATATACCAAGGTGCAAACCATTTAGAAGTAATAAGGTTAGATTGGAATTTGAAAGAAATAGCGTGCCACCAAGATTCCAGAACCAAAACTGTTCTCTTCTAATGTGATGGATAGGCCGAAACTTGGAGAAAGGAAGGATCCGTACATGAGCCAAAGCATTTTAAGCTCCTTGGTTAAATGAAGTGACATTTATTATCCTTGCATGTTTGCCTCTAGAATGGCTTACTAATCCTATTATTAATAAATCAATTAACAATTGATTGATTATTATTAATACAATAATTATAATTATAATTCATTAGCATATATAGCGATAATATCAACTGCACCTGCGTAATATTCTATAGATCCCTTTTGTGCCACCATAACAGCTTTGACTCATCGAAGCATAAACTTCCTGAGACCTCTGAAAGTGTGATGTGGTATACACTAGATCTAAAATCCAAGATGGCGCTGCAGACGACAGCCACGGTGTTTCGGTGTGCTCTACTTTTCCTCTTTTTGTGTTGTTATTTTAGTTTTCTGCCACAGTTCTGGTGGCTCCTATTCCAGGGAAGAGCTCATGAACATCAGAGCTACCACCCCAGTGGACTTATTTCCAAGTTATCTGGCTTCTACTGTGGATTTACTGGCTATCTTGGTCAAGGAGGCATGTAACAAAGTAAACCCCTGCAGAAGGGAGAAACTCTCAGGTGTACTCTTGTGTCTTCGCCGGTGTGGATTTCGCACTGTGCTCCCTGAGATATTCCCTTCTAACGTGCACTCACTTTGCAACAAAATAGACGAGCTGACCCGGCAAATGAACAAAAACTGGCTGATGAGAACGGACAAACCCGGACTCCTTGGTTAGTGTCCTAGAAGACTTTAATAAAGGTTATCTCTCCCATGAACTTCCCAAATACAAACAGTTTTTGTTTCCGACCAGAGAGGGGAACATTCTGAACCATTCTGCTACACCAAATACAAGTTTAGAGCCCCTCACTCTGTGAACGACCTGCACCTGGCTGACAGCCTGAATGAGTACTACTGCCGCTTTGAAAGACATTGGGACCGACCGGACCTGTCCCAGTCCTCCCCCCACCAGCCATTGATCAGCAGTAGCCCCACCTCCTACATTTCCATACCTGGATTAACCACACAGCCCACACCTCAGCGACCACCACCACCACCAGTGAATACACTGTTGAAACATCTGAACACGTGCAAACTACAGGCCTGGACTCTGAACTTTTTGCTCTGCTATTCTCCCTGTACACCAATGGCCTCTCATCTGGTCACCAGTCTGTCAAACCCATTAAGTTTGGTATCATGGTGCAGGATGAACAAACTAGAGCTCAACTCTCTCAAGACAGGGGAGATGATAGTGGATTTTAGGAAGGTGTACATACTTCATGTCTGTATATATTTTTGGACAGTCACTTTCACGTTTACATTCTAAATTGCACTACTTATCATGCAAAGCCACTTGCAGTATACAGTATTTATTTTATTTATTATAATTTATTATAATTTATTTAAAAACTGTGTATACATTTCATATCTGACTATATGTTTGCACCTGACACCAAGACAAATTCCTAGTACTATTAAGTGCTCTTTGCAGAACCCTTTGCTGTACCTGGCAATAAAACTTTCTGATTTGATTTTGATTCAGATAGCACCAAGATGTTAGCAGCATAGCCTTTAAGTCCTATAAGTTGTTTTCATTGCTCAGACCTTATGTTCAGCACATCTACAGATAGTTTGAGATCTGTGGAATTTGTAAGCCAATTCAAAACTTTGAACTTTTCATTGAATTCTGCAAACCATTCCTGAACATGGTTTGCATTGTGGCAGAGAGCATTATACTGCTGAAAGGGACCACTGCTATTAGGGAGTACTGTTGCTATTAAAAGGGTATATGGTTTGCAATATTTAATTAGGTGGTTCATGTTTTTGTATTTTGTCAATATTCTGCTGAAAAAGACTATTAGCTTTATTCAATACCATTGCTATGAAGCAGTGTACCTTATATGGTCTGTAACATTGTTTAAATAGGTGGTATTTATCAGTAGCATCCACATAAATGCCAGGACCCAAATGTCCAAAACAGCATGTCCAAAATGGCAGGTTTCTGGTGTGTTTCTTGTGTGCAGTGGTTATCATCAACCCAAAGTGGTCCAAAGAAGGACACTCCATAAAGCTGCTTAAAGGGCTGTGTAGCAGCAATTACATTTCTGGTAAATAATGTGGAATGTCTGTGACTTACCTGGCGAAGAGATGGCATTCGGATGCGCTGTAAGAAGAAGGTGAATGGTTAAAAGAATATGACTGAGTTTTATCACACAGTCTAATATTTCGTTGGACCTTATTTTGCTTTGATTGTAATACGCATTTTCGGTGGCATCAATTTGATATTTTTATGCAATGTCACAACATTTATTTCTGTCCAGATTTGCATAATTTTTTTTTACTGAAATCTTGACTGGAGAGTTGGATCGCTGCAAAAAGTTTCCTTTAGCACTAATCAAAGATTCTCAATTGGGGTTAAGGTCTGAACTTTGTGGTGACCAATCTGACCAGTCTCATGTTTCCTAAAACACTCTCACAAATTTAGTCTCAGGATTACTGGTATTGTCATCTTGAAATATGCCTGTGTCTTTAGGATAGATAAAATAAAAACCTTGTCATTAACTATATTCACTTCGTCATCTGACACGTAACACTGCTGAACCAAGACCTGACCAATTAATACAACTTCAGATCATAACATTGCCTTCATAGTGTTGGGCATGATGTATATAGTTTTATCCACCTCTCATCCTACCCTGATGCACCCATCATTCTGGAACAGGGTAAATATGGACCGCATGACATTTTTTCATTGCTCCAGAGTCCAATTCTTAAGCTCCCTAACAAATGTAAGCTTTTTTCCTGATTAACCTTACTGATAAGTGGTTTTCTTAAAGCTACACAGCTGTTAAGTCCTAATCTCTTGAGTTCTGTTTGCATTGTGCATGTGGAAATGCTTTTACTTTCACTATTTAACATAACTGTGTTTATTTTAATGATTTGATTTCACTGAAAGAACAAATCTAAACAATTCATAATATTTTTTATTTCATTCTTCCTTGAAGATGATGGTTCACCACGGTCAATCCAAGTTATAATAAATGTGCTTTGGACAGTTCTTAACCCAATTTTAGTAGTTTCAGCAATCTCCTTAGTTGTTGATGCAGGTCAACAATTTGACCTTTCTGAAATGGAGAACATCTTTTCCATGACCACAGGACATGTTTTGTTATGGTTGTTTATTATAATAAGAAGCTACTCACTGCACCAGTTAGGGTTAAATAACTTGTCAGCTGGAACATGATCACTACAGTAATTATCCAATGGAAGGCTTTTATCCATTTGTTTAAATAGAGAGAAGGTTTATACCTTTTTGGAAGGATCTTACTTCTCTGCTGGCGTAAACCCTATCAGAAACATTGACATACATTTAATTATATTTCTGCCCTAAAATATGTATTGAATTATTCCCAGTAGTCTATTCTCTCAATTTCAGAGGGTTCCTCTAACAGATTTTAAAGCTTTTTGTTAAGAATTATTTATGCTTTTGCATTAAATTTTTTTTGCACAAAACACAATTTGTCTTAAATTCAAATCTTCAGGAAAAATTTAATTTATGCAAAATAAAATGCATGGAAAACCTGGGGTCATTTTATGAGGTTAATATTGATGATTCTGTTAGAGATGATGTATGTGGGTGGTGCAGCTGTGGCTACAGTGACAGGAGACTGAATTGCTGAATTGTGATCATTGGGTTTCTTGCATAAGTAATGACATTCATTCTCACTGTATGAGACCTTTTTTATGATGCAGCACTTTATACTGCGTTTTTCCCTAATATTGATGTTTTTTTTATAGCTGTAGCATCATAATGATGGTATTAAGAGGTGGGTTGATTCAGGTAGGACACCACTGAAGGCCTATCTGTGAAATGCAATGGCCCACTACTGATAGAGTACTAATGTTATGACCGGTGAGTAAATAACACTGATTATCTCTTTGTTATGGTACCTGTTAGTGGGTGGGTTATATTAGCAACAAGTAAACATTTTGTTCTCAAAGTTGGGACTTTGACAAGGGCTTGGTCATAATCCTTATTAAAGCCCCCAAGCAAGTGTATTACTTATCATCTCATCATGGGTTTTATCCAGTTTGTGATTATCCAGCCATGCCACTTTCATGATTTACATGAAACTGCAAGTTTATAAAATGTCCCAACCCGTTAGGTTATGTTTGCTATTTTACTTTTAACAAAGAGTCAAAACTTGTACATGCTCATCTACAGTTGAGGCCATATCTGCATATTTCCATTGTGTTCCACAGTGTGTTTCAATAAAAATAAAACATTTCAGCTCCAGATTCTTCCTAATATATTCTCAATAATCCATGTTTCTTGGAATTGTTACTTAGTAATGTAAAAAAAAGGGGGATGTTTCTACACCCCTGGGATTGATAATTTAAAATTCTATGTTTAGGGTAAAATTGGACAATATATGAGCTGTTAAATATGTAAGTAACCAAATCAGATATATCAATATCAATATCGTGTCGGTCATGCCGAAGCGGATCCAGTGGAATTGTCAAATATCAGTTTCATTTTGAATTAAAATTGTGTAAGTATGAACTAAGCTGTTTGTACTTTAATATAAAAAAACAGCAGTGGTCTATTAAGACAATAAATGTGTTTCTTAAAAAAACAAAATGCTAAATGAAAAAAATACACTGGGCCTCATTTATCAGCTATTTTGTAATGTGTATATCTCACTAGATCATAGAACATCGAAAGAACAGCAATCCTAAATTTGACATAAATATAGTCTGGGGGAAAATAAACAACCTGGTTTTTAATAACAATTGTTTTCTATAGTGACAAAAAAAAACACACTTTCATTTCGTCTTTTTTTTTTCTCCACAAAAAAATTCATCCAGCATTCAGAAACCAGGTGAAGGAAAAATAGGTAGACCTGTGCTACAAACATTGAGAGAACTTAGCAGCTAAGGGTTACTAATGTAATGCACAAGTTAATCATTTGGGTTTATTAAAGCCGAGACTTGGTGTTCTGGATCATTTAGGTGTGTGTTTATATCATTTCTACAAAGAAATACATCAGCCATGACCTAATGGAAAAGGGGGAAGGTAGTCCTTTAGACAGCTCTTTACCTAGCATATGCAAGTACATTTACATCCAGTATATCTGAAAATAAACAATAATGCTTGTAATAATTTTTTTAAACCAACACTTTGACAAAATTTGGTTTAAGGTCTGGGGTTAGCTAAATAATTAAAACTGCTACAAGTTAAAACATACCTTAAGCTGCAGTGATTACAGTATTGCATGAACAATGTTTTGTGTAGTATTAATTGCCTGAAAAAATTTATATATCTGTCACAATACATATATAACCAAAATCACCAGTTTGAACCAACTAAAAAAAAGTTCACAGTTCTACATCTGCTAAGAGATCATTTAGAAATGGGGATGTAACGGTACACATATTCGGATCGTTTCGATACAAGTCATGCAGAAAATAGTTAAACTTTTGTTCCATCACAAACGTATTAACAATTTTGTTTAGAACACAACAAAAACCTCACACTTTGAGCACAGTGTTACTTTTTTTTTGGTTATTTTTTTTATTATTATAAAACTTTAAAAAATAGTCAACAATACCAGGGTTATAAAAAAGAAACTAGTTAGTGAAGTGTCACTGTGGCTTCTTACTCCGTACTGGAAATATGATTTGTATTGCGTTGTAAAACGTTGTAAAAAAGATTTTGTTTTGCGCATGCATGAAATTGCTGCTACTTCTGTTTTTACAACGATCTAGCGATATGGATTCTTTTGTGTTTTATGCCCAGCTTCAAGAATATCTCTTAAAAGGAGAAAATCTTTCCAATCCCACATATTGATAGAGTGAATAAATTAATGAATGAAGGATGGAAGGCATGAAGACATTTGTTGAATTATGCTGAAATAGAACAGTTTAGTAGAACATATCACTAGAGAATTACATTAAATTAAAATCTCACACACACACACACACACACACACACACACACAAATTTCTATTACCCAAATAGGGTTAAACAAATGTAAACTAGTAAAATGTTTCTATTTAGTTAATTTTATTTAATCAATTTAATTTGTGCCAATTTAAGTGATTGCTTAATTTATTCTATATTATAAAGTGTTGAATTAATTTTATTTATTCTATATTATTTTTTCTAAAATATAATGAAATATTATTTTAGATTATTTAACCAAACAGGCATTTTAATAAAAATTTGTTTTAAGAATGTATACTGTTTTTCACAAATGTTAACAATAAACTTTTTAAATAAAAAATAAATAAATGACAAGCAATTTTATGTTTTGCTTTTCTTCCCACTAACTGTACCGAAATCGAATCAAAAACTTGAACTTAAAAACCGAGGTACATACCGAACGGTGAATTTTGTGTACCGTTACAGCCCTATTCAGAAATAAATGTTTAGATTAAGAAGATGACTGGGAGGTGAAAGAGACAGTGTGCCTATTGATTTGTGAAGGTCAGGTTTAACCAGACCTTGTGATTCCAGTGTAATTGGTAAAGTTACAGCACTTGTACTAGTCACAGTAGCACTTTAATTGGAGCAAATGCGCACATATATGGTTAACGCTTACTTTTTCCCCGAAAGGCTGTTTGTTTATAATTTTTAGGATCAATATTAGCACATTATACATTTTAATTTTAATTTCACCCTTCCCTGCCCCTGACAACTCCACAGTCAACCGAATCTTCAACTGAAGACATTGTTCCCAGCAGTCAGGTAAAATAAAAAATAAAAAACTGCTTTAAGTGGGCTTTAAGTGTACTCTGGGCTCATAGGCTCGTAGTACCAGAAATGATTGTGGTCTTTTTCTGTTCCTACTTTCCATCACAATCCATTTATGACTTTGCAGCGTGTCAAGATTTATTTCCATATGTATTGCAACTTTTAGCACTGGCTTAACAAAAATAATTGTTGCTAAAAATAATGACAGTTAAAAAAATTAAACAATTTGATAATGCACTTTCATTTTATAGTTCTCTTGTTGGAAGGCTCAGAAGTTGGCTCTAATGGCTGTTTTAGTGTTCTCTTTGTGTCCCCCTCTGCCCTTTTCATCGTTTTATAATGCGCTTTATTAACTTTGCTCTACATTTAAATTGTTATTTTTCTTCACATTTTTTACAGGTTCACAAACAAATTTTGCAAGTCTGTACTGAAATACTGGCTTATGGATTTCATTAGAAATCCAGCTTGAATTTGCAACCAATGATTTATAAATTAAAAAATGTATATTGAGCAAGTAGAATATATTTTGTGCTATGCCATTATATATAAATGTATGTACTATCATTTATACAGTAAATGAGGTTATCAATAATGTCCAAAAGTTTTATGCTGTTCATTATGTTATATACACCAATCAGGCATAACATTATGACTATATATATACACACACACACATACATACATTATATGGAATGCTGGAATCAGTTAATCGAATTGTATACAATTTTATATATGTACTTATGAATAACACAGTCCAGCCATGTTGGAAGTTGCCTCTGTGATAATTGATTTGAACATTGCATTGAATGAAAGTATAAAAATGCTTACATAGTGCATACATCTTCTATAAAAAGACAAGAAAAATGTGCCCCTTGATGTAAGCACTAGAACCTTCTATTCTTACTGAGCTTGATTGGGCTTTAGGTGATGCTAAGTGATGTTTAGCCCATAACTTGGTAACTGGGTTAATTTGCTTTGCAATTTTGGACCATTTAGCTCCACCCACTTTGTGAGCCAATCTGAATAATTATATGAATTAGTCCTAGGACGTTTGTTGTGATTAGTAAGCGTTTGATATTTACTACTAGTCAAAAAAGTCGTTGTAGCAGTATGGCAATCACATTAAGGTCAAATCAAAAGTGAAGGAGTTTAATTCATCCTAATAGCTGTAACTCATGCTTGTTCCATCAATTCACATGAAACAACAAGGATCTGAATATACGTACCTTCACAGTTTGGGGAGTAGTCAACAATAGGGAGTGAAGTTAGGTCCTAGTGGTTCAATGGATCTAGGAGATACTGTAGGACCCATTGAGTTGTCTATTGAGTAAGTACAATTGAGCTGAGATTTGCTGTGCAACAATGTAAAATACAGTGTATGGGTATTTTTTACAGTTTGGGAAATTTGCTAAACCTACATTTACAAATTGTTTCTCTAAAATCTGGTGCTGCATATCTAAAATCTGAAGGTTACTCATTGTAGTCAAGTCAAGTCAAGTTTATTTTAATAGCGCTTTTCACAACAGACATTGTCTTAAAGCAGCTTTACAGAATTCAAGAGTCAAGGTGAATGGTGTTCATTTATCCCTGATGAGCAAGCCATGGCGACTGTGGCAAGGAAAAACTTTCTAGATGTTATGCGGAAGAAACCTTGAGAGGAACCAGACTCAAAAGGGGAACCCATCCTCATTTGGGTAGTCTGACCCTCAATAATTAAAAACATGTTGACATGCTGCTATGTACCAATCAATATATTTAAACCACAACAAAGTGATTGGTGACTAACTCTGTTCCTGAATGTCATTATAACAATTAAAAGGCTGATGTTGCTAGTCCCTCTCTTGGCTTTTATAAAACTAATTGGGTGGGAGCTAACCTGGCAATCTGTCTTTATGCTCATGTGTCCATAAATAAAGGTGACAATTTAAATACAACAGTGTCTTAATATGGGTCTTGGAGCACTTGCAATACAGTATAATTTTGCCTTGGCATAGACTCTCCAAATCGCTGGAATTCTACTGAAGGGAATATTAAAATCTCTCAATTGTGTTTTTTTTTTTTTTATGATAATGGTGGCGGTAATGTTAAATTGTCTTTACCACATGAGTAAGAGGTTTTTAATTTTGTCTTCTTTTTTTTTTTTTCTTTGGGGTGGTTAAGATTTAGTCTTAACCATCCCAATCCTAATAATTTGCACCATTTTGTATGGTTCTGCCTGACTGGTCTTGCATACTGGATGGTGAGATGTCAATTATGAGTGCTAATTAGATTAAGACCACACCACAAACACTTTTCTGATCAGTGTGATTAGTGAATTCATTTGATCTGTGTTTAAGGATACCTTTAATGTAGTGTACATGTTTGTTAACATACTGTACAAACATTTTGTAAAATGCTTCCTCTGGCATTGAGTATATTTTCAGACTGCGGATTGAGTGACCTGTAAATTGTGCTGTTTAAATGCAATTTAATCAATGATCTGCTGCCTCTATGTTTTACCAATGCTCTGAATGTCTTTTTTTTTTCTTTAGGAGCTGGAGAATCGGGCAAAAGTACTATAGTCAAACAGATGCGCATTTTGCACGTCAATGGCTTCAATGCTGAGTAAGTGCCATTTCCAAGTCTACTTTATGCTGTCAGTGTCTTATCATCAGTGACATTTATTTTTTACACATACAGCTATAAATTGTCATTCATTATTACTTTGTTGATTTTTATGACGCTTCTTCAAGAGATGTACACCTGAATATTGTTTTTGCTCTGATATCGGTGTTAAATGCTGGTGCAGTGTAGGGTTGGATATGACTTGCCTTCTGATCTGATCCAGCAACATGTACATATTTAAATGTAAAGTAAACGTCCTGCAACTGAACTTAGGAAACTTGTCTTGTCTTACAAGCATGCTGCCACTGTGCCTATGATGTTTCAGGTAACAACAGAAGTTTGCAGTTTGTAGACTGACTGTTGTAAGGATGCCAGTTTTAGATGAGTATTGGCTGTTGACTGTCCTTAATTTATAGTTATGTTTTTGTGGATAATTTTTTATTTAAAAAAAATGTTCAGTTATGTCGGTGGTGTAGACAGAACAGGTCGGATTTGGATTGGATGGATGGTTGTATACGCTCATGCAACTTTAAGATACAGCGTCAGTGTAAAATGGTTGGAAATAATCGCTTGGTCAGCTTGAATAGAATGAGGCAGCAGGTTTTATGTCCGATAGGTGATCTAGTACAGTGTTTTTAGCTTTGTAAAGAATTTTCCTCTCTGAATTAAAAATGACAAATTAAGCATATAATTAAATTGTAATGCCAGTTTGTGTTTATTTTATATATAAATATTTAGAGACACAATTGAAAATGTATTTATATTACTTGCTTACCTGTGCCTCTTCTTTGATTACATTTTTAAATGTCCATTCAAAACACCTGTTACTTCTTTTGGAAGATTTTGGCAGCTTTAAACATAACTAAATTTAAAATTGCATTGCTCAGGTAACAGTGATGACGGCAAACTTGTATGTACATTTATAAATGTCTCTGCTGATTGGTCAAAAAAATATTTTACTTGATTTTAAAAATAACCACCATGGGTGGTAGTAATAAATAACTTTTCTTGCTAAATAGAATTGCCCTGCCAGCTACAATTGGACAAATGTTGTAACCCTAAATTGAGAGGAAAGCCATCCCAAATTAAGCAAGAAGTTTGGAACAACCTAATGCTCGTCTTAAATAAACTCTCTGTACTTTTTTTTCAAATCCATCTCAACTATTACAGCAAAACTCTGTCAGAGGCAGACCTACAAGTAGGGTGTTTTTAAGTGACTGTCATCAGTCTTGATTTGAAAACACTTAAGATTTAAGAACATTTTTGTGTAATTTGGCATGTCTTTTTTTTATTTTTATTTTTTTATAACTAATTATACAGCTGGATATCATCCAATAATACATATACAAACAAATTATCCCAACATAGATAACTCAAAAAATAAATAAAAAAAACCCTAAATAGCTGTGTTGGTGTAAAATGAGTCCTATATCTATTTTTTCCCAATTGGACAACTTTTAGCTATTAGTTTCTTGCTCTCTCTTTGCATTAAAAAAGAGAGCTGCCAATCTGTTATAATTTCTGGGCTGCAAAAATGATCTGTTAAAAGGGAAAACTGAGCCAGTGGTACATAATGTAGTTTCATCAGATGTATTCACATAGTGCTCAGTCGTGGTAGAGATGCATCAGTTAAAATATTACTTTTAATCAGTAAAAGTAAATGTGCTCTTGCTTAAACTCTGTTTATGTGAAAAAGACTCTGTTAATCATATCACACCAATCTATTAATATAATGATATTGATTAGTCAAACAATAATTGATATCTATTAAAATGATCTAGATCCCAAAACCACCTTTCCAACCACTCAAAATAAAAAACATGCAAATAAGGCCAAATCATTTATCACTCTCAAAATGTTATACTTGCTGTTGAACTGACGTTGAAGTGTATGTTCGTGCTAAGCAGATACCACCGAGCAGCAATAAAACAAGTTCAAAACAGAGCGTGCACTCTACCCTGATTGGTGGCTTGCTGTGTGCTTGGCCATTTAAGTTTTTATGATTTTATAAATAAAAATTAACGACTGATTTAGCAAAATGTAGTTAAGTAAAAAGTAAGATATTTGACTGAAATTGATTGAAGTTAAAGTCTCCCCAAGTGGAAATACTTCAGTAAAATAAAGAGATGCGAAAAAGCTACTTACTGTAAGTACAGTAATGAATTGCATTAGCGTTACTCTCCACCATTGATTATGCTAGAATATAAATTAAGCATTAGGTACTTCGGCACTACCAGTGTATTAAGGGCTCTGTTTATTTTAACTAATAATGTATAATTGTCTGATCCAACATGATTTTATAATCTTTATAAATCTTTATATAATCTTTTTCTTAATCTTTATAAATGTTCTCTCTCAGTTCTTTGACAGTATTTTTGCCTGTACTGTGTTCCAGAAAACATATTTTGAAAACAGTGACTTTGGTGTGGAACAGTGAACTTGGAAGTCCTGACTAATTCCTGCTCCAATGAATCCAGCTTTGCTTTGCATACATGGCAGTCTATAGCCCTGTACAAATTATGCCTGCTTCACTTTATGCATGTTTATTATTTTTGTTTTCCCTTCTCATTTGAGTGCAAAAGTTTAAATTCACTTATACTTCAATTTTGCTTGGGTACTAAACACTTTATAATTAAGACCTTGATGCTCATATTAAACTTGCTTTCAATATATTCTTTGGCAAAAAAATTTTTTTCTGTTTTTTTTTTTATATTTCGCTATATAGAGTCACCCAGAATAGGATAGGTTTCCCTTTCCCTGTTTTGTTTAGTTTTTGTCTTCCCCAAAGTTAATTCCTTTGCTTTTGTTAAAAGAAACATAAGTAAAATGGCCTATTTGTATTTGTGTAAGAGGTACAATTTGTTAACATTTTTCCTAGTTTTATGGCTTTTAAGGTTCTTTAGTCAGTTATAGCATGCTTTTTAAAGAAAGTTGCTGATACCTGAATTTTTTATTTTATTTTATTTTTTTTATTTTTTTTTTTAAACCCAGAAATTATGTGCAAATTAACAATTGGAATCTAATAAATAGCAAACAGCAAGTGCAATTTTGTAGGTGTATATTTTTTATATATTTTTTTGATGTAACAGATGACAAAAACAAAAAATCTTGCACTGCTAATGACTGATAGTTTGTTTGTTCCACAGAGAGAAAAAACAGAAAATTCAGGACATTAAGAACAATATAAAAGAAGCTATAGAGGTAAGTGTTGATCCTCACAGAATATTAATGAGCTTACAAGTGCTATAAGAAATGTCATGTGAAAACTCTGTTCTTTTTGCAGACTATTGTGACTGCAATGAACAATTTGGTACCTCCAGTTCAGTTAGCCTGTCCTGCAAACCAGTTTCGAATTGAGTACATCCTCAATTTAACCAATCAAAAAGACTTTGAATTCACTTCGGTATGTATAATGATCTCTTTGCTGAGGTAGGGGGGATTGTTGGTTGGCTGAGGTGGGTGGAGTTTGAGAATGTCTTGATTGTTGTGCCTCCAATTTTTTCTTATCCCATTCTTTGAAAGTTGCACAAGTGAATTGAGCAAAGCTTCCAACCTGAGGGAGCATAGCATACTCTTGAGGTTTCATTCCACTGCAGTTATTAGCACTGATGATAACCTTTAAACATTTCCTAAAGAGTGTTTTTTTGGGGCCTTTTTGCTCTTTATGAAAACATAAAGTTTTGGAAAAGATGAACATTCAACTCTTTCATTCGACTTAAATTTTGTGTTACTACTGGGTTGTGCTGTGCAAACATTTCCTTACTGTAGTTGATCGACACAATTACAATTTTGGTTTGGAGCAAAAGGAATGGGGAACAGCTTTATCATGGTTAATAGGTAGAAGTAATATCTAATATCTAACTAATATTAATCAACCCCTCTGTTCTGATCTATATTTAGATGAAAGCTAGCTGATTGATTTGGTTCATAATACAGTAAATTGATGTTCATAAATGACTGGATTATTTAGGTTAACTAGACTTATTATAGCCACTTTAGTACAGATAGCATAACTATGGAAACTATAGGTATAGAAATGATGAGGAACATTATAAAAATGATGAGGGTGTTGGCAAAGAGTAAATGCTTAATATATTTAAGTAGTGAGTGAAGCAATGTGGACATTTTATTTGCTTGAATTTGCTGGTTTCTTTTAACTGTGAAATTGGAAATTAAAAGCAGAAATTGTAGCCTATCAAGCTATTATATTGTCTTGGCATACAGCTAGGGCTGAAACAATTCCTTGAGTAATTTGATAAAAAAAATTTATCAATGCAAATTATTTGCCTCGATGCTTCATTTAGTTTATTTAACTACGCATTAAACGTTGTGTTTCCCACGGACCGTTATTACTGACGCACAACTCGCTAAACTCTGGAGCACGCTGGACATGTAACACAGAAGACGCTGCAGAATAAAAAATGGCAGAACTGGAAGAAAACAGCAAAGTGTGAGAAGATGATTCAGAAAACGGCAGAAAAAGGTTCCATAGTTTTGGATCATTTCAAGCTAAAACATGAAGAAAACACTATACAGCGTGGTTACACTTTTTAAATCATTTGAAATTGATTTTCATACTTTTATTTATTTACAGTGCGTTCAAAAAGTCCCTCTGCAGTGGCCGTAAAGAGTAGGGAGTTGAGCACGTTTTTAAAGGTGGCGATAAGTACATAATAAATAATAAGTAAATACATCAGTGAGAATAATTGAGTTTCATTACATCTATATTTTCTCATAACCTACTCTACGCGGCCAATGCGGAGGGATTTCTTGAATGCACTGTGTTTGCATTTTGATGTAATATAAAAATTACTGTTAATGCACTAAATGGGTTTAGTTTTCACCGATATTTTTGTATGCAATTGTACTAGGGACAGAAAATTAGTTAATATATGCAAGTCTTACAAAATGCAAGATCATCATAAAATAAATATAGGTATTTCAATAGGTATTTTTAAGTTATATTGGAATGTGTGTGTGTGTGTGTGTGTGTGTGTGTGTGTGTGTGTGTGTGTGTGTGTGTGTATATGTATATATATATATATATATATATATATATATATATATATATATATATATATATATATATATATATATACAGTACAGACCAAAAGTTTGGACACACCTTCTATATATATACATATACACACACACACACACACACACAGTACAGACCAAAAGTTTGGACACACCTTCTCATTCAAAGAGTTTTCTTTATTTTAATGACTATGAAAATTGTAGATTCACACTAAAGGCATCAAAACTATGAATTAACACATGTGGAATTATATATGGAATTATATACATAAAAAAAAAGTGTGAAACAACTGAAAAATGTCATATTGTAGGTTCTTCAAAGTAGCCACCTTTAGCTTTGATTACTGCTTTGCACACTCTTGGCATTCTCTTGATGAGCTTCAAGAGGTAGTCACCTGAAATGGTCTTCCAACAGTCTTGAAGGAGTTCCCTGAGAGATGCTTGGCACTTGTTGGCCCTTTTGCCTTCACTCTGCGGTCCAGCTCACCCCTAAACCATCTCGATTGGGTTCAGGTCCCGTGACTGTGGAGGCCAGGTCATCTGGCGCAGCACCCCATCACTGTGTGTGTGTGTGTGTGTGTGTGTGTGTGTGTGTGTGTGTGTGTGTGTGTGTGTGTGTGTGTGTGTGTATATATATATTTCAATAGGGTTAACATTGAGCTAACAAAAACTAACAACTAATATAGTGCAGTCGTACTCAGTTGGGCCAATGAGTCTGCACTATTCGTGTAAGAGTCAAATATTATGAATTTAGCACTCAAAAATAAAAAAAAAACAAATAATAAATGCGATTTAAGAGATTTAAGGCAGCTAACAAAAATCAATGGAAAATGGCATTTTTTTAATTTTGTGATGTGATAAATCACTTTGTACATCATACAAACTCTCTTCTCCACAACTGTGCAAGCATTTTTGATTTATTTTTAGATGTGTCCACTTTTCTTTCTTGCTTTTTGTTCATTTATTTATTGTTTTGCTTCTTTTAACTCTAACTGTAATTTGCAAAAACCATTCTTACCTTCTGTGGAAGTAAAGCCATATTTGTAATAAAAATCCCGATTTTATATTCCTGTAAAGGCGAATTTCACTCTGATTGTTCTTACTAGCATCAATTGTTTACAGATAAATTGGTGCTAAAGTGTGACTGCACATGACCTTTTTATTAGCTATAACAGCTCAGAGAATTTATTTTTTTATTTTAATTATTTTCTACATTTTTAAACTAGAAATTGTATATTTGTGTACATATATATAATTATTATTTTTATTTTTATAATACAATATTTAATCATTTGAATTTAGTCTTTTATTTTTCTTTCCAGAGCTCTGTAACCCAATTATAAAGGGCCCAGTACCCATTATTGTATGTATATGTAACCAACCATTTAAGGTATTACTGACTTGGAGGTTGTAGTATTTTTGTAGGTTTATAACTATACTGCAAAAAGCATTATAAATATAAAAAGAGATACAAACCTTTATCTGATTAGTCCAATCTGGCCTGTGCTTTTGCACCTCTAGCTTCTTGCTTAAATTAAGTGGTAGAAGGTAGTGAAGTCTTCTGCTGCTTAATAGAAACGCCATGTAATGTTGCATGTGACTTACATGTGGGAAGCTGGAGCTCTGAATGGCATTATTTTTGCATTTGACTTACAAAGTAGGGGGAAAATGCTGTTGGAGGAACTCTGAGCTGAGGAAACTGAGTTCAAAAGTAAGAGTTGTGAGTTGAGGTAGTGTTTTTCCTTTCCTTTTTTCCAGTCTGAAGTCAGGAATTATGAATTATAATGTGTGTGGCCACATTTGCATTGTTTCCTTTGTCACTGTTATTTACCTAGCTAATAACACAGCAAATAATTTAATAAGCATTCAGATAGCATGAGCCAACATTTTGCATGTTTTTTTTTACGTTTAGATACCTTGTCAGATTAGTACGGGTTTGGGTCTCCTTGTTCAAGTGAATGGTTAATTTAAGTCAGGTGTTCAAATATAGTGTACGGGTACAAAAGCCTAAAGCCGCTTGTGCAAATGCTACTCTTTTTAATGTCTTATTTTATATTTAACCATTTTCATTACAAATTATGCAATTAAATATTATTGACAGCAAAGTAAGTAAAACATAGAATCTTTGAAATATTTACACTACTAAAGTTTAGAATTTCCTAGTATTTAGTAAATCTCCTTAATAACACCGTGTACTCAAGCTCAAGTTTGTCTAATACCTTCTGATTCATTTTAGATCAAATGCAATGAAGTGTCATTTAAAAACCTGTTACAAGCTTGGAAAAATTTTAGGTATTTATTTATTTATTGATTTTTATTTATTTATTTATTTATTTATTTATTTATTTATTTATTTATTTATTTATTTATTATTATATTTTATTTTTGTAAGTAGAAATGGGCAATATAACAAATCTGCTTGCATTTAAATAGGAATAGTGTGGAATCTTGAATTTAAAATATTTACTTTCTTTGTTACAAATTTAATATTTAAAAAATGTCAGTGATTTTCAGTGTTCTCAAAAATTTGCAGCACACTGAAAAGGAAAAAGACGGCGCACTGTAAAAACAAAAAAGATGTCTCTGGTCTGAATTTACGCATCGAAAAAATCACAAATACTCCTGAAAACTGTGATTGTGAGAGTTTACTTAGTTTCAGTATTCTAAACTGACTTGAGAAAGTGCATGCAGTTTTGGTATTGTTACACTGAGACTGATTTTCACTATATAACCAGGTTGTGGACACCTGGCCATCACAAATATACCTAGGCCCTCCACCATCGTAGATTCACATCATTGTACTGAAACAATTAAAGGAGACATTATAGGATGACTATTGTAGCATTACAATTTCCCCTTACTGGAACTACTGGGGCCTAAACATGTTCCAGCATGACAGTGCGCCTGTGAACAAAGTGAAGTCCTGAAGATATGGCTAGTCAAGTTTGGATTTGAAGCACACACACACACACACACACACACACACACACACACACACACACACACACACACACAAACTAGTCTAACTGGTTGATTTGGCTGTTGTAAATTGCTTGACAGAATGTTATGTTGCTTTCAATGTACCTTAAAATTTACAGCTTGAACCTCCATGCAAAATGGGGGCAAAAACATTGACTCCTCTATCTTTTGTTATGAACAGGTGATCCAGCTGTGTCCAACTGTGAGGAGTGATGTACAGTGAGGAAAATAAGTATTTGAACACCCTGCTATTTTGCAACTTCTCCCACTTAGAAATCATGGAGGGGTCTGAAATTGTCATCGTAGGTGCATGTCCACTGTGAGAGACATAATCTAAAAAAAAAAAAATCCAGAAATCACAATATATTATTTTTAAACTATTTATTTGTATGATACAGCTGCAAATAAGTATTTGAACACCTGTCTATCAGCTAAAATTCTGACCCTCAAAGACCTGTTAGTCTGCCTTTAAAATGTCCACCTCCACTACATTTATTATCCTAAATTAGATGCACCTGTTTGAGGTCGTTAGCTGCATAAAGACACCTGTCAATCAGTAAGAATACAACTACTAACATGGCCAAGACCAAAGAGCTGTCCAAAGACACTAGAGACAAAATTGTACACCTCCAGAAGGCTGGAAAGGGCTATGGGGAAATTGCCAAGCAGCTTGGTGAAAAAAGGTCCACTGTTGGAGCAATCATTAGAAAATGGAAGAAGCTAAACATGACTGTCAATCTCCCTGGGATTGGGGCTCCATGCAAGGTCTCACCTCGTGGGGTCTCAATGATCCTAAGGGAGGTGAGAAATCAGCCCAGAACTACACGGGAGGAGCTGGTCAATGACCTGAAAAGTGCTGGGACCACCGTTTCCAAGGTTACTGTTGGTAATACACTAAGACGTCATGGTTTGAAATCATGCATGGCACAGAAGGTTCCCCTGCTTAAACCAGCACATACCCAGGCACGTCCTAAGTTTGCCAATGACCATTTGGATGATCCAGAGGAGTCATGGGAGAAAGTCATGTGGTCAGATGAGACAAAAAAAAACTTTTGGGTCATAATTCCACTAAATGTGTTTGGAGGAAGAAGAATGATGAGTACCATCCCAAGAAAACCATCCCTACTGTGAAGCATGGGGGTGGTAGCATCATGCTTTGGGGGTGTTTTTCTGCACATGGGACAGGGCGACTGCACTGTATTAAGGAGAGGATGACCGGGGCCATGTATTTCGAGATTTTGGGGAACAACCTTCTTCCCTCAGTTAGAGCATTGAAGATGGGTCGAGGCTGGGTCTTCCAACATGACAATGACTCGAAGCACACAGCCAGGATAACCAAGGAGTGGCACTGTAAGAAGCATATCAAGGTTCTGGCGTGGCCTAGCCAGTCTCCAGGCCTAAACCCAATAGAGAATCTTTGGAGGGATCTTAAACTCCGTGTTTCTCAGCGACAGGCCAGAAACCTGACTGATCTAGAGAAGATCTGTGTGGAGGAGTGGGCCAAAATCCCTCCTGCAGTGTGTGCAAACCTGGTGAAAATCTACAGGAAACGTTTGACCTCTGTAAATGCAAACAAAGGCTCCTGTACCAAATATTAACATTGACTTTCTCAGGTGTTCAAATACTTATTTGCAGCTGTATCATACAAATAAATAGTTAAAAAAATCATACATTGTGATTTCTGGATTATTTTTTTTTTTAGATTATGTCTCTCACAGTGGACATGCACCTACAATGACAATTTCAGACCCCTCCATGATTTCTAAGTGGGAGAACTTGCAAAATAGCAGGGTGTTTAAATACTTATTTTCCTCACTGTATATTATCTTTTTCCACTTAGCAAACTTTATAGTCAATGCTATAGATTTGTACAGCTAATATTTCTTAATAGCTCAAAGGTCAGAAATGCTACCTTATTTACTGCTAATGTCATGCACAGCCATGAGGCACTGATGGAAGTTACAGTGAGGAAAACAAGTATTTGAAGACCCAGCTATTTTGCAAGTTCTCTCACTTAGAAATCATGGAGGGGTCTGAAATTGTCATCGTAGGTGCATGTCCACTGTAAAAGACATAATCTAAAAAAAAAAAAAATCCAGAAAACACAATGTATGATTTTTTTAAACTATTTATTTGTATGATACAGCTGCAAATAAGTATTTGAACACCTGAGAAAGTCAATGTTAATATTTGGTACAGTAGCATTTGTTTGCAATTACAGAGGTCAAACGTTTCCTGTAGTTTTCACCAGGTTTGCACACACTGCAGGATGGATTTTGGCCCACTCCTCCACACAGATCTTTTGTAGATCAGTCAGGTTTCTGACCTGTCGCTGAGAAACACGGAGTTTGAGCTCCCTCCAAAGATTCTCTATTGGGTTTATGTCTGGAGACTGGCTAGGCCACGCCAGAACCTTGATATGCTTCTTACAGAGCCACTCCTTGGTTATCCCGGCTGTGTGCTTTGGGTCATTGTCATGTTGGAAGACCCAGCCTCGACCCATCTTCAATGCTCTAACTGAGGGAAGGAGGTTGTTCCCCAAAATCTCGCAATACATGGCCCCGGTCATCCTCTCCTTAATACAGTGCAGTCGCCCTGTCCCATGTGCAGAAAAACACCCCCAAAGCATGATGCTACCACCCCCATGCTTCACAGTAGGGATGGTGTTCTTGGGATGGTACTCAGCATTCTTCTTCCTCCAAACACGTTTAGTGGAATTATGACCCAAAAGTTCTATTTTGGTCTCATCTGACCACATGACTTTCTCCCATGACTCCTCTGGATCATCCAAATGGTCATTGGCAAACTTAAGACATGCCTGGACATGTGCTGGTTTAAGCGGGGGAACCTTCTGATTTCAAACCATGACGTCTTAGTGTATTACCTACAGTAACCTTGGAAACGGTGGTCCCAGCTCTTTTCAGGTCATTGACCAGCTCCTCCCCTGTAGTTCTGGGCTGATTTCTCACCTTCCTTAGGATCATTAAGACCCCACGAGGTGAGATCTTGCATGGAGCCCCAGTCCGAGGGAGATTGACGGTCATGTTTAGCTTCTTCCATTTTCTAATGATTGCTCCAACAGTGGACCTTTTTTTACCAAGCTGCTTGGCAATTTCCCCGTAGCCCTTTCCAGCCTTGTGGAGGTGTACAATTTTGTCTCTATTGTCTTTGGACAGCTCTTTGGTCTTGGCCATGTTAATAGTTGTATTCTTACTGATTGTATGGGGTGGACAGGTGTCTTTATGCAGCTAACGACCTCAAACAGGTGCATCTAATTTAGGATAATAAATGTAGTGGAGGTGGACATTTTAAAGGCAGACTAACAGGTCTTTGAGGGTCAGAATTCTAGCTGATAGACAGGTGTTCAAATACTTATTTGCAGCTGTATCATACAGATAAATAGTTTAAAAATCATATATTGTGATTTCTGGATTTTTCTTTTTAGATTATGTCTCTCACAGTGGACATGCACCTACGATGACAATTTCAGACCCCTCCATGATTTCTAAGTGGGAGAAGTTGCAAAATAGCAGGGTGTTCAAATACTTATTTTCCTCACTGTATGTTCTAAGTAGGAGTTTGGATTTGATGGAAAGATTATTTTCGACTAAAAAATAGTAATGGAATTTATTCGATTTAAATGTTTACATTATTTCCACATGATTGAACTGCGTTTACACAAATTTTTATACATTCAGCATTTTATTGTGTATTTTCAAAACCCTGAGTAAAGTCAGACACTCTGCTCTCACCTGAAAATAAAGCCCAGTTCTTCATTACCACTTGCCCAAAGCACAATTCTAATGCATGTATTAATCATGCCGATTTTGAAACTATAGTGACCGATAATTCTTATTTTAAAAATAAGAGAATACTGTTTTTCAACGTAGTTAAGTTTAATTTACTTTATAATTTACTTGTTAGAACTATACAAGAGACTGTGCAAACCAAAATAGACACTATAACAGACTTAAAATTTATTTGAAGTAATTTTCCAAATATGTGATTATAAATGTGAAAAAAATATATATTTTTTTTAATTAAAATAAATGCTGTTATTTAAAAAATGTAATGACAAGTTAATTAGAGAAATGTTAGCTGCTGTTTGGACATTTAAAATAATTCAGTGTAGTATTTATTTTATGATGATCTTGCATTTTGTAAGGCTTGCATATATTAACTAATTTTCTGTCCCTAGTACATTTGATAAGATTAAAATGTACATGCTCTTGATTCTTTAATAATGTGACGTAGGACAGCTGTTAGTTGAGTTATTTACATTTAATATCAGCAAGTAATTGTTATTTTTACTTGGTTCCAAATACATGTGTATTTGATGTACCTAGTTACACTTTCTGAGTAAGATGTTCAGTTTTCCTATTGTAGCAGTTCAATAAGAATTAGATAGGAAACCAGTTCTTCTCTGCTACTTTTAAAGCTTAATATATTAAATGATAGCAAAGGGTTTATATAGTAATGGTCCTTTTGCTATACTAAAGTTTATTTTACATTGAACCCCAGAATGAAGAAAAAGTGTGACCTCTGTGACTTTGAACGTGGGATGGATGGTTGTTTCTATAAGGGCTGGTTTGAGTATTTAAAAAACTGCTGATCAGCTGAGAATTTTACTCAAAGCAGTCTCAAGAGTTTTCACAGAGTGGAGAAATAAAAAATAAAACCAGTGCTTGAGTGATTATGAAGGAAACCACTTTGTTGATTTGAGATAAATGACCCATTAATTTTGAGCTGCCAGGAAGGATAGACTGAAGTAACTTGAATAAGCTTTTCAACCATGATTAGCAGAAAACCTCCAAAAAAAAAAGCAAAACCCCACACTCTTATAGCTCATCAACCTCAAGATGTGGTGTGTTGTACATGCAGAGATGCTTTTCTGCTCACTACAGTTGTTAAAGAAAATATAATTGTGGTACTATAGGCTTCCTCAAAAACAGCATTTTTTGCTACAACAATAATGAAAGTGAAAGTGGAAAAATGCAGCATTATTTCCAAAGGTAAGATAACCTTTAAGATAACAAACCGCTATTAGTTCATTTTATTTAATTCATTTATTCTTTTTTTAAATGTTTTTTTTTTTTAATCTTGGCCAAGTCTGTGGTAGATCCAGAGCCTATACACAAGAGATGATGCACACACATTCACACCCTCAGTAAACCAAGGGGGAAATTTAATTTAATTTAATTCCACTTAACAGCCTGCTTTTGAGAGCAGGGAGGAAACCAGACAAAACCCTTGTGAATACGGGGAGAACATGGGAGCTCAGTATTAAACAAGGGACAACTGTGAGGTGGCAGCACTACCTGCTACACAACTGTGCCCATCTTAAATACCTTATATATATTATACCTTAAATTGTACAAAGAGTACATTTCTCTTTTTAAATTGGTTAAAAAAAAATATCTCTTCTAAACTCTGGTTCAGGCTTAGGGAAAAATTTAAAATTACTTTACAGAGATTTTTTTTGTCTTAATATGGCTCCAGAGGAAAATATCCATTTTACATGGATATTCAATATCACATCAGTTATATGCTGCAATTATTAGCACTCACAGTTGATGCCTGCCTACTTGATGCCCAAAACAATGCTTAAAATATGTCAGCAACTTTTTTAGGACTTAAGGTCAAATAATACATTAGGATTTTTGAGATGTTTAGGTATTACTAATATTATGAGTGGCAATACTGAGCCTAATTTTTCTAAATGAATCATTCAAAATAAATGACACGTTACCACATACACCTGAAATGGAGTTTTGTATATGTGCGCCTATCATGCTTTAATTATGTAATAATAACATTTTAATAAAATGTGATCACTGGCCTGCACTCATCTCTGCCATTGCAGTTGTCAGATATTATACTGTAAAAGATGATTTGGTGATTGGTTAAAAAAGCCAAATGCCATATGACAAAACTGTTACTGAAATTCTGACTTATAGCTGGTTGTGGAATTTAATTTGTTTTTAAATAAGGTTTATCTGCCTTGTAATACTACAAACCATACAAAATTTTTCGCCTAATCTTATTATTTACCTCATTTCCTCATTCTCAGTTTTTTCCCCATCTTTTCGGCAGGAATTTTATGAACACACGAAGACCCTGTGGCATGATGAGGGAGTAAGGGCCTGCTTTGAGAGATCCAATGAGTACCAGCTGATTGACTGTGCTCAGTAGTGAGTATAGATTTTTGAATCTTTCTTTTTCTGTTGCTAAATGTTCAGAATTGGGCATCCTCACATTATTATTTAATAAAGATTAAAAGCCACGTTGATAAGGAAATTAGACACGTCAATCTTGTCTATTGTGCTTTCTTTATTGCATTGATGTATTGTTTGATATGAGTCTGGTTAGTTCTTGAACAGTCAGCAGAGCTGTGTCGATCACAATACAGTATTACTTCTAATTACATTACATTACTCTGTGATCTAGATTAGATCATTAGAGGTTATTATTGCAGCCATTTAGCCATAAAAAAAAATATTGCGTGTATATAATACTATTCTGGTTGAGTATTGGTGCCGTGTAGCTTCTGAACTTTCACAATATTGTTATTAAACAGTTATTGCTGACTTGGTATTATTTATAAGTCTAAATTTTTAAGTTAGTGATCTTTCATTCAGTCAAGCAGATACATTTTCAAGTACTCTATCACACCTATAATATCTTTAATAATGGAAGAAATGTGCTTTAAAACTTCTGGGTTGTCCACAGATCCCCCCGAAACCTAGATGACAATTAAGAACCATAAACTTAAGTCTAGATATGACTTTCATTAACTGGAAATAAAACCCAGCCAGATGAGAAGTTGTTGTTAAGAGTTTTTCTTACTAGCTGGCTAGCCTTTACTGTGTTCACTGGTGCCCAAACATCCAGATGCATTTATAACACAGTTCTGTTCATTGCAAAAAGATGTATGCAACAAAACATTTGTTTGAATAAAAACTGTTTCATTTGATGCAAGTTGGCTCAATAGTTTTATAAATGCACACTTCTATTTTCTTAGTCTGTTCCTGTTAGGTAGTTTGTGAACAAGCACTGGACAAGAAGCAGATAAAACATGTGATGTGTGTTTTAACAAACCCTTCTTTGATAAATGTGAACTTTTAATTTTTGGAGGCTTCTCAGAAATTGTTTTATATAAAAAAAAACACAAAACATTTTAAATACTATTATAGGCATAACAAATTATAAGTTAGTCAGCACTTTTTGTGTGTTCTGCTCCTCTTTAAAGTGATGTTGTGGATGATAGGCTAAGCTGTTTAGACTGGCAGTGCCCCCTTCTCTTTGTGTGCTTGTGTAAACACAGAACAGAGGGGGAGAGAGAAAGAGAGAAGTTCACTCACTCCTTCCCATAGTCTCTTCACATGTAGAAAGCAAGAGTGTATAAGGCACTGGGGAAACAGACAGGTAGAGAAAAAGGATCATCCCATAGGTCTTCTTTTTTAAAAATCAGTGAGCAAAGATGCCTTCCAAAAAAGTATGTTGGAAGGAAGGAAAAAGAAAGAAGGGACAAGAAAATGATTTCTCTTTTGCCCCATTCAAGAGGTACTTTTTCTGTTAGAATATTTTTGTAGGTTCTTTCTGTCACTTTGGTATATCTGCTATTTGTTTGTAAGTTGCCCTGGATAAGAGCCTATGCCAAATGGCATTTTAACAGGGTGTGAGACACAATCATTGCATTCATTCAGCTTTCATGCAGATTTTGCCACAGTTCGAATCTCGTGCGCCCGGTTTATCGCGGACTTGCATTTGCCACATAAATAATTTGTTTAGCTGATTTTCTAGGTCTCTTGCGGATAGCACGATAGACCAAAAAACTTATAGGGATGTTTTTATGGATTTTTGTGTTGAAATAATGAAATTTATTAATAAAATGTATTCCTATTCATAAAGTTAACTCTTATACAGTACAGTACTGTATACATAAAATAGCATTTTTTGGGGTGGCATCCATTTATCGTGGTTTTTTGTTTATCGCTGGCGGTTTTGGAATGTAACCACCGTGATTAACGGGGTTCGATAAAATTTTGATTTGGGTTTGATTGGTTAGGGGGAAAAAATGCAAAACATAAAATTGCTTGTCGTTTTTTCATTTGCACAGTTTATTGTTAACATTCGTGAACATCATTTAAAACAATTTTAAATAAAATGCTTGGTAAATACTTAAAGTTAAATAGGTTAAATAGTATATAAAATAATATTTTATAATATTTTATTAAAATAAATAAGAAGAATAAATACAATTAATTGAATACACTTGTTATTATATTGATTAAACTGAGTAATCTTTTAAATTGGCATAAATTAAATTTATTAAATAAAATTAAATAAATGGAAAAAAATCTTAGTATTAGTTTACATTTGTTAGATACCATTTGGGTAATACAGGGGTGTGTGTGTGTCTGTGTCTGTGTGTGTGTGTTTTACATTTAATAATAAAATTTTAAGATATGATGAGATATGTGGAATTGTCAGGATTCTCTCCATTTAAGAGAAATCTTTGGAGCTGGACATAAAAAGCGAAATAATCAATAGCTTCTAACGCTATGGATTCTTTAGCATTTTCATGCATGAGCAAAAAAAATCTTACTTCCAGTACAAAGTGCATAGCCACAATGACACTGCGCTAAATCTACTTTCTTTTTTAATTTTTCTGGCATTGTTGTGCATGTTTTCTAGTTTATTAATAATAATAATAATAATAATAATAATAATAATAATAATAATAATAATAATAAAATGCTCTAAAAGAGACTAAACAAACTTGCAGTCCACCACTTAATACGTTTCTGAGGGATACTATATTGTCACTATATTCCGCACATAAATATATATGTATATGTATGTATATGCAAGAATATTTTGTTTTTATGCTCTACGTTGAGTATGGTTTAACTAATAAACATACACTTGCATAAAGCATCCATATTCTTCCATGCACATGTAGAGTAGAATATTAAAAACTTGAAAAGTATTAATTTAAGGTACATTTAGGACAGATAAAAATGTGGTTATGTTGCGATTAATCACGATTATATATTTTAATCAAATGACAGTTCTAATAAAAATCTATTAAATGGGTGTAAATGGTCTTCAACAATGTTTCGGTACTTTTCACCTACATGTGAAAGTAGGATTTAAGGTTTCTCAGCAGAACTTTGCTTATAGTATTCACTTGCTTTTTTCCCTAACAGTATTGCTTATAGTAACTCAGATAATCGAAGGCAGAACTGTGGTGAGCCAAAAAGCATTTCTGTATTAGTCTTTGATGCAGTTGGTCTGTAACAAAAGACTGCATTGGATCCTCTTTCCAAGAACAGGAATCCATGGCTGTTATGGGCACAGGCACATTAAAATTAGACAGTTTAAGATTAGAAAAAAAGAAACACCTAGTCTTTTTTGTTGTTGTTGCTTTTTACAACGTCATTGGCTATTCTATTCTGGCTGGTTTCTATTCAGTGTGTGGTAAGCAACTTTCTTTCAGCCGCATTTAGCATTTTTATTAACTCTGAATTATTTTTTTTCCTCAGTGTTTTTGCCTTTGAATGTTCCACATTCCCAACCTACTTGCCAACTAGCAGATTTATTATTACTTTGTGGCATACAATGTACCTGCTATGCATTGTATATTAATAAGTCATTGTTATAGCTAATTGGCAGCCTCTTGTTTTAAAAGACAGCACACACCACATACACATTTAAACAAACATGAGATATATATATATATATATATATATATATATATATATATATATATATATATATATATATATATATATATATAAATAACTTTTTTTTTTTTTTTTTTTATATAACTCCTGTAGTAGCGTAATTATAAAAACTTATGTCAGTTTGGTGTTCTAGAGTCCTCAGTCATGTGTCGGACAATGTAGTGAGGACACAAAGTAGTAAGGATCATTTAAAGAAAAGCTGTTTTTTCTGCTCATCAATATTGGTTAGGGTTATAAGGCCATTTCCAAACAATTTTGTTATTGTGCAAAATTAGTTAATACTGATGCAAATTCTGATTGGGGATAGGCTGGCTTGTTTTTTTTTTTTTGCCAATTTAAACAATTACTGAGACCAACTTACATTAAACCTTCATGACCAATATGTGTTTTAAATAATGTGCCTTAAATAATTTTTTCAAATATTATTTTAATATTAAGCAACAAGTTAAACAAAAATTCATAAGGAAACAAACTTTATACTGCAATTAACTTTTTTTGGCAGTTGCATGATGTTAAAAACATTAGCCCTAAATAAAAAAAAATACATGAAGATACTAAGGGCTATAGGCGCATGGCTGTGCGGCTGACTTGAGGATTACCGTTAAATAGTGACAGGATATTCACTGAGCTGTTAAGCTTAACATGGACGTGGGTTGACGTATACTGCTTGTATAGCTCACTGATGTAACATTGTTTTTCACAGAGTGGGCATAAACTGTTTGAGGTTTCAAATATTGCATGTCCCAAAAATATATTTTTGTCTAGGAGGCACACAGAATGCTCCAGGTGAGGTAAGAGTAGAATTCCACATCCTTCACAAATAAGAATGGGTTATCTAGCACAATAAATAGCACCATGCCATTGCATTGGTCATGCTGTAACTTTTAGATGGCTGTTGTGAATTCTGGTCTGCAAAATTCTTGGTGGTTCATAGTCAGTGTTGTGTGATCACTCTCTACTAGTTTGTGACTTTTTCTGTATTCACCTTCATGAAGTATTCTTGCCAGATGGGTTTGGGATTTTATAAGAATGGCTTGACTGATGACCTGTTTTACTTTAACAAGTTTTCTTCAGCTTTCAGTGCATGAGATTTCAGCTTGCCCTACCTGTCCAATAAAAAAAAATTGTTTAATCCATGTTTAATCCAACAAAGGCTAATTCTAATCTGTAACGAATCGATCCTTCCCCAGTCACTATTTGGTTCTTTTAGGATAATCTAAGGCTGTGTGCACATGAATCTAATTTGCTCAGCTGTTTCACACTGTCCCTGGCGGTCACCCAAGTTCTCTATACCCACAGTTATGTATGTAAATAGTTTACTGTGAACAAGAGAAAAGCAACTTTTTAAAGTTTCTCCCACTTGACATTTTACTACATTCATTTCAGGCATGTAGAAACATTTAACTATTTTCTAAAATTATGTAGACATTTAACTGTGTCTGCATTGCATTAAGAACATGTTTAACATTCAACTTTTACATGGTGCAGCTGTGTAAATCCTGCACTTCTACTGCTTTCCCTTAGCTGCATTCTTTCCCTTTTTGTCTCCTCCCATTCGCTAAACTGAAATCTGTTTTGTTCCCTAAAAGCCCAACCCCCTCTCGTTCTCTCCTTTCCACTGTTTTTATTCTCTCTCTCTCTCTCTCTCTCTCTCTCTCTCTCTCTCTCTCTCTCTCTCGCTCTCTCTCCCGCTCTCCCGCTCTCCCGCTCTCTCTCTCTCTCTCTCTCTCTCAAACACACACACACACCCTCCCTCCCTTGCTCTTTCTGGCTTCTCTCTAGTCACACAAGATTTGGAGCTGATAGTCTATTTATAGTTCCTTTGGTTCTGTCGCTATGACAACCGCACTGGAGGCCAGGGTGCTGGAGAGCTATTTTTGGAGAGCTGCTGTTATGTCAGACACACAGCCTGTTCTTTCTTTTTCACCGCTCCCTCTCTCGATCTCTCTTCCGCTTTTCTGCTCCTCTGTGGCAATGTAAACTTAGGTGTGTGTGTGTGTGTGTGTGTGTGTGTGTGTGTGTGTGTGTGTGTGTGTGTGTGTGTGTGTGTGTGTGTGTGTGAAGAAGCATGGATAATATAGAACATTTTCCTACTTCGGATTTGTTTTATTCATATTTTGCCCCAGTGTAACTGTGCATGATCAGACTGTTCTCAGTTGGAGAATTTGGTTTAACAAGTGAGATTTATGTACATATACACACTCCAAATCTAACACTTAAAAAAAGACCCTGATTGTTTATTTTGGTGTCTGCTTTTTTGTTTTTTGTTTTTATATTCTTGTAGTTTTAGAATTACCACTGATACGGCTGTTTCTCTGTTTTTACACAAACTGTTGATGTGCCTAACTTTTAACCTGAGTAGATAACTGCCTTCATTATACTGAACAGAAAGGGCTCTCTGTTGAACAAGTCATATGCCTTATGTGTGTGTGTGTGTGTGTGTGTGTGTGTGTGTGTGTGTGTGTGTGTGTGTGTGTGTGTGTGTGTGTGTGTGTGTGTGTGTGTGTGTGTGTGTGCGCTCGCTCGCCTGCACACATGCCACCAGAGGTTATTATTCTTGGAGTCTATTCATTGATGTGTGCATCTGTTGAAATCTTTGGACTTTATTTTAGTTTGCTTTGATCTTAGCTCTTCTCAAAATGTCAAACAATTGTAAAAATTTCCACAGATTCTGCCATTTTAGTGATGGACAAGAAATTTAATTTCAGGAATCCTAAACGTCAGGTTGTTGACTGTTTAATCATCTAAATCTAAAACAAGACAAAATAAAACCTAACAATAAACCCCTATTGCATGTTCTCTAGACCTGTTTAGGTTTTCAAGATTAAATGAAGCTTGATGCACTGCAGTTGTGGCTCCTGTGTCTTTTGTAGTCAGAAATGCAGGGGTTATCAAGGCCTCTGACTAGTTGCTTTCTGACTAGTATCAATGTTCCACCATTGGTAGAAATGCTGATTTAGATGTGATATTAGATAAGGGTTGTGGGCACACTGAAGGTGGAAGTTCCACTGGCCTTTCATGGCTGTGTATATATGCTGATCCAAATTTGAGGACTGTGCTTCATTGTGTGCTTCGTTATGAGCATGTGTTTATTGTCTGTTCGTGTTCTTCATAATCTTTTATCTTGTTTTCTTCTTTTTCATGCTTTCTTATAAGTGTGCATTTGAAATATGAGAAGTCATTCTCACATTTAAAAAGCTAAATGCTGTAAAAGCTATCATACTGTATGCTGATCATCATTATCCATAAAAATTTGGATGATCATTTACCTTTATTCAGTGTAGGCTACTGCTTATACTGCTTTTTAAAAAGAGCACAGTATACATCATGGCTGGTTTAGATATTCCAGGAGATAACCTTTTAAACATAATTTTATGTTATACTGGGTACTTCTTTATATTAAATCCTTTGTTTTTACTCTTTATTCTCCCTACATTTAATTTAATTGTTCATAATTTAGTATTCAGTAACTACTGTAAATTATTCAGTATGATAAACCTAATAGAGAAGTTTGAGGTTAAGCACCATGATCTACAGAATATTGCATAAGGTGTAATGAGTAGTATCATATTTATACATATCTCCATTTATAGATATATCTCCATATACATATAGTTACATTTAAATGATACCATGGTATTTAGATTCCTGTTCTTCTCTGGTATTGTGGAACCCATTGTGGACATCTGCTGTCATATCCCATTCTCTATAATACTCAATGTTTTCTGCATACTGAACTGCTTTTCTGATGGTCGTAGTTGTAGGGAGTGATTATTTGAGTTACTATGTCTTTCCTAGCAGCTTGAACCAGCCATTTTCCTTTGGCCTCTCGTATCAAACGAGGTGTTCCCACCAAGTGAATCTTTTTCACTCACTGCTTTTTGGTGTTTTGTTTTTCTTGTTTGTTTTGTTTTAAAGTCACAGAGGTCATATTTTTCCCCCATTCTGAAGTTTGATGTGATCATTACCAGAAGTTCTTGACTTGCGTGACTTTACGCATTGTACTGCTGTCAAAAGATTGGCTGATTGGAGAACTGCATGAATGTCTGGTTGTATAGGTGTTCATTATAAAGTAAAACAATCAGCATATATACAGTCGATAAGCATCAAGGTCAGGCTTGACTTCAGGTTGATGACTACTAATTTAAATGATTAAGCTAGACAGCCAGTGTTAAGGGATTTGATTATTTATAATAGAACCTTGAGTGTTTCTGGTAGAATCTGTTTGAAGATATTTGTAGGGGAGGGATCTAATGTTCCACTTGATTTTGAAGAATAAATTTGTTCAAAATCTTTTTTATTTATTTATTTTTATTAGTTTAGCTAAAATATTCTAATTGCTCTACTGACATAATTATAATATGTTTGATATAAATGTATAATATATTATATAATAGTTTTTTCATAATGATCAACCTGTCAGTTTTTGCCTAATATTTTCAATGTTGTCACTAAAAAAGTAATCACTACAACATTCTTAGATTAAATAGTTTTTTTTTGTTTCTGTGGAAGTCTTGTTTCATGTTAATTTAATCTAGGAATCTAGGATTATCTTTTGTTTTGGTTGGAAAGATTTCTGATCTACAGCCTTTTTTTTTTAGGTAAGAAGGCTCTACATGGCATCCATTCATTTCTTGCAAACCAACGAAATGAGTAATAAAGACCCCAACAATTACTGCTTGTTGTACAGAATTATGATTGAGACAAAATCCGCAAATGTATAAATTCTACAATTGGTAATTATTCGAAATGACTTAGTAGAATTTTTTGTGGCTGCATATGTGTAAGGAAATCAAACTCATGTTGTAAACCTTGACATGGTCTGAAAAATTATCAAATATTTTGGTAAACTTACTGGTGACACATGCATGGTAACCGCAACAATACAAAAGGATAACGCAGCAACACCTACACATAACTAGACACCAACATTTTTTAATAAATTTTTGTGTATATCATAAACCAGTAATGCTCTGACACACACAGAAAAACTGAACAAAGACAGATGTTGTATCAGACCAGTAATTCTGTGTGTGTGTGTGTGTGTGTGTGGGACCTGCAGTCTCGATGTCACATTTCAACCCTCTGTGTCACATTCTTGGTGTACTTGGGGCTGTTGCAGTCCTTTTCAAAATACTTCCTGTCTTGAATTTTCTAGTGTTCCCATCAAACAAATCTGTTACGCAGCATGGTCTTTGTTACAGGATGCAGGGATATGCAGTTTAAGTATACTGTGTGTTAGAATCAAGTTTTTTACCTTGCAGATTTTTTATTTATTACTACACTTGCATTTATTTTTCACATTTGTTGTATTGTACCCTATGTAGCCATGCCCTTCAGGTTTAAGGTGTCTGAAATGAAACACCAACTCCCTCCCTTCCGCTCTCATTCTTGCACTCTTTTCACTATTTTTGTCACTGTTTCCTCACACTTGGGCAGATCCATTGAATAGAGTGACATCTGACAGAACACACACTGATCACTATGACTCAGAACACTGCCTGCCTTGATCTCCAGCACAAACATGTGCCACCTGCTGTCAGTCTCTGGCACTGCATAGGTTTTTTTCTTTTTTCCACTTGAGTTGTGATTTTGATCAGATGAGCTCTCCTGGTGGTTAAAGCTTTCAACCTTGATGCACTATATGGCCAAAGGTATACAGTTTTGGGGAGGCCAACAAATAGCTATGAGAGTCAGGTGTCTCTGTATGTCTTTCACTGGAACTCAAATATGTTTCACTATGACAATGCCCCCTGTTCACAAAGCGAGATTAATTAAGACATGATTTGCTAAGGTTGGGATGGAAGATCTTGAATGGCCTGCACAAAGCCTTGAATTCAGCTGTAGAAAGCAACTTTGTGATTAGTTGGAAAGTTGGCTATGCACTTTGAAGGCCTTTTCGCATTGATACAGTGCTTAACCCTTTTGTTAACCTTTAGTCAGCTTTTGTGACTGAATGGGTACAAATCCTTACAGCCATACTCCAAAAGGTAGTGGAAGAATTACTATCCATGGAATGGGATGTTCAGTCCTCAGGTGTCCACATACTGTACTTTTAGCCATATAGTCAAATATTTTTAATCAAAGAACTTTGGATTGTTCAAGAATTACATTATACATTGAGTTAACAGGAAACAAGAATTTAATCCTCTCACAGAGCTTCTTGTGGCATTAACAAACCTTCTTTTGTTTTTTGTTGTTGTTTTTTTTTACCCCCCCTTTCTCCCATGTTCAGTTTCCTGGATAAGATTGACACTATAAAGCAAAGTGACTATACACCTACTGATCAGGTAAAAGCAAGTCATCATTATTATTTTATATATATATATATATTACAAATTTAATTTGCTTTTAACATCGTTTTTCTACTCTATGTGGTGCTGTAATTTACATCTGGGATGAATAATTCTATCTATCTATCTATCTATCTATCTATCTATCTATCTATCTATCTATCTATCTATCTATCTATCTATCTATCTATCTATCTATCTATCTATCTATCTATCTATCTATCTATCTATCTATCTATCTATCTATCTATCTATCTATCTATCTATCTATCTATCTATCTATCTATCTTAACTGGTATTGTGGTTATTGTTGTTAGTATTAGAAGAGGATACAAAATTATTTATTTTTTTCTGGATTATCAAGCAATTAAGCAAAAAGCTAATCCATATGTAAATATATTGTCTCTGATTTTTTTTCTCTTCTTCCATGTTAGGACTTGTTGAGATGCAGAGTACTGACCTCAGGGATCTTTGAGACAAGGTTCCAGGTGGACAAAGTTAATTTTCAGTGAGTAGAAAATGTGAACTCTAGTCTCAGTAGCCACAGTGGTTCAGCTGATATATATGAGATAATATGCACATAATTTATTGGCTAAATCCAAGTAATGCAGGACTTATTTATTCATAATATGATTCTATTTAGCAATGGCAAACCAAGTGTGTAGAGCGATATAGTTGCTACAATACATTATTAAATTATAAAATTAGAAATAGGTTTTTACATGGTAGGGATTTTTATTATGGGTTCTTATGTTCTCCTGTAACCAACTCTTATTCTCTACCTCTAGCATGTTTGACGTGGGTGGTCAAAGAGATGAACGAAGGAAATGGATCCAGTGTTTTAATGGTAAATGTTTTAAATGCTTTTACTATATTTAAGTATCTATCATGGCTAGTTGAAAATTTCTAGGTGATTTCAGGTGTCTTATTTGTTAATTAATGAAAGTACTGCAACCAATTGTTGCCAAAAGCAACCAAATTTATTTTTTCTTTTTTTTGTTTAAGTTCCCTTTTGTTGTCATAATTTCTTGGCCATGTGAAAACCTTCCACTTTTCCCTATGATGTTCTTTGTTGTGTTGGCAGTGTGTTTTGCATCATTGTCTTGTTGCTTGATGAAGTTCCCTCAAGCAGATCATTATTATACATGCCTAGCCTTTGTCAATTTCTATTACAATTATAATTATTGTGGTTTAGCTCCTGTATTTTTTTTGTTAATTCCAACATAGCCTTCTGAATTTTTTTATATTTTTATTCTTAAAGTTATCTTTGAATGATGGATTGTGATACCTTCACCCCTGCTTGGTGAAGGTTGGTAGTGACTGTTGTTTTTTGGGGGGTTGTAGTCACAAATCACACAGCTTCTGTCATCAACTGCTATTGCGTTGTTGGTCAGTTTATTCAGTCTGTTGGTACATAAGTGGCTAATTCACTTTTCGGAATATTCCAGAATGTTGTATTGGTTATTCCCAATGCTTCTGCAATTTCTGTGATCAATTGTCATTTTTTAATTTTCAAAATTGCTAGTTTTTATCCCATTGACAGCTCTCTGGTCTTTATCTTTATTAACAACATCCCTTTCCAACCCTTTCCCTCTAAAACTCGAGGTTTAGTTCAAGAGTAGCCATTCGAAGCTATTATTATTACATTCAGGCAAAAACAAACAGCTGGTATCACATGTTCCAATGTTTTTGATGATTTGAGAAATGGCTGGGGTCAAACAAGAAAAGACCAAATGTCTTTAGTGAATAGCCTAAACAAATGAATTAGACCTTGCTGGATGGGTCTGTATAGCTAAATACTTTCAGAGGTTTCATTCAGCAAGAAGTTAGTGTACATAAGATCTGCCAGTGTACACAAGGAAATTAGGATTTATCACTCAAGCATCAGCACAGTTGTACACAATTGGCTTTGACTTACCTTGAAAAGGATCAACTCTACAGTGCTAATTCAAACAAAATGAGGCAAGTTAAAAGTTCCAAGAAGATGAATGCTAATAAGAGAGTAAAAATAAGAATATAATAGTGAATCAACTAAAATTGCACTGGGCAAACGAAATCAACTGATGCCCCGAAAGTTCCTGCTTTAAAAAAATAATAATCATTTCTCTCTGTGCAAAGCTGTGTGTGCCAAATCTTCAAGCAACAAATCATCCTATGTGCAGGCAAGGTTAATGAATAAGTCTCCTTGTTTTTCTTTTCTGGTTGTGGCAATCAATTTTCTGATGTGTTTTATAAATACCATGGTGGTATAAATATTCCATATAGTGTAGATTTTTTTTAATAAGTATGTGGTTTAGCAGTAAACACTCGTGACACATTCTACAGTCTACATGACTAATTGTCTAAAGATATAAATTATTTTCCAAATGCAGCAAAGCCTATCATGCCCCTGGTGTAGCGTAATGGATGTTATTTTGGGAGCTGATTACTGTGGATTACTTTGTGATTTCATGTCTGGTTGTAGATGTGACTGCCATTATATTTGTGGTGGCCAGCAGCAGCTACAATATGGTAATCAGAGAAGACAATCAAACCAACCGTCTCCAGGAGGCTTTAAACCTATTTAAGAATATATGGAACAATAGGTAGGACTTATAGTTGTTGTTGTTTTTTTTTTTTTTTTAATAATTAATTTATGAATATTGATTTAACAGTTGGTTGTATCTAATCTCCTTCGAATTGATTAATTCTATTTTTTTTCTACATTCCCACCCTATGCTCTCCAGATGGCTTCGAACCATTTCTGTTATTCTTTTCCTAAATAAGCAAGACCTGCTAGCTGAGAAGGTTTTGGCAGGAAAATCGAAAATAGAGGAGTATTTCCCTGAGTTTTCACGCTACACTACACCAGATGATGGTGAGTGTAACATTTGCCAGTCTCTCATTCCTTCTCTTTTTTTCATCTTATCTTCCACAACTGAAGATATAAAGTACCCAAATGCATTTTCTGCTAATTGTTTTCTATCTCCAGCTACACCTGAAGTGGGGGAGGATCCACGAGTTACAAGAGCAAAATATTTCATCCGGGATGAGTTCCTGGTGAGTGTATTCAGCTGTGTTCCACTAAGCATATACACACATGCAGAAATGTTTTTTTTTTTTAATTATATATCAATTGGCCACCATGCATTTGATCACGGAGAACTTCATTTGAGAAGATAATAAGAATTTTGGCTAATGCTAATATATTACTATATGTGGAGATTTTCGACTAAGGACTTTTTAATTTGGAAACACTCCCAACACATTTCCTTAGGCAAACTGGTATATTAACATAGCAGTTAAAGTAACACTTCAAGGTGTGTGTGTGTGTGTGTGTGTGTGTGTGTGTGTGTGTGTGTGTGTGTGTGTGTGTGTGTGTGTTTGTTCACATTTCATAGGACAATACTAACATTACATTTTAAATACAAATTTTTTTTTATATTACTGTCCTCTGAAAATAACTCAACATACAGCTATTATTGTCAAAATAGCTGGCAACAAAAGTGAGTACACCCTATGTGAACATGTCAAAGCTGTGTCCAAAGTGTCAATATTTTGTGTGAGCAACATTGTTATTTAGCACTGCCTTAATGTAATACAGTTTATCGTGGGCCGTTTTGGAACGTAAAAAAACCACAATAAACGGATGCCACCCCAAAAACCGGTAAATCGTGCGATTACTGTATTACTAAACAAATTTATCTTAGTCTTATCAGACCGCAGGACCTGGTTCCAGTAATTCATGCTCTTAGACAGGTTGTCTTCAGCAAACTGTTTGTGGGATTTCTTGTAAACCAGCTTCACAAGAGGTTTCCTTCTGGGATGACGGCCATGCAGACCGACTTGTTGGATTGTGCGTCTTATGGTCTGAGCACTGACAGGTGGGCCTTCCACTTTGCAATCTGTAAAGCAATGCAGGCAGCACTCATGTGTCTGTTTTTTGAAGCAGCTTCTGCACAGCACGAGGACTCAACTTCTTTGATGGACCCTTGCGAGGCCTGTTTAGAGTGGAACCCATCTTGGAAAACCGGTGTATGACCCTGGCCACTGTACTGTAACTCAGATTCAGGGTGTTACTGATCTTCTTATAGCCTCTGCCTTCTTTGCAGAGAGCAACATTTTCAAATACTCAGAGAGTTCTATGCCATGAGGTGTCATGTTGAACATCCAGTGGTCAGTATGAGATAATTGTATTTAAAGCACTACATTTTAACTGCTCTAATACAATATACCCAAATTTGTATGGTCCTGTCAAGCAGACAAAAACATGAACACGATGAATAGGACATGTGGCTTTGCATGCTTACATGACCTACAGCTATTATCACTTAGGGTGTACTCACTTTTTTTGCTTGCTATTTTGACAATAAGGGCTGAATGTTGAGGTATTTTCAAAGAAGGCAAATTTATACTACTAAACAAGCTGCACATTAACTACTCTAAAATATATCCAAGTTTCATTTCGATAGTATCATTGCTCCCCCCAAGGAGCAATGATACTATCGAAATGAAAACTATATATATATATATATATATATATATATATATATATATATATATATATATATATATATATATATATATATATATATATATATATAATACACACACACACACATACATACACACAGTGCATCTGGAAAGTATTTACTGACTTTAATTCTTTCCACATTATGCTATGAGCCAAAATCTACTACATTTATTATTATCCTAATAATTCCCTTCTTTGTATATTTATTTTTAAAAAAAAATGCAAAATTAAATCAATCACATGTACATAAGTATTCACAGCCTTTGCAATAACACTCAAAATTTAGCTCAGGTGCATCCTGTTTCCACTGATCATCCTTGAGATGTTTCTACAACTTGATTAGAGTCCACCTGTGGTAAATTCAGTTAATTGGATATGATTTGGAAAGGCACACACCTGTCTATATGAGGCTGCACGGTTAACAGTGCATGTTAAAGCAAAAACAAGCCATAAAGTACAAGAAATTGTCTATAGACCACTGAGACAGGATTGTATTGAGGCACACATCCGGGGAAGGGTATAGAAACATTTCTGCATCATTAAAGGTCCCAATGAGCACAGTGGCCTTCATCATCCATAAAGAAGTTTGAAACCACCAGGTCTCCTAATAGAGCAGGCCGTCCAGCCAAACTGAGCGAAGGTGACCAAGAACCAAATGATCACTCTGAAAGAGCTCCAGTGTATCTCTGTGGAGAGAGGAGAACCTTCCTGGAGAGCAACCATCTCTGCAGCACTCCACCAATCAGGCCTGTATGGTAGAGTGGTTAGACGGAAGGCACTCCTCAGGAAAAAGGCACATGACAGTCCACCTGGAGTTTGCCAAAAGGCATATGAAGGACTCTCAGACCATGAGAAACAAACAAAAATGTAACTCTTTGACCTGAATGCCAAGTGTCATGTCTAAACGGAACCTGGCACCACTCATCACCTGCCTGATACCATCATGCTGTGGGGACATTTTCAGAATGAACTTAGAGACAGAATCAAGGAAAAGATGATTGCATCAATGTACAGAGACATCCTTGATGAAAACCTGTTTCAGAGCGCTTTGGACCTCAGACCGGAGCAACAGGTTCATCTTCCAACAGGACAAGGACCCTAAGCACACAGCCAAGATAACAAAGGAGTGGCTACGGGACGACTCTGTGAATGTCTTTAAGTGGCCCAACCAGAGCCCAGACTTAAACCCAAATGAACATCTCTGGAGAGATCTGAAAATGACTGTGCACTGACACACCCCATCCAACCTGATAGAGCTTGAAAGGTTCTACAATCTAAGAAACTGCCCAAAAATAGTTGTGGCAAGCTTGTAGCATCATACTCGAAAATATTTGAGGTTGTAATTACTGCCAAAGGTGCATAAGCAAAGTTTTAAACAAAAGGCTGTGAATACTTAAGTACATGTGATTTTTATATATATTTTTTTATTACATCTGCAAAGATTTTATGCACACTTCTTTCATGGTGTCATTATGGGGTTTTGTTTGTAGAATTTTGAGGAAATTAATGAATTTGATGCATTAGGGAATAGGGCTGTAACATAAAATAAGTAAAAAGTGAAGCACTGTGAATACTTTCCGGATGCAGTGCGTGTGTGCGCGTGTGTGTATACACACACACGCGCACACACTATATGGACAATAGTATCGGGACACTTGATCATTCAACCAAATTGGGCTGTAATGAGATTACATTCTAAATACATAATCAATAAGCTAAAAAAAAAATAATAAATACAAACTTTGTGTAAGTATGTAGCATATTAATTCCTCTTGTAAAAAAGATGCATTTGCTTCCCTGTGAGTTTCATTATATTCTTCCTCTTTACTAAAGCACCACAAAAGGATCTATCTTAAACTATCCATGATAACCAAAAACGGACTTTTATTGAAAACAGAATAGCACCACTTCAATCAATTAATCCATCCCAAATTAGGCTGTCGTTTCCTCACTGCAGCCTGTAAAATCAGTTTTTGTTGTTGTTGTTTGTTACTTTGAGAGGTATTTTTGTAGGTTTTCTGTTTGTAAACAACTTACTAAACATTTAGCACAATCAGTGTACTCATTTAGCCTTCCAATCAAGATTTAAGTTAACTGATTATGTCCCAAACAAAAGTTGTCATTAAATGTGTTAAATAATGCATATAAATGATTTTTTCTTTGACTGCATGTAGCAGTGAGCAAGTAAAAAAAAAAAACATTGTGCATTGTACACACTTTAAAACTACTGATTATCATGAATCCCAAATGTTTTGGAAAAAAATGGGGACAATGAAAGTTCTATAAAATACATAAAATAGCAGAAAACAATTGAGTTCATTCGTTCATGACTTTCATCAAACCGTACTACGGCGCATGTCGCCAAAAACTCACTGCGGTGCATGCGTTTTGCAATATCCAGTACGTTCGTATCTAATGCACACCACAGGCTGCATGGAGGATATGCTCCATCTGTGTCTAAAATCGCTCAATCATACACATTCAATCCCTGTATAGTGCTGGCCGTTTAATTTTACTATATAGTAAGGAAAGGAAAATAAGTGAGCGAATTGGGACATTGATGTAAATATCTAAATATTACACCTTCCTTGTATTAATATCTGGTGTCTCATAAACCAGTTTTACAGGTTATTCACCATTTCTGTTTATTAAAAAATACTAAGCTACATATAATTAAACAAATAAAATAAATAATAGTAAAAATATAACATAAAAAAAAATATATAAAATTGTTGTGGGGTAATGTCAGTGTCCATTAACTGACCCCAGATATAAACGCCATAAAATCTACTCGGCCTTGCTAATTTCCTCATTTTAGTTTTGTTAAAAATTCATTAAGAGAACAGAAGATTTTCTCTTCTGCTGTGTCAAGCTGCAGGATAAGAAGTAGTGCATTAGCGAGTGTACATCGGATGTACCATTGATGTACCAGAGCGCATTGTAAGTGCAAACGAGTGATCAAAAGTACGGAATTAAGTTGTTCACTCAGAATTCAGTCGACTACTTTTTCTTCTTCTTTCGGCTGCCCCCATTAGGGGTCTCCACAGAGGATCATCCATCCTCTACATCTGTCTCTTTCAAACCAACTACCTACATGTCTTCCCTCAACACATCCATAAACCTCCTCCTTGGCTCTGCTACCTGCAGTTCCACCTCCTGTCTTTTACTCAATGCCACTGTCTCTAAACCATACAACATAAGGTCTCACCACAGTCCTATAAACTTTTCCTTTCACTCTTGCAGATACTCTATCATAAATCACTCCTACCACTCTTCTCCACCCACTCCATGGCCGCAGGAAGTGGGGGTGCTGCAGCACCCCCTATTGGCGAGAGAGAAATAAAAAAAAAAATGTAGGCCTATTAAAAATATTTTGCACAATTTATAAATTCCTTATGAATATTTTAGGAAATGATTTTGACACACGTAGGCTATTAAGTGTATTTTGGATTTTAATTTAATTATTTTGATTATTTTAATTATATTGATTTTTCAAGTTCATTTGTAAAGCGTGTTTCACACGTGTGGGTGATTTTAGTTTGGCTTTCTCTGGCAGCGCGCAAACATAGCCTAAATGCCTTGCCCTTGTGGAAGATAAAATTAGCTCTTCGTACCTTTTACAACAACATGAAGATATCAGAAAAAGAGATCGGTGGTCTCTTTCCTGCTCGTGTTCCACATCCCTCTCAAAGCGCAGAGCGGTAGGCTATAACGCCTCTTTGTGTGGAAATATAAAACTGTTTTTTTTTTTTATAAATGGATTCAACTTTATTATATTATGTAAGTTACCAGTATTACCTGATATTTATTTCAATGCTTTACAGGCTTTAGTGTGTTGTTTCTTTGTTTTTTTTGTTTTTTTTTTCCTTTAAAAAAAAACCCCCAACCACCGCAACACCGCCGGTATTTGGTAAGTGCCATCGTCACAGCCCTATGTTATTTTTTTAAATGTATTCTAAATAGACCCATAGGCTCATAGGTTTTTTAGTCAAAAAAAAAAAAAAAAAAAGAATTCACAGCACCCCCTGTTCAAAATTACTTCCAGCGGCCCTGACTCACTCCACCCTGCCTGCACACTTTTCTTCACTTCTTAAACACACTTTCCATTACTTTGCACTGTTGAACCCAGGTACCTAAACTCATCCACCTTTACCACCTCTTCTCCTTTCAACCCCACCACTCCACTTCACACTTCACGGCTGTCACACTGTCCTCATACATGCCCTGCACCACCTTCACATACTTCTCTGCCACACCTGGCTTCCTCATACAATACCCCAACTCCTCTCTCAGCACTCTGTCGTACGCTTTCTCTATATCCACAAACACACAATGCAACTCCTTCAGATCTTCTGTATACTTCATCAACATTCTCAAAGCAAATATTGCATCCCTAGTGCTCTTCCTTGGCATGAAACCATACTGTTGCTCACAGATGGTCACCTCTTCTCTCAGCCTGGCTTCTCTTTTCCATAACTTCATGGTGTGACTGATCAACTTAATTCCCCTGTAGTAACTGCAGGTCTGCACATCTCCCTTATTCTTAATAACTGGTACCAGCACACTCCTTCTCCATTCCTCAGGCATCCCCTCACCTTCCAGAATCTTGTTGAACAATCTGGTTAAAAACTCTACTGCCATCTCTCCTAAACATCTCCATGCTTTTACTGGTGTCATCTGGTCCTACTGACTTTCCACTCTTCATCCTATTAATCGTCGCTCTCACTTCCTTCTTACTAATCCTATCCACTTCCTGCTTTACCATCTCCACACCATCCAACCTTCTTTCTCTCTCATTTTCCTCATTCATCAGATGCTCAAAATACTCCTTCCATCTTCTCAACACACTCTCCTCACTAGTCAACACATTTGCATCTTCATCCTTTATTGCTCTAACTTACAGCATATTTTTCCCAGCTCGGGCCCCTTTGCCTGGCCAATTGGTACAAATCCTTTTCTCCTTCCAACTTCTCATACAGCTCCTCTTATGCCTTTTCCTTTGTTTTTGCCACATCCCTCTTTACCTGCTGCTGCATCTCTTTGTCTTCCTGCCTACTTTTCTCATCTCTCTACCAATTCTGTTTCGCCAACCTCTTTCTCCTTATGCTTTCCTGCACTTCCTCATTCCACCACCATGTCTCTTTGTCTTTCTTTCTATTTCCAGATGTCACACCAAGTACCTTTCTAGCTGTCTCCCTTATCACTTCTGCAGTAGTTGCCCAATCATCCAGCACATCTTCACCACCACCGAGCCCCTGTCTGACCTCTTCCCTGAATCTTACACTTCAGTCTTCCTTCTTCAGTTCCCACCATCTTATTCCTTTTTTTTTCCTCACGCTTCTCCTCTTATTCTTCACCTTCAAAGACATCCTACAGACCACCATCTGAAGCTGTCTAGCTACACTGTCCCCTGTCAACACCTTACAGTCTCAAATCTCTTTCAGGTTGCATAGAATATAGTCCACCTGTGTGCACCTTCCTCCATTCTTATACCTTTACCCTATGCTCCTCCTTTTCAAGTATTTACCACTGCCATTTCCATCCTTTTAGCAAAATCTACCACAATCTATCCTTCCACATTTATCTCCTTAAGCCATACCTACCCATTACCTACTCGTCACCTCTGCTCTCTTCAACAACATGCCTATTGAAGTCTGGGCCAATCACTAATCGTTCATTCCTAGGTACACTCTCTACCACTTCATTTATCTAACTCCAGAATTTCTCTTTTTCCTCCAGTCCACAACCCACTTGTGGAGCATAGGCACTGATGACATTTTCATCACCCCTTCAACTTCCAGCTTCACATTCATCACCCTATCAGAAACTCTCTTTACCTTCACTACACTCTTACTAAACTCTTCCTACAGAATCACCCCTACACCATTTCTCTTAACCACATGATAAAACAGTTTAAACCCACCTCCAATTTTCCTGGCCTTACTCCCTTTCCACTTAGTCTCCTGAACACACAACATATCTATCTTTCTCCGCAACATCATTTCAGCGAACTCTCTCCCTTTATCATTCATAGTACCAACCCTAACCTCCACTCTCCCACACTTCTCCTTTCCCTGCTGTCTTTGTAGACGTCTTCCTCCTCTCCTTATCCTCCTTCGTCAAACAGTAGTCCAATTTCCACTGCTCCCCTGTTGGCTAACAATACCTGTGGCGGTCGTTGGTAACCCGGGCCTCGACCGATCCAGTATGGAATTCAGGTTTGTGATCCGCATATTTGATTCGGGACATGTTTTACGCTGGATGCCCTTCCTAGCGTAACCCTCCCTATTTATCCGGGCTTGGGACCTTCATTAAGAATGCACTGGCTTGTGCAGCCCTAATGGCTGGGTTCACTCACGATTCAGACACCACTACAAAATGGCCAACACCCGCTATAGTGAACTATTCAGGAGACAGGGAGCGGTTTCAAGCACAGCGGCCATTTCTACTTCTAATTCTCTAGGGTACTTGTTAGCTCTAATACTTGTTACACTGCCACCTACTGGTCATTTATGGTTCTGCAATATTAAGAGAGAGCTTTTTACTCGTCACATATACATTGCAGCACAGTAAAATCCTTTCTTCACATATCCCAGCTATGTTAGGAGGCTGGGGTCAGAGCGCAGGGTAAGCCATGATACAGCACCCCTGGATCACAGAAGGTTAAGGGCCTTGCTCAAGGGCCCCAGTTTGGCAGTGATTTGGCTTATACCACCAACTTTATGATCAGAAACTCAGAGACTAAAACCACTGAACTGCCAAAGGAAAAAAAAAGCATTTTTTGCAAATAAAAATTGATTCAATCATTCAACAAGCACAAGGCAGACCACCCTCATATACACATGAGGTATTATTCTCTGAACTTTTATTTGGTTTTCAGTTACTTTACATATTTTAGTTTTTTTCAACAGTTTTTTTTTCTTTGGTAATTTTACCAATTTATTCAATAGAGCATTTGTGTGGTCAGACACTGATGTTGGACAAGAAGGTCTAGCTAACAATTTCTGTTCCAGTTCATTCCAAAGGTGCTCGATGGGGTTAATGTCAAGGCTCTGTGCAGGCCAGTTAGGTTCTTTAACACCAAACCTTATTTAACCATGTCCAATATGGGCCTTGCTTTGTTCGCTGGGGGACAATCATGCATAAATAGAAAAGGGCCTTCCCCAAACTGTTCCCACCAAGTTCGAGGCATTACATTGCTCAGAATGTCCTGGAATGAAGCATTAAGATTTCTGATAGACATCTGCTAGAGTTTTAGGTATGCTTTATAATTAAACATGTCCACGTAATAAGAGACTATTTTGACTGACATACAAGAATTCCTGTGTCTTGTTGGCAAACACATACACCATATGGCCAGAAAGTCATGTGTACCTTCCCTAAACATTGAGGCAAGCTGATGTCTTTGTATGCAGTAGCATTTAGATTTATTTTTTTGCTGGAACAAAACAGTGGCCTAATGAGCATAATCCCACAGCCATGCTTCAAAGTCTAGTGGAAAGCTTTTCTAACAGAATGAAGGTTATTATAATAAAGGGTCTATTATAATTGTTTATATAAATATAAATATTATAATTAAAATTGGGGTCTAGATCAGGAATATTATGTTTATGAAGCACGTGGATGTGAAGTGGATCCACCAACCTTTGGCCATTTTAATTAAGTGTCTGTTGAACCAAAAAAGCATATTGTATGTGTTCGAAAGTTTCTTTCTGTATGAAAGTGTACAACAAATCTGACACTCTTGTGTCTTGAGGTTTACGCTCCTGATAGAAATTGCTGTCTGGTTCCTTATGAGATTGTTAAAATCTTGCTATTCTGCTAAAATCCAAGGTGTTATTGTATAGCTACCGTAGTGTATAGAGATAATTATTATATACACTGTAAATTCAATGACCTGCATTCACATATTTAAGCTTTTGAATGTTATTGCAATGGTTCTGCTCTTTACAGTTCAGTGGGGTTTCCTTTTCCTCCTGTTCCTTAAAACATGTCACAGCCTCTGTAGTGACCATTTTCGCATTACATGAAATTCACCCACATTTTATAGTGAAGTTTAGGTAACTTTAAATTATATGTTTTAATATCTGGGTCTCCAGTAGTCAACGTGATTTGACTGCAATTGGTAGATCACTCAGTCAAGAAAATGAACAAAACACGAAATGAAATGTTTTTACAGGTTTTGACAAATTATTCTTTTTAAATTCATTTTGGATAAATGTTTTGTGTACATCTAATCTGAAACTGAATCTGTCCATCAGAGGATCAGTACAGCAAGTGGAGATGGTCGCCACTACTGCTATCCACACTTCACTTGTGCTGTGGACACCGAAAACATCCGCCGGGTGTTCAATGACTGCCGTGACATCATCCAGCGCATGCATCTCCGGCAATATGAGCTCTTGTGATTACCAAGGCATCGCTGGAACCCAGTCTAGAACTTTCTACAGGCTTCCTGTCCTATTCATGCCCCAAAATTGCAACCATGAAACTTATTATTTATGAGTTTCCAGGACACACAGCAACATATAAGAGACACACAAACACAGGCTTTCTTCATTCTGAGATAGCTGAGGGGCAAGATGTATACTGTATCGTTAATGAACAAGAGTGACTGTGCAATTCAGTAAAAGGACAATATAGCCAATGACCACCAATGTTAAAAGAGAAGGAGGAAGAACACATATATACATGCTAAGACAGAAAAAAATAAAAAATAAATATTAGTTTGACCCGGACTGCCAAATATCTGCACACTTGTTGAGGTTCTGCTCAGGATGAGGAAGATATTTGTATGGCATTCACAGACACGTGTACAATTCTGCTCCACAACCTCTGTCCTATGTATGTTAAACATTAGCCATGTGTTTCTAATGATATATTTACCACACGCACACACATGCACACCACTATTGTGAAACTACACTCTTTGCCCGAGTGAGCTTCTTGTTTCCCATCCAATGGACTAACCCTTGGAGAAGAGAAAACGATGGATTGATGCAAAGACCTGGTGAAAGAATGTAGACCTTTGTGGTTTGCTTGAAAGAATAAAAAGGGGGTAGAATTATGGAGTATTTTCAGCCCCGGGTTGCTGTGCTTGCAGAGCGGAGAATGACTCAAACACAAGACCCGTCACATGATGATTTTTTTTCTTCTCTCTCCAAATGCAACAAGGAGAAGTAGTGAGAACATGCAATGCATAGATTCATGCAGAACAGCCAATTACATTGCAAAAAAAAATTGAAATGTCTGTACACAGATATATAGTGTTTTTCTGTAACAGCACGTCAGCTCTTCTGTTTCATAGTTTCATTCGTTGAGTCTTATGCACAATGTGTGCAATTAATGCCTTTATTCACAGTTTTAACCTTCCATTTTCCAAAAAATCCTAACTATACATTCTCTCCCACTCTCACTTCAGTCTGTTCTTCTGTATCTTCTACCCTTTCACTTCTCATGCTCCCTGCTACAGTCATCTTGTACTCTAAAATGTGGGGACTGAGAGTAGAAAAAAAAAAGTCATTATGAAAAAGGGGTACAAATTTCAAGCAACTTGTGGTTCCTATTTTTACTCTCTTTTCCCCTTTAATCCCTTCAGCTTGGCTTTTTGTCTTTATCATTATTTCTCTGCTGGAACATTATTCTTGTACAGACTGTAAAATGTAATATTTTGTACAACTTTATTGAAGAAAAAAGTAATTGTAGAAGCTCCCTGTGCCTTGATCATGATTGTACGTGTAAAATGAGCTAAGATATAAGTAAGGTATTGTTGCATTGCGCTGTTTAGCTCCACCCTACCTCCTCTATTCCCCTCTCACTGTTCCATATGTGACCTGAAAACTACACATTCTTGCTAAAATATTGGCCATTTTTTGTAATGATCTAAAACCAAATTTCTTTATTGAATTTTTTTTCAAAATGTCTTTCATTTCTTAGCAAACTGTATTGTAATTAATAGAGGAAAAAAATGCAAAAATTGGTCTTTGGTCAAGAGCAGAGGACTCCATGTGGTGGTGCTTAGGAGTGGGGGGGGGGGGGGGGGGGGCGCTTATGTAATACAAGAAAAGAAAAAATAATTAATATGCAGTGGGATATATATATATATATATATATATATATATATATATATATATATATATATATATATATATATATATATAAAAGAGTCATTATTATATACCACAATGTTTTTATTCACACAAGATAAATCATGTCAGAACATTTTCTCTGTTATATCACTCATGTGTCCAATTTCTAAAGAACTGAAAAATGTTTTTGGGGTTACAGGGAGAGAGAAAAAAACAGAAATCTAGTTGCAAGTATGTTACTTTGTTAAAGCAACTGTTGACTTTGCAATATTTTTCCAATCTTTCTTGCAAAAATACTCCCCAACCATCAGTTTGTAAGGGCATCTCCTGTGCACAGCCCACTTCAGGACACCCCACATAGTTTTCATTTAAGGAAATTGCTCTTCTTTTGTTTAATTTGTTCCTTTGGTGATTGTTACTTATGCTTTGGGTTGTTGTCATGTGCAAGGTGAATTTCCTTTTCATGTTCAGCTTACTAACGCACACCTGAAGGTTTTGCACTTAATCGACTGGTATTTGTTGCTCTTCATGATTTCCTCAATCTTGATAAAAAAAAAGCCTCATGTGAGGCTTTTTTACTCTTTGGAATTGGTTTCCTCATTTTGCTACATGTTTTAGGGTAATTTAGTAGAACTTGTAGTTTTTCTGTGAAAAAGGGATTCCTCTACCCCATAGCCTACATGTAAGGAAGATAATGTTTTGGCATGTAGAGAATAATCAGTTCTTGTCAAAAATAGTCCTGCCGCTCCTTTGTTGTTGTTGTAGATCTCTTGGCAACGTCCTTGGTAAGTTTATTTTTCTTGTCTTTTTTTTTTTTTTTAAAGAGACATTTCTTGTTATTGGTGATCAACATTAATTTGTAACATTTTCTCTTTTTTTAATGATTGTCTTTACAGTGTTCCATGCCGTATCTAATGCTTTAGAAATTAATTTGTAGCCGTGCCCTGAATGCTACCAATCGAACAGTGAGATACCATGCATGCTGTTCTTCAGTTGTGGTCAGAATTTAATTTATGACAGCTGTTTGGTAATTGGTTTTGGACATGAGATTGAGTATGACTAGCTAATTAAAACAAACAACAAAAAACAAGCACATCCCTACCTATTCAAGGATGCACAGATTTGTGCAACCTGGTTATTGTAACTTTTTTCCACATTTTTTCCTAAAATATTGTATTGTTTTTCACATCATTTATACATTTTTGCAGTAAGCATGGAAAAATGTTCTGACCTGATTCATTTTGCATATACTGTAATGTATGCACTGTAATGAATATGAACTCTCAGTGCATATTTTTAGCCTTCGAAGGTATTTACAGCCAAAACGGGTAAACACTAGGAATTACAAAGGTTTTTATTGGCCACCTTTTAAAGGGTTCAGTAGTAATTGGACAATTGGCTCAGCTGTTCAGTGGTCAGATTTGTTTTTTTCCTTCATTAAAAGCTGATTTCAATTTTGGCACATGCAGATTAAATGTGTTGCTGTTGATGTCCAATGTGAGAGCAGTCTCCATTATTAGTTTGAAAAACCAAAACAACCCCATGCAAGAGTTAGCAAAAATTCAATTTAGCTAACTAAATTAACTGTTTAGGATTTTTCTAAAAAGAAAGAATGCACTCAATCTCAGTAAGACCAAAAGCCCAGGTAGACCACAGAAAGCATTTATGGTGTTGAATGACAATAGCATTCTTACTTTAGTGAAGAAAAACTCCATAACAAATTTAGGCTAGACCAACAACAGGCCCCAAGTAAGGCTTCAGACTTTTTCCATTGTATTTACTGATGATGGGACTCCTGACAAAAGCAGTAGGATTAATTTTAAAGTGTCTAGGGCTGTAACCTCTGCTTAGATTCATTCAAATGCAAAACTCTTTGCCTGGAACTTCACATTTCACTGCTGACCAATAATGGTCCAAAATAAACTTTTTTTTTTTAATAAGAGTTAAATGTTCTGCAGTGACCAAGTAAATCAACTAAACTGAATCTTATAGAACATGCAATTTACATTCTGAAGGCAGAATGGCCCAAGAACAAGCAGGAGCTGAAAGCAGATGCATCAAGGCACCACAACGCAACACCAGGAAGAAACCATTGTTGATTTAGAGTTCCTTATATAAAAATTCTCTGTTTACCTGGTTTGGATTTATATACCTTCAAATTAAAGCTGAATTTTGACCATTATTTAATTACAACTCCAATATAGTATGGCAGACCGTTAAATTATGGACATAATAGGTAAAGACATACATTATATGTTTTGTCCATAATACCTATATGAGCATTGGTGTTCAGATTGGCAATCATTACCTTCAACGCTTACACACCTATTTTAGAAAAACATCTAAATGGGAAGGCATTTTACAAGATTTTGTATTGTGTCTGTGAGACCCATTCAGTCAAGAGAGAATTTTTGGACTCAGACACTGATTTTAGACACTTAGTCTTGGTTTACAATCAACATTCACATTTATCAATGGATTTAAGGTCATCTGACTTTTCTCGTCAAAAAAAAAAAACTTTGTGCACATGTGCATAATTATGCTTAAATAGGTACTGTAGGGGCCTCCCTAAAACTTTGCCACCAAAAAATAAATAAATAAATATAAAATAAAAAGATCCCCAAGGCATTTCAGTGTTTAGCTTTCTCCTGGCATCTTCCAAACTTAGATTGATCCATTAGACTGCTAGACAGTGATACATAATTCATCACTCTGCAGAACATCTTTCCACTGCTTCAGAGTCCTATGGTGGTGTTCTTTACACCACTGCAGCCAAAGTTTAGTCATCTTAAACTTGTTTGCAGACGCTTAGCCATAGTTTTGTGCCAGTGTTGCTTGAAGAGGCAGTTTGGTAATCCATAGTGAGTGATTTAACAAAGAACATGCACTTCACCACTTTGGCAGTCCTGCTCTGAGTTTGGGTGGTCTACTGCTTTGTGGATGAGGTGTTGAATCTAGATGCTTCTTTTTCACAATATTAGCACTTGACCAGGCTAAATTTAGCAGGTCAGAAATTGTAAGTAACTTGGTAAAGGATTACATTGTATGACTGTGCCATGTGTTAAGTCACTGAGCTCTTTATTATAAGCAGTTCAACAGCCATTGTTTCTTTGTAGAGTCTGTATGGCTGTGTGCTAGATATTTATGTGGCTGTTAAGAATGTGTGTGCCCAAAACACCTGCTCATAATAATTAGATAACTGCATTTATTTGGTCATATAAAGTATGTTGATTGTTTTATGTTTTTGTCACCAATAGACAATAATTTTGAAGGTTTGGAATTGGGCATATGTTTTCATAGCTTTAATTCTAAGATAAAATATTTCTCTTTTTTCTGACAAACCAAATCCCATTTAAAAAAAAAAAAAAGTGTGAAAAAGACAGAAAAGGGAGACGTGATCAGTGTTATTTAAGTGTTTTGGTTAAATGTCCTCTTATCTGACAAGAGCTGCTTTAGAAACACAATGACCTAACCAAACTTCCTGTCCTGCAAGCCATCACACAGGAGCAGGGGCCACCCTTTCGGTGCACTGTTGGTCCACCTTGTAACACCAGCTTTATATTTAGTTGTTATTTTATACTTTGTTTTATTTTTGCAAAGCAACAGTTTTGAAAGAAAGAAAAGAACAACCCTCTTTGAGAACTAATGACCAGTCTGAGACAGTTGTCTTCTGCAAGATGTTAAACAATGGATTTGTATTTTTTTTTCCCCCTCTTGCTTTTGTTTCCTACTCCAAACTCACTGCAGCAATAAGTGAGTGAGATTTTGAGTATCGAGATGCCCTCCTCCCTGACTCATTCTATGATTCATGGTTTCAGTGTACATGTTGCTTTTCCTACTATGCCTCACTGTACATTTTGTACAAATGTTCAAATTATAGCTGTAAAAAAATTTGGGTAACTGTTTGTTACACATGCATACATACATACATACAAACATACATACATGCATGACCCCCCCGCCTCTCCCCCCCCCCCAAAAAAAAAAAAAACAAAACAAAAAAATAGAAAGAAAGGAAAAACAAATTGAAAATCAGATTGACATTGTATTGATTGGTGGTTCTTACATGTTCACAAAATTATTTTTCTCCCACCAGAATTGTAACCAGGTTAAAGAACTGTTACTTGGTTAAATTATATTTGCAGAGTTTACCTTTTATTTAGATTTGATCACCACGCATCATCCATATTATTGCCAATATATTTATGTACCTGGATATACACAACTTGGTCATTTCTGTGTGTTTCTGCAGAAAAACTGCTTTTCACACATTATGGAGCTTATTTGTTCCTTCATGTCACATTTTTCTTGTTGAAATAATATCTAAATGTATCATAATGTCACCTGAATCAGAAGTGCTATGGAATCTAAGCATAAAAAAACCTTAAATGATCCATCCTGAAAAAAAATTATGATGATTTTCTTTACAATGTTTTACTATTTTGCTTTATGTTATTGCAATAGTAGGTAAGTGGATACAGTTGAAAAAAACCACACAAATTGAACGTCATTATACAATGCATCTAGAAAGTATTCACAGCATTTCACTTTTTCCACCTTTTGTTGTTATAGCCTTATTCCAAAACTGATTAAATTCATTTTTTTCCTCAAAATTCTACAAACAATACCCCTTAATGACAATGTGAAAAAAGTTTGTTTGAAATCTTTGCAAATTTATTACAAATAAAAAACCCGAAAATAAAATCACATGTACGTAAGTATTCACAGTTTTTGCTCAATACTTTGTTAAAGCGCCTTTGGCACCAATTACAGCCTCAAATCTTTTTGAGTATGATGCTCCAAGCTTGGCAGACATATTTTTGGGCAGTTTCTTCCATTCTTCTTTGCAAACCTCTCAAGCTCAATCAGGATGGATTGGGAGTGTCATGGGAGTTTGGCCTTGTGGCCCACTCTAGAAAGAGTCCTGTTGGTTCCAAATTTCCTCCATTTACAGATGATGGAGGTCATTGTGCTTATTGGGACCTTCAATGCTGCATAAACTTTTATATACCTTTTCCCATTTTTTTGCGTCAATACAATCCTGTCTCAGTGGTCTACAGACAATTCCTTGGACTTCGTGGCTTGGTTTGTGCTCAAATTATGTCCAATTAATGAAATTTACCACGTGGACTCCAATCAGGTTGTAGAAACATCACAAGGATGATCAGTGGAAACAGGATGCACCTAAGCTCAATTTTAAGTGTCATGGCAAATGCTGTGAATATTTAAGTACATGTCATTTATTTTCGTTTTTTATATTTAATAAATTTGCAAAGATTTCAAGCAAACTTCTTTCATGTTGTGATTGTGAGGTTTTGTTTGTAGAATTTTAAGGGAAATAATGATTTTAATCTATTATGGAGTAAGACTTTAACATAAAATATTATCTCTCATCCACCTCATACATCAAGACTCTAATACAAGCATTTATTAACAATAACAGATGTGGATTATCTGATTTTAGAACTGAACATTAAACCGAAATCTATTCCAATCCTCTGTGTATTATGAGAAATAGGAAGTATTAGGACACACTCATGGTTGCTTATTAGACTGTTGTCCTGTTTATTGGTGGACTGACCTCTCTAGACAAAATCATGATTGGGCCTTATTCTTTCATTTTTAATAATGTAATTTTATAGAGGTGCTACCTATAATGATCTAAGTGTTCTTTTTAAAAGAAACATGTTTGTTTGAGGTAGAAATTGAGTTAATTGTCAGCATAGCAGTGTAATGAAAACCCATGTGAGGGTATGCCTCAAGGTCAGACTGTGTATAGGGGTGAAAGGAAGAGGGTCCAGCATTAATTTTGAGGCACACCAGTGGCGATGTGGATCGACATCATTTAATGACATATCCTGATATGTGAGCTTCTCCAGGTAAGAAGCAAACCACAATCATGCTGGTTACGAATCCAAGACTCGTGTAGAAAAATCTAATATTTGCACTTTGCACTATCACTTAAATGTTTTCTTATAAACAACAAATGTTTAAACATTTAACAATATACAGAATGAGAGAGAGAGTGATGACAGTTATGGAGATGAAACCAAACCAAAGCATTTTGGCAATAAACAACAGAGGTGAATTTGGTGAATACATAGAGATATGGAAAAGTACCTTATCCCCACAGTTTGGTATGGTGGTGACTAACAGTTCGGTAGTTTTTTGCTGGAGGACGTGGAAATTGTTTTATGGCAATGTTGTAGGCATCATGGGTTATAACAACTATCAACAATTATTAAATTAAGACCTGATGGCCTCTGGCAGAAAGCTTAATGACATAAAAGGTCCTGTCATGGTCATCCATGGCCCCCTGACTTAAATCCCATAGAAAACTTGTGGGGTGAGTCGAAGAGAAATGTGGGACCTCGAAATTTAAAGGATCTGTTAAAAGTACACAGTACACATTATACAGTAATTAGCTTAAAATTTAATAGAGAATAATGAAGATTATACCACTGATCCAAATCTCAATATGCATTAAGAGTAAATCGCTGTTAAGCAGTACCCATGAGAGGTTTGTGCCAGAATGGCGATCATACACGAAGTAGCACATTTATAAACTACAATTAGTGAAAAGGAAGCGGGGGAAAAAACCCAATGCTGTATATTTGGAAAACGTACTTTTTTGAGTTATTTTCTTGAAAAGTTTAGCACAAATGTACTTTTATATTATATTTAGTTATTGAGAAAGTGTATATGTATGTTGTAAGTTGCAAAGAACTACCTGTAAACAAAGCCGGCTAGTATCCTACTTATCTTCAACACCAAAATTATGGTGATGATGCAACAGCCATGCAAACTTATGTAACTGTATCTCATTAAAGCTATAATGCGTACACATTTTTTTTGTTTTAGAGCTGAGGGTATTAGCTTGTATGTTGTATAAAGGTTTATGCCAGTATAGTGCCAGCAAACATTTTTGTTGCCCAGTTGTATGAAACTTTATGTAGCCCAACTACACCATGACATATCCATCAATTACTCAGAGAGAGCAAACAAAGAAAGCAGAGGAAAAAGGGTTTCCTGATTGATTGTTTCAGGGGGGTTTTGTTTAATATTTAAGGCTTGTTGTGTTCTTTGGCTCCATAGACTGTCATTCACACCTGTTTGTTTTTATGTCTTTGTGTTTTTAGTCTCAGAATTGTAAAGTAGCCGAGTTTGATAAAAGCTGCAATATAAGTTTTACATGTCCTCCCTTTGCCTGCCTGGGTGTCCAGCAGGTTCTCTGGTAGGTGCACTGGCCCCTACGAGACAATGAGTGGTCCCCTGTGTTGAAAAAGAAGTAGCTGAATCTCGATGAAATAATGAATTAATAAATGAATATTTCCAGCATTCATACATGTTTCCTAATCTGTTATTGGTTTTCTTTTGCTATAATAACCACCCATAATCCACTTATCAAATGATTTTGCCTTTTCTCTTTTCCCACTCCACTGGATTGTCACCTACTCTGTAATCAGATGAAGCCCAAATATGTGCCTATATAATTAACATATAAAGTATGTGATTATTATAAAGAAAACACAAAAAAATGCTTTGCTTATTAGACGTGGTAATAATAGAAAGAGAAAACTGATTGCTGATAAGGAAATATAGGTTAGTCATGATTATGTTAAATAATAATTATATGGATTTCTGTCACCAGGCTTATCACTATTGTCATTAACCACTTTGGTGCATTACCATTTCATACCATAGGAAGAAACCGCAGTATTTTCCCTTGTAAAAGACAGAGATCAAAGTGTTGTGCATTTACCTTTTTGTTGTTTAAAAAGTTGATGACATTTCTTGCTGCTGATTGGTTTGGCTAATCACTTAAAAATTGTTTATGAAGATAATGAATGTTTAAAAAAATAGAAACTAAGGTGAGAAATTAAGTTATCAAATTGGCTTTCCATCTAAATATATAGACATTTCCATGTTATTAAAAGTTCTGTGCTCAAATCCAATCTGTTCCAAAACACTACTGAATGGGTTTAGTCAGAAAGTTTAATATTCTGATATTGTCTACAGTGTTGTTCTGCTGAAGTTATTAGCTCAATGCATGCATGCTGCAGTTGGATTGAGATCAGTGCACATTAAAACAACTCCATCAAAAGAAATGTTAGTGATATTTATCCCCTTGAGTCTCTACTTTGACTCTGGTTTAAAGACTTGTATGGAGTTGAAGTGTACTTGGCAGTGGATTAACAAGGAAAACAGTATTAAAAGCAATTTAAGTAGTGCCATAACAAACGAACAAATGGCCACTGGTACCAAAACTGCATCACTTCCTGTAAGTGATGAATAAATGTAACAATGTTTCTGATGATTACATTGCTGCTTACAATGCATTCAGTAAAGTATTCACTGTGCTTCACTTTTTCCACATTTTATGTTAGTCTTATTCCATAATGGATTAAATTAATTAGTTTCCTCAAAATTCTACAAACAAAACCCCACAATGACAACTTAAAATAAGTTTGTTTGAAATCTTTGCAAATTTATTACAAATAAAAAGCAAAATAAATCACATGTACATAAGTATTCACCGCCTTTGCAATAACACTCAAAATTGAGCTCAGGTGCATCCTGTTTCCACTGATCATCCTTGAGTCGTTTCGAAAACTTGATTATAGTCCACCTGTGGTAAAATCTGTTGATTGGACATGATTTGGAAAGGCACACACCTGTCTATAGAAGGTTCCACAGTTAACAGTGCATGTCAGAGCACAAACTAAGCCATGTAGTACAATGAATTGTCTGTAGACCTCAGAGAGAGGATTGTATCAAAGCACAGATCTGGCGAAGGGTACAGAAAATTTTCTGCAGCATTGAAGGTCCTAATGAGCACAGTGGCCCCCATCACTGGAACTACCAGGACTCTTCCTAGAGCGGGCCGCCTGGCCAAACTAAGCAATTGGAGGAGAAGAGTCTTAGTCAGAGAGGTGACCAAGAACCCAATGGTCACGCTGAAAGAGCTCCAGCATTTCTCTGTGGAGAGAGGAGAACCTTACAGAAGAACAATCATCTCTGCAGCACTCCACCAACCAGGCCTGTATGGACAAAAGCCACCCCTGAGTAAAATGCACGACAGCCCGCCTGGAGTTTGCCAAAGGACACCTCTCAGACCATGAGAAACAAAGTTCTTGAACTATTTAGACTGAATGCCAAGTGTCATGTGTGGAGGAAACCAGGTACCCCTCATCACCTGTCCAATACAATCGCTACAGTGAAGCATGATGGAAGAATGTTTTTCAGTGGCTGGAACTGGTAGAATACCCATGATGAAGGAAAAGATGAATGCATCAATGTACAGACATCCTTGATGAAAGCCTGTTTAAGTACACTCTAGACCTCGGACTGAGGCGATGGAACGACCTTAAGCACACAGATAGCAAAGGAGTGGCTATGGGACATCTCTGTGGATGTCCTTGAGAACTCAATTGACCATCTCTGGAGAGATCTGAAAATGGCCAACCTGATGGAGCTTAAGGGGTTCTGCAATGAAGGATAGTAGAAAAATTGCACAAAAGAAAATCGGTGTGCCAAGCTTGTAGCATCATACTAAAAAAAAACTTAAGGCTGTAATTGGTGCCAAAAGGGTTTCAGCAAAGTATTGAGCAAAGGTTGTGAATACTTATGTACATGTGATTTTTTTCATATTTTATTTTTAATTTCAAACAAACGTATTTCATGTTGTCATTATAGGGTATTGTACATTCATTCTTCAATTTGGTGGTATACTGCTGTATTATCTTTCAGGCTAGCTGACCCCAAAACCTAGCAAAAATAGTTCTAGCCAATTATACAACCATGTCTGTGTATGTCTTATAGATAACCACACATAATTACTTCAATATGTTTAATTTCCTTAAAAACTGTCCATTATTCAGTCCTTAGAAAATATGCAATATATTTTCATACTGACACAGTTCTTTACACCACCTCAGGAATCAACAAACGCTCACCTGGATGCTGCAACCTCAATTAATTAATCCACCTCATCTTAAAATAAACATCTGCTGTATTAATACTAGATTACATCCATCCTTTTCAAACCATGTGGGAATTTCAAAGACTGGGTGCACATATATATACATACATACATATATATATATATATATATATACCTCTTCATAAAAGAATAATAAATGCTTGAAACAAACAAACAAAAAAACATTTAAATCACAGGCAAACAGCAAAAAGCATTCTTTCCCTACATACACTGAATACAGAACTTTTAACACGCACACTTGATAAATACTATATGGCCAAAAACCACGTGGACACCTGACCAGCACATATACATGTGGATCTTGCCCAAAACTGTTACCAATTATCTAGAATACCTTTGTACATTGTATCTTTAAGAGTTTGCTTCCCTAGAACTAAACAGATCTAGCTCAAACCTGTTACAACATGACAATGCCGTGCACAAACTGAGCTCCATAAACACACTGCCAAATATTAGCATGGAAGAGCTCACATTCTCAACCTTAACCCCACTGAACATCTTTGGGATGAATTGGAAAGCTGGCTGTGCAAACAGGCCTTCCAAATCTAAAATGGGATGTTCAGCTAGCAATTGTGGGTATGACGGTCAGGTGTCTCCATAGTTTTGACCATATAGAATTCTTTCCTGTTTAAAATAAATAACAGAAATTTCATTATGATTTCATATTGTACAGAACACCGCAGTAGTACAGTCACATACATAGACCTGAGTTGTGCTTGGTCAAAGGTCAGCTTGAAAAAGGTGGCAGAGTCATTAATCAGACACAGACAGGTGCAATAAATACAATCACAATCCCATTTTCAAACCCTTACAACTAGCTTGCTCAGCTAAAATCATTTAAAAGGGGGGAGATTACAGGGAACTGGTAAATCAAAATTGTAATAAATTAAATAGATGTTATCACAAACCTCATTCAACTGTCACAGGCACAATGACAACACCCCACACTAACATGAAGCTATGGTGTATTGGAAGTTCGACATTAAGTTTGAGTGCTTACAAAGACAGTTGTTCAGGACATAAGTCTCTCATGATCAAGAAAACATTTTGGTCACTTATTAAACTAATTTTGCCACTAGAGCTACTAGAATAGCGTTCCACTTTTCATGGCATCTTCCTATTTTTCTTTCTCATCAAACAAATTCTGAAATCAAGTTCAGGAAGTGTTCGAAAGCGTGCTGGACTAAGTGTGCAGGACTGAGCACGCTATAACCAGAAACTTTGAATTCAACTAATTGTTTTAGCCTCTTTCCTTTTTTGTTTTTCTCTTTTGTTAATGACAAATGACCTTGAAAGCAGGGAATGGAAGTGAAAGGAAGATTTTGGATAAGAAAGAGAGAGACTAGATTTCTATCTTTTGGGTGGCATTTGTGTTTCTGTAGCACAACAGTATTCAATAAAAGGCTGTCATTTTATACACTGAGTCTTTAACTAGGGAAAACAACAAATTCAAGCATAGGACCCGGCTCACTTCCAAGCCTGTCTACCAGGAAGGGAAACTGCACCCTGCTCATGATTCTGGGGTTATCTGCAAATTCTGCACAAGACAAACATTAGTGGGTGCTGTTTCTTTATATAGTGTTCAAATCATAATAGACCGCTCATAGGAAGTGCACAAAAAAGGCCTCTCTCCTTCAGTTTTGTACACACAAACAGCATCATTAAAACTTCGTCATAAACAGAACAAGTATTAGGATGATGATTATGACGAACAGGATTAAAATCACCAACATCTTTCGGTTCTTTTTTTGGTACTGTTCAGCCTAAAGGGAAAGAAAATGGTTCCATTAATATCTGCAAAACACTGAAATTATTACCAATAAAATACGGTTAATAAAATGACTTCATTTTGCTGAAAAGAGAGCAGTTGGCCATTACCTTTTGTAATTGTTTCACTCCGTCCTCCGTTTTGATGCAGGCTTGTTCCACATTGAAGTCAATTCGGTCAAGAACTGTACCCTGATCAAATTGCACAGAGAAGCTGCTCAATGGGTCATATTCATTATAAAGTATTTTGAATAAATATGATTAATCATAATTATTATTAATATAAGAATCTAATAATAATATTAATATTAAACTGTGGCCTTCTTTTATTGCTTTTGAGACACACCCAAGTTCCTTTAGTTAGTAGGCAACAAATGAGGTACAGGAGAGCTGATGTTAGCTGACTGCCTCACACCCACAGTCAAACAAGGTGGAAGCTTAATATTTTGGAGTAGGGAAAGTTGGAGACTTATTTCATATGAAAGGTATACTGAACTAACATAACTACCATTTTATACTTTAACTTCATGTAATTGTGACTGAACTGTGGCTAATAAGGGTGTAACAATACACATATTCGTATGTCCAGGGTCAAGAATTCCTCTAAAAAGGAAAAAATCCTGACAATTAGTAGAACAGTTAGAGTGCAGTAAAGTAGATCTTTTCGGAAATTAAATATTAAATGTAAAACATCCACAATTACATACACATCTGCATTAGCCAAATGGGGTCTAACAAATGAAAAAATTCAATAAACATTTTCCATTAATTTATTTTAATCAATTTCATTTGTGCCAGTTTAATCGATTAAATAAATATAATGGATTATCTTTATTTATTTTATTTTTATAAAATATTATTCTATATATTATTTAACCAAGCAGGCATTTCATTTAAAAATGTTTAAAAATTTTAAACTGTTAAAATATTGATAATCATGAATGTTAATAATAATGCTGTAATAATTTTGTGTACTGTTACACTCCTAGTGGCTAATTCAATTCAACATACAACAAGACAATAACCTGTATCATACATCCAAGGTGCAACTGATATTTCGAGAGCAAACAGTCAGCATATAACCAAAAAGGAACATGCATGTGTCGGTCAAAAACAATAAAAGACTATTTGTTTCCAAACTTCTGCCAGGCTCTGTATGATAACAACAACAACAACAATAATAATAATAATAATAATAATAGAGAAATGGTCAGAGGCAAAACATTAACCATCAACAGAAAGATAACTCACCTGCTCCACCACCATGGTAGCAAGATCTCGAAAAATCTCATTAAGATCAGAGATGGACTGTACAATTTGCTGGATGTCTCGCTCCCTCTCTTCCACCATTACTGTGTTTTGCTCCACCAGAGCAAGCTGGTCATCTGTAAAACCCTGAGAGAGCAAGGGAGTAATTTATATCATTATATATATATATATATATATATATATATATATATATATATATATATATATATATATATATATATATATATATATATATATATATATAGCTATACTATCTCTATAGCTCATTTGGGAAGATTGTCCATTGTTAATAGTGTTACACAAATAAGACCGAATTGAATTGGTGTACAATGGACATGACCAATGCCCTAATGAATTAGCAATTATCCATCTTCATCACACAGCCTTCCCGTAAATGCAACACAATGCCAACTAGGATGTGTCTAACATACTATAAAAGAACTGGGACAACTGAAATAGTCCAGAGATTACAAATATTAAAAATTTATTTTGGAATCTGTGGTGCCTTTACACTGAACAAAATAATGTTAAGTCTCATAAAATGTTTCCTTTAAGGTTCTTTATAAACCATAAAAGCTCTGTCTACCCACATAGCAGATTAGCAAAAAATCCTTCTCTGATGCATGTGATCTTCCCTTGTCCATTCTTGCCTAACAGATAAAGCTGTAAATGTGTTCAGCCACAAAACATCAGCAGGATCAAGCTTACTTTGTACCATCACACATACTACCAAGAAGTATATTTCCTGCTGTTACACACAGAGCAATTGATGGATAGTTTTTATTATTTTTTATTATAATGAGCTTGGTTACAGCAAATGACTCATTTAGTTCAGTTTACTTCAGTTTGCCAGCATTCATAACCGTTGTAACAGGTAGTTAATCCAAAAAAATTAACTAAATGATGTTATGCAGTCAACATGCAACCAACTTCTCTTTTTGTAATGACATGCAACATAATGTCTGGCAACAACCCATCCTTTTGTTCTTTCTGGTATTAGTTTCCATTGCTATGCTGAAGATACACAGTTTTGTTTTAGCAAAATGCAGCATCAAGAGTCCTTAATAGATCTAGAAAATATGACCACATCACTCCCGTTTTAATCAGTCTACACTGGCTCCCAATTAAATCTTGCATTGATTATAAAATACTACTAATACTACGACGTATAAAGCACTTAACGGTCTCATGTTGCATTATCTGAGTGAACTTCTGTACCAATATCATCCCCCACACCTACTTAGATCAAAAAGTGCAGGTAATTTGTTGGTACCTCAAATAATGAAGACTACAGCAGGGGGGGCAGAGCTTTTTCCAACAAAGCCCCAGAGTTATGGAACAGCCTTCCAATGAGTGTTCGGGACAGTGTTCAAGTTGAGGCTAAAAACATATTTATTTAGTCAAGCCTTTTATATGCAGGTTTTTCTTAGGTAAAGGAGCAGATCTGGAGGGATCATTGATATATAGTGTTTGGTAAACTGGGATATTTGTTTGCTGTCATCCCCTCACTCTCACGCATTCACTCAGGTTTGTTGACGGTGACGTGATGGGCCTTTTCTTATCCAGGAGATCCCTCATGTCTGTGTTAGTTTCTGGCTCTGCCTCTTAGTTCTTTTTGTAACTTCGCTCAGTGTTTCACTATGGGAATAACTTTGGAGCGTTTCTCAGATCAGAAATTTCATTTTACATTATAATGAGCTTAGTTACAGCAAATGACTCATTTAGTTCAGTTTACTTCGGTTTGCCAGCATTCATAACCCTTGTAACAGGTAGTTAATCCAAAAAAAAATACTAAATGAAAATGTTATTTAACCAACATGCAACCAACTTCTGTTTCCCCCCCAGACTGTAAATACATGCATTAAGCATGTCTGGCAACAACACATTTTTTCTTTCTTTCTGGTATTAGCTTTAATTGCTATGCGGAAGATACACAGTTACTACTCAGGTCGACCCCTTACTTTATATTGGTGCTTTCTTCCCATGAGGGACTTCATTGAGCTCTCTGAGCACATCCGGTTTCCTGTTGGTCTTTGCTGAAACTGTTCATCGAGCAGGCCATCATTGGATTCCGCCATCCAACGTGAAACCAATCATACGAGATCATGCTGAGTGACATCACGAAATTTGGAATAGTGTCTGCGTCCTTTTCGACCTAGCGAGTATTAAATTACTATGGTATGGAATTAGTGGCATCAAGCTCACTAAGGGCTTCACGCCTCAAGGCGAGTCTTCGAAGAGCTAACTACCCTACGAAAATCAATAGACTAACGTGTTGTGACGAGTGTTGATTTCTCTGTACTCAGCCATGTCAACTGTCAAGGGGAATGAGTCAAAGATCAGGGAGGTTGAAAAAAACCCACAAAAAATATGCGCTCTAACACAGAGACCACATGACTCTGTAGACCAGGGTGAGAGAAAGGCATCTCACAAGGTGGGAGATAGGTACATCCTGGCAGTGTTCCAACGAATCATACGAAAATTAAAATGCTGCATTAAAATGTAAATAAATGTTTTTTTTATTTTGTATCGAGAGTCATCGAAAAATTATTATGTAATTTGAGGACTACCTGTACTCTAGAGCTAGCACTTGGCTAGGGAAAAAGAGGTCAAATGGATTAGATTTTTTTTCCTCCAACATCTTTTCTGCTTAACAGTTGAAGGAGTTTTTGTCCTGTCTATATAATGCTACCAGAACACCTTTTCTACAAAATAACAGGCATTTAAAAAAAAAAACATTATTTTGCAGAAAACACACTGATCAAAATTAGAGAACACTTTCAGATACCTCCCAGTTATTGGTGTTAATCTGGTACCTGGTGCTAATTTCCTTGATTATCTGTCAACCCCTATTTAACTGGCAGCCAAACTTCCAGTTTCACTGACTCTGCAAGATGGTGGGCCGTTCTAAAGTGACTGAAAGCCTCCGGCAGCAGGTTGTCCAGATGAAGGCTAAAGGGATTACCCTATCAGCCATAGCAAGACAAGTTGGTCGTTCCAAATCTGTGATTTCAAGAATATTGAATCTTTACAACATCACAAACTCATTCAAGTCCGCCAAGAAGACTGGTCGTCCACGGAAGATATATACAAGAGAGGACAGGATACTGCAGAGGATCTCAATGGGCAATCGTTTCCACACTGCAGCTGGAATTGCTCACCAGTTCAGCGCTAAACAGGGTAAGGATCTGTCTCGTCATACAGTGTCTCGACGTTTAAGAGCATTTGACCTTTCATTAGCAGAAAGAATCAAAAGGCTAGACTAAGCTTTCCTGAGGAGCATGTTGTGTGGACAGAGGAGAACTGGTCCAAAGGTTACTTCAGTGATGAAAGCAAGTTTACTTTATTTGGGTCCGATAGGAAACATTATGTTCGGCGACAAACTGGAGAAAGACTGAACCCAAAGTGTGTAAAGAAGTCAGTGAAAAATGGAGGAGGAAGTGTCATGGTTTGGGGCATGTAGCATTTCTGCAGCAGGAGTTGGGCCTCTTATACAGCTACATGGCAGAGTGAATGTAAATGTTTATCAGAACCTTCTTCAACAACATATGGTTCCTTCCCTGCGTTCATCACCCAATCAGCCCGCAGTGTTCATGCAGGACAATGCTCCATGTCACACAGCAAAACGGGTAAAGCAGTTCCTTGAAACTGAAAACATTGAAATAATGACATGGCCTGCCCAGAGTCCTGATCTCAACCCAATAGAGAACCTCTGGAAAATCCTTGGCGACAAAGTTATGGCCAAGAAACCCACTACAGTAACCGAACTGTGGAGGAGACTGGAAGAAGAGTGGACCAAAATCACACCAGAGCAGTGTGAGACACTAGTGCTGTCCTGTGGCTGCAGATGTGCTGAAGTCATTCAGAGCAGAGGCCTGTACACTTCCTACTAAATGTTGACTGTTGTAACCTTCAGAAAATTTTGTCGTAATCTTTTTCCATGCTACAGTCATTGTTGTTCTCTAATTTTGATCAGTGTGTTTTCTGCAAAATAATGTTTTTTTTGGAAATGCCTTAGTTATTTTGTGGAAAAGGTGTTCTGGTAGCATGGTATAGACAGGACAAAAACTCCTTCAACTGTTGAGTAGTGAAGATGACATTATTTCAGAATTGTTCAACTGTTTATAAATTGTTCTTTAATTTTGATCTCCAGTGTGTATGTGTCTATATGACAGATACATTATTATTATAATTATTATTTTTTTTAACTTTTTTTTAAATTTTCAAGAAAAAATACTAAATGATACTAACAATATATAAGCTGATACTCATGTTTCAGTAACTTTATTGAGAAAACAATTGGTATCATGAGACCTCTACTATATAGCCTTCTTACCCTGTCATGGAGTGCTATGCCTTCATCCTCCTCCATCAAAGGCCCGGAGTCAAAGAAGTGTTTGGACCTTTCTTCACGATTCTTCATGCCTGGGGTACATGGCAAAATACTTACTTGTTTTGGAACCACTTTTGGTCATGCTAAAAACTCTATTACAATATTTTTTATATAAACAAACACCTATATAAAATAAAGTTTAAATGAGCTATATGTGGCTTATTTATACAACATTTCGGTAGTAAGTAAGCAATAAGTATTCAATAAGAACTAACATTCTATGTAGGGCTGAACGATTAATTGCATTTGCAATAATATCTCAATAAAAAAAAAATAATAATAATAATAATTTCAACCACAGGCTGCGATTACATTCTCTCACGTGACAGGCAAGAGTAAAGCAGTCTGCAGAGGACACATACAAGTTGGCATAATACACTGCACCTGGATCAGTCGAAAAATGACCTCAGGCTTGACAGAACCTTACAGTGCGGAACAGTACATTGTGTTGGGACTATTTTGGCTTTTAAAAAGTTTTTTTTTTGCAGGTATTGAGCAAAACCTGCATTGTTAAGGTTGCTACCTCAAGGGCGCAGTAGACAACTAACCTGATTCAGCACTTAAAAAACACAAAGCCTTGTATGATAGTTGCATAGCTTAAAACCCAAACACCAGTTTGTCAAGTAAGCCACAACTAGCACCTGACACTGACCCAAATGTTTTAAACTATAACTCCATATGAATGTACAGTGGTCTCCCATTTTGCAGGGGTTACGTTCTAAGAAAATCTGCGAATTTTTTGAGGCTTCCACAAAAAAAAAAAAATTCATAATTAAAAAAAAAATTTTTACCGCTTATTTGCACAGTCGCGTCAATTATGATATCATGTTACAGTCAATGAACCTGGTCAAGACTTGGAATGTGCACCCCCCGGCCCTAGAAGCTCCCTCCACTCACAGAGCTGAATTTTTTAATTATGGGAAAAAAGAAAAAAAAAGGTCTAAACCTTTAGGAGCCCAACGAAAAAAAAAAAAAAAAGAAAGAAGTTGGTGGAAACGTGCAAAATATAAAGGCATGTATGCGATCTCATTATTAGGATAGTATAAGCTAATGCGTTTTAATGAAATAGGCTAATAACTGTAGATCACTTAGGTTATGTTGTGTTGCCTGCTGTGATTTTACACAGAGCAACAATATTTATTTTAACTTGCAAAACATTATAATTTATAGTATGTAGTTTATAATGTGTGCAGCTTGCAACAAAACAATTACAGCCTAACTTGTGGATTGTAGTTAAACAGCACTTATTGATTTGGTTACCTTTAATTAAGGTGATGTCATAAAGGGTTCCTGTGATTGTACTGAAAAGCTCCTGAACTGAGTTCAGTAAAGAGAATCTCCAGTGCAGCATAAAAGGCAAATTTTCAAGACATATTATATGAATATAGATGTTGTATATATCTTATGGCTACAATTAGCCAAGGAGTTGTTTGGTTCTTGGTTCTGATAGCTTGATAAATTGTGCACAATGTCATGTCTATTTAATTTTGCAATAAATGCATTTATGGTGATATTTCTACATGAAATCAAGCTCTCAGAAATGTATCCAAATTTGTGAACTGCTCAAAGAAAATGTTCTTGCTCATCCAGTGACTGTAGCTGAAGCAGAGAGGGGATTTTCAAAGCTGACACTAATAAATGGGGGAGACGTTGTCTATGGTTGTCTTACTATAGTACTTTTACTCAAGTTTAAGAGAGACCACTTTTACTTTTACTGGTTATTTTAACTACTGTATCTCAACTTTTACTCAAATACATGCTTTGTGTACTTCGTCCACCACTGTATGCATATAGACTAGACAGTCTTTAAATAAATAAAAACAGTTATTTATTTATATTTAAGTAAAGTTAACAGACAGTGTTTAAAAAGTGCAATCCAAATGTTTACATATCATGTTTATTACAGTCACTCTCAGTTACCTGAATAGTGCGAGTGTTGATTGTGGTAAAGACACAGATTTGTTTTTATATTTCTGCAATCTATATTTTAGTTTGTGTAATTTGTTACTGACTTCCATATTAATGTTTACACCAGGCTTATTTGTCAGTGCTTTATGCTGTCACAATAGTTATTACATGCTTACAAGGCTGACAGTTTAACATATTATTCAATATACTACTGTGATTGTAGTTATTAAATAAAAACGTAATTCATAACAATTCATGAATTGGCTAATTTAATTGTAACATATATGCCCGGCCTACAGTAAGTATATTTTATGTTTAATCTAATATAGTGTTGGTCATTCTACAGTCTACATTCTATGACTTATCACTCTACTTTGTTATATAATAATGAGCTTAATATAATATAATAATTATATAATAATAAACATAATGAGCCTAAAAAATAATTGCATATTAAATCACATTTGCAATATTGGTTTAATAAAGTAATTAATTCTATTGGATTAGAGTAAAGCTGTAATGCGTAAAGTATACGCAAACCTACCAAAACGGGTCTTAGAGACTTACACGCTGTTACCACAAAGGTTTTAGAGCTCAAACTGACACTGAAGTTTGCCAAAATACACAAACTAAACCATCATTATCAAAATGCTTTTTTAAAAGATAATCTCTCCATGTCAAGAAAGTTGTAAGTACTGAAGGTTTATAGTACAGTGTTCATGCATACTTACGTTTCAGGTAACTGGACTGTGTGTGTCTAAAGTTGGTTGAAAGGTCCTGAAGGCTTTGTGCCAATGAGGAGATGACGTTTCGGAGCAACCGCCCCTCCTGTTCTGTACAGTGACCAGACCGAGACTGCAACCCCACTACTGCACGCTGACAACGATGGAACATCTACACACACACAAAAAACACACACACACACACACACACATTATAGCCTATAAATGACTAACAGAAATATTAACTACCAGCTGCTTAAAATAATTTATCCAGAACAAATGGGAAAAAAAATCAGAATATTTAATATTAAATGTTATTTAAATTGAACTGAGTGGGTAGAGTTCATGCTCTGATGACTAAACCATTAACAAAATAATAGGAGAGAGCATTCCAGTTACAATGACCGGGAACCAAATTGCTGTTCCAGATTTGAGATGCCTGAAGGGAAATATCCAAACAACTTTTAATAAGTAATGAAATTTGACTGAGCAATTAAATTATTGGTGCTGCATTTATTTACTGCATTCGGTTCTGAATTTGATTTAACCTGTGTGATCTCCTGTGTAGTGATCTCGATGGCATGTTCCTCCTTAGTGCTGTCATCCAGTGTGGGCCGGTTCATGTGTCTATCATGCAGACTTGCCAGCTCCTTCATTTTCTGACGTATACGTGTGATCTCATACTGAATCTGAGAGCAGAAAGAGCCACAAATGAGCTTTGAGCCACAAAGACAGCTGTATCTCATATGGCCTGGAAGTCTGAGGCTATAATGTTGATAAAATAATTAGAATTAATTACATGCAGATGATCAATCCACTATTTAACCTATATTGCAAGATGGGTAGACTACAATTTGTTTTTTTATAAAAAGAAAATACTTTACCTCATCCACACCCTCTATCCATTTGGGTGAGAGCCTTTTAGTGACTCCGATGCCAGCTTCTGGATCCAAACTAATTCCAGAAACCAGAGCCATTCGATCATCAACCAGCTGTTAATGAAAGACATAGAAAGGGGTGTCAGTTTGTGCTCTGCACAAACACTATTATATGGAGTTTAATGTGTACAGTATAATTTCTTAAATAACACCTTTTGAGAACCAAAATGATTGAAAGATACCTCATCATATTCCTAATTTGATTGACAGAGCGCAGTAGAGTCCCATCCAATGAAAGAAGAAAGAGAAAGTAGACAGGTGTAAACAGATGGAGAAGTGACAGCAAACCAGTCCAAAAAGCAAAAGGTCAGAATCAAAAACACACAAACATCATGAGGATTAGACAAAGTTTATACTGTACAAAAAAAACAAAGATGAATTCAAAGATTTAAAAGATTGATCAAATTCTACATATTCAGGTCATGAAAAGGGGCTGAAGAACTTTGGTATCTTGAATTTTGTTACAGAAACCGGCTGATTCAATAACAACAACAAAACCTTGCAACGCATAACAATCACTGCAGTGTGCAATTCCAAAAAGACCCATGCAGGTGTCTATGGGGGGGTAAAAGAAAGCAAGCACACAGAACTCAGCAAAGGAGCTGCCTGGGAGCAAGACTTTTTGCTCTGTTTTAGATGTAGCTATTGCACCCAAATGTCCCACCAATTTTTGTTCGTTTTAGTTAGAAAATCAGGAAAAGTTACACTATGAAAATGTACTATACAAAGTATACTAAGCCATGACTTTTATTTATTCTTTTGTTTATTAGGCCACAACAATCACAGTTGTTACAGATTGTTCGTTCACATATTCAAACATGATTGACTAATAAATCAAGGGGTCACTATTTTTGCAAAATGTATCATTGTTTATGTATCATTCTAATATCCATTTGTAAATAAAAGCAAAATGAATTAGAAAGCAACATAGCACCACTGAAGAAGGGTTAAAACTTGCCCAGATGGAGCATAAGGTTGTATTAATTGCAATATCACTATCTGGTCAGTAAATCTCCTACTAGACTAATACACCTATATAACATGTTTTGGTTTGAGTTCATTATATACTCATGCTATGGGTTAGATAGGGCAGGGAATCTAGGACTAAGCAAAGAAATGCTACTAAATAGCTTCATTTAGAAATGTACACTAACAACAAAAGTATCACTGTTTGATTTTAATATTGTTAGCTCAAACCATCTGTCCATTTTTTTTTCCAACTCTCTAATAAATGAGACGTTTCCTTTTTTAGTAGTACTACTGATGACTGGATGTCGTTTAGCTTTTTTTTTTAAAAACATTTTGCAGAAACCTCTGGAGACGGTTTTGTAAAAATACAAAATGAGCCATTTTAGAAATACTCAAGCCACCCTGCATGACACAGATAGCTATGCCAACCTCATAGAGATCCCCCTCTACTTATGAGCATTCTGATAAGCATTAACTAACGCTCTAGACCTACACCTACATGATTTTATGCACTGGGCTGCTACTTTATGATAGGCTTATTACATACAAATCCACAACCAATTAAGGTTAGGATTCTGTGCTGGACCACTGCTGATCCACCACTTCACAATTTAAGCTCAATTAATATTGGCATTGTCAACCTGGAGTCTGAAGGATAAATAATATTACCTAATCAGTTTCAGCACTGTACAAAAAAAACTGTAGAAAACTTTATTGATGTATTAGCGATTAAGTGATGGCAAAAAAACTACAGTACATACAGTATGGGCATTGTCAGTATTAGTCAGTGCCAGGATGCATCATTTATGAGTTAGCCCAAGAAAGCTAAAAAAATATGCCTTTCATTTCTGAGACAAAGATCAAGCCAAAAAGATGTTATCTTGCCAATGTACACTCCATAACAAGAAATGCCCAAACTTGCCTTCAAATGCCTACTCAGGGAGCAGAGAATGCATATGCTTAAAAATAAAGTAACAAAAACTTTCATATTACATGCTATTCATGTTTTCACAGTTTATATGTAAATTAAGTCATTTGTTTCCCCTAAAGCTTTCTTTTACAATCACTTCAATGTTCAATTTAGATAATTTTTTCAATGCTTTCAAGCTCTTTATATGTATATGTATATATATACATATATACATACAGACATACATTATATATACAGTGGGTACGGAAAGTATTCAGACCCCCTTAAATTTTTCACTCTTTGTTATATCGCAGCCATTTGCTAAAATCATTTAAGTTCATTCTTCTTCCTCATGAATGTACACACAGCTCCCCATATTGACAGAAAAACACAGAATTGTTGACATTGTTGCAGATTTATTAAAAAAAGAAAAACTGAAATATCACATAGTCCTAAGTATTCAGACCCTTTGCTGTGACACTCATATATTTAACTCAGGTGGTTTCCATTTCTTCTGATCATCCTTGAGATGATTCTACACCTTCATTTGAGTTCAGCTGTGTTTGATTATACTGATTGGACTTGATTAGGAAAGCCACACACCTGTCTATATAAGACCTTCCAGATCACAATGCATGTCAGAGCAAATGAGAATCATGAGGTCAAAGGAACTGCCTGAAGAGCTCAGAGACAGAACTGTGGCAAGGCACAGATCTGGCCAAGGCTACAAAAAGATTTCTGCTGCACTTAAGGTTCCTAAGAGCACAGTGGCCTCCATAATCCTCAAATAGAAGACGTTTGGGACGACCAGAACCCTTCCTAGAGCTGGCCATCCGGCCAAACTGAGCTATCGGGGGAGAAGAGCCTTGGTGAGAGAGGTAAAGAAGAACCCAAAGATCACTGTGGCTGAGCTCCAGAGATGCAGTCAGGAGATGGGAGAAAGTTGTAGAAAGTCAACCATCACTGCAGCCCTCCACCAGTCGGGGCTTTATGGCAGAGTGGCCCGACGGAAGCCTCTCCTCAGTGTAAGACACATGAAAGCCCGCATGGAGTTTGCTAAAAAACACCTGAAGGACTCCAAGATGGTGAGAAATAAGATTCTCTGGTCTGATGAGACCAAAATAGAACTTTTTGGCCTTAATTCTAAGCGGTATGTGTGTAGAAAACCAGGCACTGCTCATCACCTGTCCAATACAGTCCCAACAGTGAAGCATGGTGGTGGCAGCATCATGCTGTGGGGGTGTTTTTCAGCTGCAGGGACAGGACGACTGGTTGCAATCGAGGGAAAGATGAATGCGGCCAAGTACAGGGATATCCTGGACAAAAACCTTCTCCAGAGTGCTCTGGACCTCAGACTGGGCCGAAGGTTTACCTTCCAACAAGACAATGACCCTAAGCACACAGCTAAAATAACGAAGGAGTGGCTTCACAACAACTCCGTGACTGTTCTTGAATGGCCCAGCCAGAGCCCTGACTTAAACCCAATTGAGCATCTCTGGAGAGACCTAAAAATGGCTGTCCACCAACGTTTACCATCCAACCTAACAGAACTGGAGAGGATCTGCAAGGAGGAATGGCAGAGGATCCCCAAATCCAGGTGTGAAAGACTTGGTGCATCTTTCCCAAAAAGACTCCTGGCCGTATTAGATCAAAAGGGGGCTTCTACTAAATACTGAGCAAAGGGTCTGAATACTTAGGACCATGTGATATTTCAGTTTTTCTTTTTTAATAAATCTGCAACAATGTCAACAATTCTGTGTTTTTATGTCAGTATGGGGTGCTATGTGTACATTCATGAGGAAGAAGAATGAACCTAAGGGGGTTTTATTTCAAAGGGGTCTGAATACTTTCCGTACCCACTGTATATACACACACACACACACACACACACACACACACACACACACACAGTGAGGAAAATAAGTATTTGAACACCCTGCTATTTTGCAAGTTTTTCCACTTAGAAATCATGGAGGGGTCTCAAATTGTCATCGTAGGTGCATGTCCATTATGTGAGACATAATCTAAAAAAAAAATCCAGAAATCACAATATATGATTTTTAAACTATTTATTTGTATGATACAGCTGCAAATAAGTATTTGAACACCTGAGAAAGTCAATGTTAATATTTGGTACAGGAGCCTTTCTTTGCAATTACAGAGGTCAAAGGTTTCCTGTAGTTTTCACCAGGTTTGCACACACTGCAGGAGGGATTTTGGCCCACTCCTCCACACAGATCTTCTCTAGATCAGTCAGGTTTTTGGCCTGTCGCTGAGAAACACGGAGTTTGAGCTCCCTCCAAAGATTCTCTATTTGGTTTAGGTCTGGAAACTGGCTAGGCCACGTCAGAACCTTGATATGCTTCTTACAGAGCCACTCCTTGGTTATCCTGGCTGTGTGCTTCGGGTCATTGTCATGTTGGAAGACCCAGCCTCGACCCATCTTCAATGCTCTAACTGAGGGAAGGAGGTTGTTCCCCAAAATCTCTAAATACATGGCCCCGGTTATCCTCTCCTTAATACAGTGCAGTCGCCCTGTCCCATGTGCAGAAAAACACCCCCAAAGCATGATGCTACCACCCCCATGCTTCACAGTAGGGATGGTGTTCTTGGGATGGTACTCATCATTCTTCTTCCTCCAAACACGTTTAGTGGAATTATGACCCAAAAGTTCTATTTTGGTCTCATCTGACCACATGACTTTCTCCCATGACTCCTCTGGATCATCCAAATGGTCATTGGCAAACTTAAGACGTGCCTGGACATGTGCTGGTTTAAGCAGGGGAACCTTCCGTGCCATGCATGATTTCAAACCATGACGTCTTAGTGTATTACCAACAGTAACCTTGGAAACAGTGGTCCCAGCTCTTTTCAGGTCATTGACCAGCTCCTCCCGTGTAGTTCTGGGATGATATCTCACCTTCCTTAGGATCATTGAGACCCCACGAGGTGAGATCTTGCATGGAGCCCCAGTCCGAGGGAGATTGACAGTCATGTTTAGCTTCTTCCATTTTCTAAAGATTGCTCCAACAGTGGACCTTTTTTCACCAAGCTGCTTGGCAATTTCCCCGTAGCCCTTTCCAGCCTTGTGGAGGTGTACAATTTTGTCTCTAGTGTCTTTGGACAGCTCTTTGGTCTTGGCCATGTTAGTAGTTGGATTCTTACTGATTGTATGGGGTGGACAGGTGTCTTTATGCAGCTAACGACCTCAAACAGGTGCATCTAATTTAGGATAATAAATGTAGTGGAGGTGGACATTTTAAAGGCAGACTAACAGGTCTTTGAGGGTCAGAATTCTAGCTGATAGACAGGTGTTCAAATACTTATTTGCAGCTGTATCATACAAATAAATAGTTTAAAAATCATGTATAGTGATTTCTGGATTTTTTTTTTAGATTATGTCTCTCACAGTGGACATGCACCTACGATGACAATTTCAGACCCCTCCATGATTTCTAAGTGGGAGAACTTGCAAAAAAGCAGCGTGTTTAAATACTTATTTTCCTCACTGTATATACACACACACACACACACACACACACACACACTGGTGTGAAAAAGTGTTTGTATAAAAAAAGTGTTTGTATATATATATATATATATATATATATATACACACACACACACACACACACACACACACACATGCAGTGGTGTGAAAAAGTGTTTGTTTTCTGATTTCTTATTTTTTTGCATATGGCCAATGGTATTTGACTTAACAGCAATGTCTAGGCTTTCACCAAAACACTGCCACAAAGTTGAAATCACACAATCATCTAGCAATGTCTTTACATGCTGGTATATTACTAATTCATTTCACTGGAACTAAGAGGCTGAGCAGACATCGCATCCAGTATGACGATGAAGAGGAACTCAAATGACCTGCACAGAGACCCCACTATACAACTTTATAATAAGATGGAATGGCTGCTGCACACAAGGTATTCTTCTCATAATATCATTGCCCAGCCTTGTGTGCTCTTGGGCTGAATGGGCACACATCCTCACAGTCACATTCCAAAAGCTAGTGGGAAGAATTCCCAAAAAAGTGTAGCAAATGGAAAACAATGTATTAATGAATGTTTCATTGGTTTTGGAACTGGATGTTCCAAATTCACATTTTCATGCAGTTATCATGCAGCAACTGCAGCAGAAGCTCAATGCATAAAATCCTGCATATACAAATCAATAGCTTATATTAAAGTTCATATTAATTATTTCTTTGACTTTAACTGTGGCATTGTCAGTGGGCTGGTGTCAGAAAATGCTGACCTACAGGCATTTTCCACAAACAAGTATAACGTTTCCACTAAATGGTTCTGTAAAACAAACAAACAAAACCAAAACATTGAGTGACTGACAGTTCTGTGAGTAGAAACACCTTGCAGACAAAACAGATTAGAATAGGATGGCCAGTTTGGTTTGAGATTACAGAAAGTGTATAGTAAATGGTCACTTTTAACAGCTGTGGTGAATAAAAAGCATCTCTGAACACACAACATTTCAAACCTGGGCTTCAACAACAAAAGACTACATTGGATTCCACTCCTTTCAGCCAAGAACAAGAACAATTACAAGCAGGGACTCAGTGAAACTAGACAGATAAAAAAGTGTAAAAACTTCTAGAAAATAAATGGTTTCTGGGTGAGCCAGTTTGTAGAACAATGATGAACCCGACTATATATAATATTGAAAATGTAGGCGATTGTGAAAGTATACATATGAAGCACTTCCATAAATATAAAAAAAAATACAAATAATAAAACACAACCCCTCAGTTTTGATATTCAGGATCACAGAGACATTAAAGAAACATGGCTGTGCAAAGAATCAGCAGTAAACAATGCAGCTCTGCTATTTTTAAATGAGTTATGCTGTATTATATGTGTTTGCTTTAAAGCAATCAACATGCATGTAAAACCTACACAGACTGATAGCGGACTGTTGACACAGGACAGGTTGGGCCCATGAATTCATGAAGATGGCACCAAATTCTGACCCTGCCACCTGTACACATCAGCAAAAACAATATTCAACTGTTTTTCTGGTCTTCCGCTGTCCAGTTGTGCCTGTGAACACTGCAGCCTCAGCGATCTGTTTTTGGCTGACAGAAGTAAAACCTTACACGCTGTTTTGCTACTGTAGGCTGTCCGCCTTGGGATTTAATGTGTTGTGTGTTCTGAGATTCTTCTCTCCTTGCCATAGCTGTAAAAAGTAATTATCTGAGTTACTGTAGCCTTTCCGTCAGCTCAAACCAGTCTGGCTGTTCTTGGTTAACCTCGCTCATAAACAAGACATTTCTGTCAACATTAATGCCACTCACTGGATGTTTTTGTCTTTTTGCACAATTTAAAAAATAAATAAATAAATAATAGAGAGAGAGAGAGAGAGAGAGAGAGAGAGAGAGAGAGAGAGAGAGAGAGAGAGAGAGAGAGAGAGAGAGAGAGAGAGAGAGATATTCAAACCAGCCCATCCACCAGTAACAATCATATTACAGTTAAAATCACAGTGATCATATTCTCATGATTATTGTGATTACCCAAAGCTACTGGACTGTACATGCAGAATTGGTGGTTCAAATAATACAACAATCTGTAGGTGTACACAAATTTGTTAAAGTGTTAAATTTGTTAAAGCAGTGAATACATCATTTATCACAGGTTAGTTAGCAACCTTTTTGCTAAAAAGACAATCATGACTGCATCCATGGTTTTTCAACTTCATAGCTCGAATGCACAGAGGCCAAATGACATCATTACACATTCATGGAGAGTCGAATGCAGGTCCAAATAACACAGAAATATTGTTGCTCTGGCTGCTGTGCATGCAAGTTTCTACATAACTAACTAAAGAAAAAAAGCACCTAATGTCTGTGCTTGTGTCAGTATAAGACCAGCCAAGGTGTTTTTGGATAATGTCTTAGCCATCATGGCCACTGTTTCTTTTTACTGGACAATCATTTTACAACCATCCAGCTGCCATGTTGAGGATTTTCACAGTGCTTAAAAAGTGTTTGTCTTCTGATTCAAAAACACTTTTTGCAATTAATACTAAACCCCTGTAACACACAGGCTCCATTCAAAATGTGTTTCTGTCAGTCACAACTCAAGAGGGGTGAGCTATAGATTTACAATTAGGATAATATTTGTAGTCTTTTTTTTTTATTTTTTTTTTTTATAATTATGTAGCAGACAGACACACAGTTTGTGACTGAAAGAGATTGTACACTTTGCACAAGTACCCGGGTCTCACACAGACAATAATTTCTCATCAAAATCTTCTACTAATGCTTGAAATTTTATCCCCCACCCCCCGGCTCCTAAATGTTACAAGACCCAACCCCCTAAAAATATTTATATAAAGACCCCCATGATGTTTAATCTTCCCAAAACCTAATCAAATACAAATATAACTGTTAATTTCCCAAATCACAAAAACAGAAAGATCCAGTGACCTCTAATTTACAAACTCAAACGAATTGCTTAATACACCTAAAACAAATAATTTTCAAATGCCCCAAATTCAATTTAATTACCCACTAGTGGAAATAAATAAATAAATAAATACCACCCTGGCTGATGCGGACGAATTAAATACTCTTCACAATGGCATAAATACCCCAAAACTAAACATACACAATCCGTTATTTTCCCCTTCACAAAATACCCAAACTCGAAATTTCACCCAGTCCAAGTATATATACCAAATGACTGCTTTTATTTTATTTTTATTTTTTTACAACCAATAGATGTCCTCAAAATCTAATTAATTTCACAAATGTAAATATAAATACTACCCTGACTGCTGCTTGCCCCAAAATAAATATTATTTACACTGATATAAATACCCGAACACTTTACACAATAAATTATTTTGCCAAATAAAAAAATTTGCCAAATCCAAACAAAATTATTACCCCATGACTGTTTAATACACCCAAAACAAAAAGTAAATACACCCGTTGAATGCACTACAGTCAATTGTATTTGACAGAAATATAAATACCATCCTGACTGCTGATTGCTCCCAAATTAAACATTGTTTACACTGGCGTAAATACCCCCAAACAAACAAACCATACATTACTGATTATCTGTATGTCAAATATTTCCAAACTATTCCCCTGTACAATCTGCACTACTGGAACCATGGTGGTGAAGGGGAAAAACTAAATAGTTTTTAAAAGGCCAAACAATAGAGGCAGATCCTTGGCTTGCTATACTACATAATAAATTATAGATTAGGGAGTTTTTATTGAAGCAGTGTCAATTTACAGCAAACCGGCTCGCTAGGGTTTCTTTTACCAGCAATGACACAAAACCAAACCAAACCAAACCAAACCAAATAAATTCAATTCAGACAATGAACATGAGACTCACCGCAGCATTGCTACGTGTATTTAGAGTACGACGGGGCTCATATGTACTCACTTGCTCAGCCAAAATCTGTCGGTTTTGGATCGCATTGTTCCGCATTAATAAGAAGGCATCGGTCAGGCGCCTAGTTGCCATGACTACGTTCAGTACATATGAGGGGGGGTTCGAGATATTAAATAATGGCTGACTGCCTCCGGTTCGATTTCGGTCTACCGATTCGGGCGGGCAGACAGGCAGCTACTATTCCACCACCACCAGTACTAGCGAGCTCTCTGCCTGCAACAGCGCAGGCAGCCACGGGAAGCTACAGAACGTCCAATGGAGTCTCACTGGCCTCGTCCGCGCCGCGGTTTCTACACCAAAATAATAAAGGACGATTATGTAACCCGTCCCGTCTGATGTGGAGAAAAAAAGACCACTCTGTGGCCTCTAAGACGTGTAACACGTAAATATGAGATCATATAATCATATCCGCTTTCACCAAAGACGTCTGAAGAAATAGCGACATTGCACAACAGTATCATGGACACTTCCGGGAACAGCGTTCAGCCCATTGGTCACATTACTTCTTTTAGTCAATCATCTAGGAACATTCAAAATTATAAATTCAAAAGGTTGCTCTTTATTATTATTATTTTTTTTTTTTTTTATCTAAATGAGAAATATCTTATAAATCCTAAAGGGGGAGGGGATTACAGCGGTTGCTATCTAACTGATTGGGGCATTACTGTCACCTAGTGGACTGGAGTATGGACCGGGAAGTCAGCCTTCCTCAGGGTTTTCATGCATTCTACAGTAGATAGTAGAAAACAGTGGGCAACACAAGCAAGGAGATTAGATTGCAACCCTGATTAAAGAGCAGTAGTAGGTAATTTACTGCTATCTCTTTGCTATGAAGAGGCCTAATCCCTGACTGATAACTTTTTATTATGTTATTATATAATGTGCATACTTGTATATGAAATTAATATACCATAGGTTTAAGCATGTATTAAGCCCTATTCTAGGGTCTTAAAGGTAATGGGGAATATTGACTATAATTAGACATTTGACAGGGGTCCAGGTATTTTTTTTAATTTGTATAACACATTCAACAATTGTCATATTTTTTTTTTAAGCATTGTTATTGAATTACAAAGGTTACAAATATAACTTTGTAGCAGACTGTTATATTAATTACAGTCCAGATCCATCTTCATGGATCTTAGACTGCTCACGTAGAACCATCTTCAGCAGCAGCAAGTGGTGTCCAATTAAAAAAAGAACTCCACCCATCAGGATAAATCAAGCAGCAAACACAGAAAGCGACAGAATCATTGCGAGCTTAAAGGATGAAGGTATATAGCCAGTGGTGGGGGAAGAAATTATTATTTCCTGGTAGTCACTGTTTAAAGAAAAATGTTGAAAGGGATTTTGGTACACAAGTTCAACATTATGATGAATAAAACATTGTATTTTTGAAATTAGTTTGGTCCCTTGAAAAGTGTGTTACAGTTGCTCTTCTGTAAGATTGGACCAGACGGGCTTGCCCTCGCTTTCCTTCGCTATTTTGGAGATTATCTGACTAGTTTTCACAATTCACAATAGTTGCCCAGGTCCTTACACGTTCTTCCTAAACCAACTATGCATTGGAATGTATGTAAAATTAAACATAGATAAATATTCACTGATGTTACTCATAAGAAGGCATGTGTGTGCATACATAAGAGTGTGTATGTGCATGCCACAGCTAAACATAATAAGATGGCTGTTGAGATGCAGGAGAACTATGATTCTTTCTGCATTCCAGATCAGCCTGGCTGATATTGATGCTCTACTTCTAAGTGCAGGTTTCATCGAGCGAGAATCACTCTCTGCTATCTTTTGTAGAATCATTGCATACTTTTATATACTATTAAAATTATGTATAAAACGAATACATAAATACTACAAACACAGTAGCATGGCATCTTTATGTGGTCTAGAATTTGTTTGAATTGATAACGAATTGAATAAGTACAATTTTAAAATATAAAGTTTCATTAGCACTACGATAATATTAGCTATCCTGGCTTCTGTTATATTGCACATTAATGTGATTAAATCCATATGCAAAACAAGATTGCATGTCCAAATCATTTTATTGTTAATTCTAAGCCCCTTTTCATGTATTTAAAATAAATCTGTAAATAAATTAAATATTTCAGTAGGTGTTATCTCCTAAATGCTTATACTACAAGAGCAGAAAAGTATAAAATATGGCCAATATTAGGGCATTTTTCACAAAAAATCCGATTTGCGATTTCAATCGATTCCCCATCCCCCCCCTGCTTAAAATCAATCTGCATATGACAAAACATTTTTTTTTTAAAGTTTTAACTTTATTAAATAAAGTTTATTTACCCTTCTGGGATTATAACCCACTTTGGGTTAAAGTGCAATCAGAAACAACAAGCCAAAAATACAAGATGGCAGGCCCTGCCTTTGTAAATTGTAAAAAAAAAAAAAAGAACGTAACAACATAAAATGAGCAAACCTACAAAGAAAACTTTTTATGAGTGTTTAAATGTGGAACATGATTGAAAATGCACCTGAGGTTTTGAGTGATTTTGCCTTTACTTTTCTCCAAAACTCCAAAGTAAAATAAGATAAAAATTTAAGAGAGAGTAATAGACAGGGACACTGTAAATAAAAATAATTTGAAAGATTGAGCAAACCTATAAAGAAAAATGTTTTATGAGTGTTTGAATGTGAAACATGGTTAAAAATGCAGTGACGCTTGGAGTGATTTTGCCTTTACTTTTCTTAAAAACTCCACAGTAAAATGACTGTTCATGAGTGTTTGAATATGGCGATTTAAATGATCTGATTTTTCTGTTTATTAACGGAAACGCCGTTCTGAAGCGTCTTTACATGTATTTTGGTCGCTTCCACCACCCGTACCGTAAGTGTACGATTGGACGCGCAACACAAAACAAAGTGCGGCTGCTTAACCGTGTATGTCTTAACTTTTCTTGGGAACGAATTCTTCCCTGCTCGCTGCCATGTTGTTTGTGTATCTCTATGGCAAACGCGAGGGGGGCGGGGGGTGAGTTCGTTCGAAACTATGGGAGCCCAGAGGGGAGCGTCGAAGGACATTAAAGAGAAAACCGATTTTTATTAAAACAGATCGATGTAAACTACACATTCGAGTTAATCGATAAAATCGATTTCTCGCCCAGCCCTAGCCAATATTGCTCTGAAACTTTGCTTATTAGGAAAACAGGTGAATTAGCACACAGGTGCATCTCAATAAATTAGAATATCATTGGAAAAGTTCATTTATTTCAGTAATTCAGCTCAAATTGTGAAACTTGTGTATTAAATAAATTCAATGCACACACAGACTGAAGTAGTTTAAGTCTTAAGTCGTTTTTTTTTTTTTTTTTTTTTTTTTTTTTTTTTTGGGATGGTTCTGGCTCAAATTATCAAAAACCCACCAATCTAAAAATAATAATAATAATAATAAGGATACGTTATAAAACCAATAAAAAAAATAAACATTTTTAGTGAATTGTTGGCCTTCTGGAAAATATGTTCATTTACTGTATATGTACTCAATACCTGGTAGGGGCTCCTTTTGCTTTAATTACTGCCTCAATTCAGCATGGCATGGAGGTGATCAGTCTGTGGCTCTGCTGAGGTGGTATGGAAGCCCAGGTTTCTTTGACAGTGGCCTTCAGCTCATCTGCATCTTTTGGTCTCTGTTTCTTATTTTCCTCTTGACAATAACCCATAGATTCTCTATGGGGTTCGGGTCTGGTGAGTTTGCTGGCCGTCAAGCACACCAACACCATGGTCATTTACCCAACTTTTGGTGCTTTTGGCAGTGTGGTCAGGTGCCAAACCCTGCTGAAAAATGAAATCAGCATCTTTGACTTTGGTTTAAAAAAAACACGGTGGACCACCACCAGCAGATGACACGGCACCCCAAATCATTACAGACTGTAGAAACTTAACACTGGGCTTCAAGCAACTTGGGCTATGAGCTTGTCCACCCTTCCTCCAGACTCTAGGACACTGGATTCCAAATAAAATGAAAACTTGCTCTCATCTGAAAAGAAGACTTTGGACCATTGGGCAACAGTCCAGTTCTTCTTTTCTTTAGCACAGGTAAGACGCTCTGCCGTCTGTGGTTCAGGAGTGTCTTAACATGGGAAAAACGGCAACTCTAACCAAATTCCAAATACATTTTAAAATATATTGTTTTATCCTGCCCTTATAGAGAATGGCTACCGTGTCAAGACATTTCCAGAAGCCTTAAAGTATATTAACTTTTCCTGGGAGTTCATCTTCAGAATTTGGGCATTTCTGATTTAACTTCAACAAGTCACATTGCCAAGTTTCCCTGTTTTCATTGTCTTTGAGATGACGGGGACCCCAAAGCATACTACCAAAAGTGGGACTGGCCACAGTGGAAATGTAAAGTATAAGGCAATACATACTGTATAATTTTTATACTTACTCAAACATTAGGTGTTCAATACCATATTGCATTCACAAGATGACAATAGATGAAAATGTTTAGCTTTGATGAGTGCTGCAATTCTGTGTATATGCCACTCCAAGCATCTACTGCCATAAATATTTTTTACAATATGTATTTAGATGAAGCTTAGTTCAGTAGACACCATCATTCAATATTTAGCTATTGCTAATTTATAATTAAAATATGAATTACAGCATTGTCAACAATAAAAAAAAATCTTGTTCCTCAATTCATAACCTGCAATAAAAAAAAAGTTTAATAAATGTTTTGTGTATTAAAGTATATCTTAACTTGATTAATTATGTTATTAAAAATGTATCTCCTTCAGTGGCTTTTCTTTATTTTTATTATTTATTTTAACATTGTACATGAACCCTGAAAACATCCAAACTATGAAAGAACATAGTATGGAATTATGTATTAAACAAAGAATAAAAAAGTGTACAATAACCCACAATATGTTTTGCACTTAGTTGGACCATAATTTTTTTCCCAACAGGTCAATGACCAAGCAGGGTCAGCAGAGCAAGGTTATATAAGAGCTATATGGTCAGGAAGGAGAGTGGTGGAATGCTGTATCAGATGACCTGGCCTCCACAATCACTCAATCTGAATCCAGTTGATATGGTTTGAGATGAGTTGGACTGGAGAGTGGAGGAAAAGCAACCAACAAGCATTCAACACCTCTGGGAACTCCTCAATATTGCTGGTAAACCATTCCAGGTGAGGATGGCTGAGAGGATAAAAAAAAATGTGCAAAGCTGTCATCAAAGCAAAAGGTGTCTACTTTGAAGAACCAAAAGATTGACCTTTTGCCTTAAAATGTGGTATATCTATTTTAGAGCTGATGGCCCCAATGGCATCTGCTTGTCCGCTACCAGTATGGTATAAATACATTTATTTTGGTCCCCTATTTGCTGTTTGTAGCTATATTGGCATTTGTTAGTCACACTTATCCAGAGCAACTTACAAAGTGCTTTGAAGTCTCCATCAATAAACATATACTAACAGAGTTTCATTAGGACACAGACTAAGAATACAATCAATCTAAAACTATTAGGAGAGCAAAATAATTAAAAAAGAAATAGTCTGGTCTGTAAGCATGTATTTCTTATACCATGAGAGATGGTGGGACCAGTCGAGCAGTGGTTGAGGATATTAAGTTCTCCCACTTAGAAATCATGGAGGGGTCTGAAATTGTCATCATGTCCACTGTGAGAGACATTGTCAGAGTTGTCCAAAGACACTAGAGACAAAATTGTACACTTCCACAAGGCTGGAAAGGGCTACGGGGAAATTGCCAAGCAGCTTGGTGAAAAAAGGTCCACTTTTGGAGCAATCATTAGAAAATGGAAGAAGCTAAACATGACAATCAATCTTCTTCGGACTGGGGCTCCATGCAAGATCTCACCTCATGGGGTCTCAATGATCCTAAGAAAGGTGAGAAATCAGCCCAGAACTACACGAGAGGAGCTGGTCAATGACCTGAAAAGAGCTGGGACCACCGTTTCCAAGGTTACTGTTGGTTATACACTAAGACGTCATGGTTTAAAATTTTCCCAGTGTGGGACGAATAAAGGTTCATCTTATCTTATGCATGGCACGGAAGGTTCCCCTGCTTAAACCAGCACATGTCCAGGCACGTCTTAAGTTTGCCAATGACCATTTGGATGATCCAGAGGAGTCATGGGAGAAAGTCATGTGGTCAGATGAGACCAAAATAGAACTTTTGGGTCATAATTCCACTAAACGTGTTTGGAGGAAGAAGAATGATGAGTACTATCCCAAGAACACCATCCCTACTGTGAAGCATGGGGGTGGTAGCATCATGCTTTGGGGGTGTTTTTCTGCACATGGGACAGGGCGACTGCACTGTATTAAAGAGAGGATGACCGGGGCCATGTATTGCGAGATTTTGGGGAACAACCTCCTTCCCTCAGTTAGAGCATTGAAGATGGGTCGAGGCTGGGTCTTCCAACATGACAATGACCCGAAGCACACAGCCAGGATAACCAATGAGTGGCTCTGTAAGAAGCACATCAAGGTTCTGGCGTGGCCTAGCCAGTCTCCAGACCTAAACCCAATAGAGAATCTTTGGAGGGAGCTCAAACTCCGTGTTTCTCAGCGACAGGCCAGAAACCTGACTGATCTAGAGAAGATCTGTGTGGAGGAGTGGGCGAAAATCCCCTCTGCAGTGTGTGCAAACCTGGTGAAAAACTACAGGAAACGTTTAACCTCTGTAATTGCAAACAAAGGCTACTGTACCAAATATTAACATCGACTTTCTCAGGTGTTCAAATACTTATTTGCAGTTGTATCATACAAATAATAAAAAAAAATCATACATTGTGATTTCTGGATTTTTTTTTTTAGATTATGTCTCTCACAGTGGACATGCACCTACGATAATTTCAGACCCCTCCATGATTTCTAAGTGGGAGAACTTGCAAAATAGCAGGGTGTTCAAATACTTATTTTCCTCACTGTATAACCAACCTTTCAAGTAGGAAGCAAGCCATTGCCAAGCTATGCTGTGAATTTCAAAACTTCTGAAAATGGGCAAGATATGTTTGACTATGTTAAATGATTTATACAGGTCAAGGAGACATATTGTCTTTTTATAGACAATCTGATCAGTGATTTCGGAATGTAACAAGTGATCCCGAATGATGGTTACTCATGTCTGAGGGATCAAAAGTGGGTTTCTTGAAGATGTGGATAAGCTTAGCTCTCATGAATGTGGAAGGAACATGAACATATATTTTAGAGTCACTAATGATGGTACTGATGAAGGACATCTTGTGAGATGGTTTGGAAATTCATGAAAGTTATTGGATCCAACTGGCAGGTGGTGGGATTAGAGGACAAGATGACTTGCAGTATCTCACACTTTTTCTTCAGTCTCCTGTTCGGTGTGCATGTTTCAGCATAATATTTTGTATTGAGCTGCTGCCACATGATTTGTTGAATATATTATTGCATGGATGTACAGGCTGGATAGTGAATAGATATATCGAAGTACTTGAACATAAAGTTATAGCCCAACATTGTTTAGGAGCGTTCCTTAGCGGTGGTGGAAACAAATTATGATTATTATACCGAAATGATGGAAAAACATCAATGCGGTGTAGTTTGAGTAGTAGGAACCTCCTCCTCCTCCTCCTCAGCTGCTACGGTGTGAACCCCTTTCTCCTCCTCCTCCTTGTCTTTTACGTCACGACCGCCCCGTATCATGTCGGGTAAATCGTTTTTCCCACTTCCCATACGGTTTTCCTTTTTGTTGTTGTTGTTGTATTTTTAAGAAATTTTCCGTCTTCACCGCTACATAATCCGTTTGAGTCTGATTCGGAACCATCTTTGTTAGGTGGTATCTGCTCTCTGAGAAGTAACTACATGTATTTTTGTTTACGGTTGATTCCTTCGCCATTCCTTCGGAAACGTTGGTTAGCTTTTGGTTCAAACCTTTGCTACTATATAATATTTTAGATTTGTATATGTAGCACTATCAGGTATGGTGTGGAAACGTCAGAAAAGCGAAGTCATTGTATGGTTTTGAGTTATTTTTTTTATGACTGCAAACCTGAAACAGTCCGAAACACACGCGTCTTTGTTTTGTCCTGCAACTTTTCTTAACTTGATGGTTTGGAGGTGAAGAAGCTAGCGGGTTTGTGGTTCGCTCCGTAATGAACGGTAGGTGAACACAAGAGATTGCACGTAGTGAAAAGGGCTTGAATTCAGTGCATGCAATCAATAAGTCAAAATAAATCAGATGGTTAATTCGTTTATTGTAGGTTAATTTGAGCTGCTGCTTCTTCTAAACTAACCGTGTTGCTTTGTAGTGTAATTGTAAGTATAGTATCTACTATAGTATCTTTCGTGGAAGTGTATGAAAACATACACATTGTGTCCCACAGTGTTTTAATTCACCAGCCTCTTTATTCAAAAGCATCATTTAGAGCAAACCCTGCGATGTATATGGTCTGGATTTGTCACATTTAGTCTTTTCATCATAGAACGGGATTGTATTGTTTCTCCTCCTTGTTTGGCAGCAGTGTGTAGGCCACGCGTTCATGTTTCCATGGACACTGAGAAGACGTGCTGATCCGAGGCTCAGTCTGGAGCGGAACCGCTGCTGAAATGCATGTTACTGTTCCTCTCAGGCTCCATTACAATAAAGCATGGTAAGGAGACTGGCCGGGTTTCCAAAATAGGGTAACGTGTCTTTATCGCCTTTAAATTGGGTAACAAACGCGTTCTGTTTCCCTGTTAGTGTTCGTTACTATAGTGATAAATGCCGGTTTCAGCATATGTATTGTGAGTATGATCCATTGTACCGCATTTCACAGTGTATTTATGCTTATATGTATTTGTGTGTGTGTGTGTGTGTGTGTGTGTGTGTGTGTGTGTGTGTGTCTCTCTCTCTCTCTCTCTCTCTCTCTCTCTCTCTCTCATATATATATATATATATATATATATATATATATATATATATATATATATATATATATATATATATATATATATATATATATGTGAGAGAGAGAGAGAGAGAGAGAGAGAGAGAGATGTATAAATGAGGGGGAAAAAAGAATTTTTGAGCACTTCCTGCTTTGGCATTCTACATCACTTTTAATATCACTCAGTTGTATGTGTGTGTGTGTATATATATATATATATATATATATATATATATATATATATATATATATATATATATATATATATATATATAAAGTGAATAAAATGATTCAGCCTTAAACAGTTCTTTTAATCCTAACAGTCCTGTGGTCGATATGTTACTGCATTTTAGAAAAGGCAAATTACTGATATGAATCTTAGGAGATTAGTTAACCGGTTAGTGAGTCTAATTGTAAAAAAAAAAAAAAAAAAAAAAAAAGAGCATAAAGATTACATAGGAGCAATGGAAAAGTGGTCTTGTTAATGGTGTAATGATCCAGATTTACCCTATTAAAAAGTAAATGCCATGTAAAGGCATGGCAGCGTAATAAATTATGTACTTGTCATGCACAGTGCCTACTGTACAAGTCTTGGGCAGTGTTATGATTTTAAGATTGCCATGAAAAATACAATCTGTAAAGGTGGTGCAAAAAAATATTAGTGTGACTTTTCTTTTTGGGCCAGGCACTGTGTATTTGTGTGTGTCACCTTTAACATTAAAATCATCTGCCTGACATTGTATAGGGCTTCTCTGTGCTGCCCAAACAGCTCTGACCCATTGAGGTATGGGCCCTATGGGTTTTTTTAGGCACCGGGAAACTAGCAGCAGATTTTTAATCCTCTGTGGATTGAACTGTTTGCCTGACACTTTGAACTCTTTTGTCAGCATTGTCAAACCATTCTTTAACAATCTCTTTAGTGTAGCATGGAGCATTATCCTGCTGAAAGAGGCTTCTAAGTCCATTATTTGGATATACTGTTACCGTGAAGGGGTGTACTTGATCAGCAATACTGTTTAGGTAAGTGGCACATGTCAAAGTACCATCCGCATGAATGCAGCCAGTGTCATTTTTGGCATTAATGTCACTTATTTGGAGAGAAAAAATGGCAAGAATGGGAAGAAGGCAAGCCAGCAAAGGCACAATGTCCTGATGGGGAATTTTAGGTCCTGTCATTCATTCATGTGGGTCCTATTTTTACATGTACCAGCAACATAAACATTGTCACAGACCATACCTTCACAGGTCAGAGCTATTTTGGTGGGATGCAGTATTTGGAATGTGGTTTGAATGTTATGAGTGAATGGTATTTCACAAAGCCTTTCTTTTTGCTCTTTTAGCCATTTTACAGCAGTGTCTACTACCCGTTTTCACCAGAACCCCACAAAACTCATGCAACAGCAGGGATTCCTTCTTTGTTGAACTCCCTGGGGAACCAGCCATCCTCAGGTGACCAGAGTAGACCTGCTAGCTTGGCCATGTCAGCAGCCTCTGTTTCTGCACCATTCAAGTTTCGTACCCGACGCGAGAGCGTGGACTGGCGTCGGATTAATGCAGTTGATGTGGACCGTGTGGCTTGTGAATTGGACTTTCAGATGCTCCAGGAGCACATTGCAGGGGTGACATTCTGTAGCATAGAAGGTGAGCGGTGCCTGAATTGTCAGAGCCCAGTGGACCCAGCGCTGCTCAAGCTATTCCGGCTAGCCCAACTCACAATTGAATACTTGCTACACTCACAGGACTGCCTGGCTCTTAGCCTTCAGACTGCTGAGGAACAATTTCAGACAGGGGTCAAAGAGAAGCAGCAGCTCCAGGTGCAGCTGCAAAAGCAGAGCCAGGATATCAAGTCCTTAAAAGATGAGCTAAAGCAGCGGAAGAAGATTATTGCCTCTCAGCAAGCTATGATCAGTGCAGGCCTGACTAATTACCATAAGGTTGGTGTAAATTGATTGCTGGATTTTAAAAATATAATGGGCAGGTACAAATAAATAATAACTCTGGGAACAGGCAAGGTTAGTCAGACTAGTGGCAAACAGTGTTCATTATTCAAGTGCAAGCAAATTTGTTGGTGGCAAGGACATGCATCCACTTAGATCCACTTTAGATCATAGGTTTGCCACTGATATTTCCAGTGTGGTGATATTTGCTCTTTTTGCCTTGTTGAATATAAAATGTTTATTTAATGATAATCCAGAAATATTGTGTTTGGGTGGTTGCTAGGTGCTGTGATGACTTGGCTAAAAGCTGCATTTAACTGTCACCACTTTGTGTAGCTCAAGATATAGTAGAACATAGAATCTCGTTTTAATCTGACCGTTGAAATGTTAAAACATTTAACTGTAATTATGGCTGGACGATGAATGCAAGATTGCATACATTATATTGCATCCTTTTTTTTGTAATGCCTCTGTTTCCTTTGCAATTAATTACTGGATGTTTGGTTGTGAGTGATGGCTTTACAAACCTCTGCTGTGCCACAGTCACCTTTTTTCCAAACTTCTGTAAGTATTAAAACATAGACATCATTTGAAATTTATAGTGACTCAGTTTAACTAGTAAGCCTTAAAATGAGTGATGACTTATGCTGGCTAAAATTAGCATTCTATTATCCCAAAAAAAAATGAATAGCCAACAACATAAAACAAAATATTTTTTAAATGGAGATGCCCAAAATTGGCCCATGGTGACCATTGATTTGGCCTGCCATGCTATATATGAGAAAAGGGGGGAAATAAATGCCATTTGGAAAAACCTTTGAAAAATATGTGCCAGATGTATGTCTCTCATTAAAGGTCAATAAGTATTTATATTAGGTATTATACTCTGTTGAACAATAAATTAGATTATTTCGCAGTGTACTATAAGTTTCACTGAACTAGAATTTTAAAAATAAAACTGCATCAGTTAAGCAAAGAAATGTTTTCAATATTAGGAAATCATAAAGGAGAGGAGCCATTGCATTTTTTTTTTTATTTAATAATATATTTAGTATACTGCAACATTTTAGTTTTGGCCCATTTTCCTTAGTGAAGTTACATTTTTGGCCCTTCATTTAAAAAAAACAAACAAACAAACAAACAAAAAAAACAGTTCAAATTAATTTGTTTAATTTATTTTTTTGATTGAATAAACTTTTGAAAAAACACCAAATCATTACTCATATGCATGTTATATTTTCCTATGTTACATTTTTTTAAAGAAATATATATATTTTTTTTTAATCCCCTACTGTCTATATATATTTTTCAGGGCTATTGACCTGATAGTAAATCATCTGTTTTTTTCTACATAACAACATAAAATATGTGATTTTTATGTGATTTAGTAACTTTATTACCTGATTTTTACAATTTCAATTTTCTTGACTTCCAGTGCCAGCATTGTGAAAAAGCCTTCATGAACACCTCATTCCTGCAAAGTCACATGAAGCGTAGACATCCAATGGAGCATGACATGAGTGAGTTTTAGTGGGTGGGCAATATGGGAAAATATGGCCAATTGTGTGCCAGCAGTGCAATGCATAAAACCTGCATATACGGGTCAAGAGCTTCTGTTTATGTTCACATCAATTATCAGAATAAGAGAATATTGTGACTTCAACCATGGCATTGTTGTAGGTGCCATGTGGACTGGTTTGAGTATTTCAGAAATTGTTTTTGTTAGCCTGGGGTCACACACCTGGGATTTTGAGAGTTTACATAGAATGCCATGAAAAACAAAAGAAAAGCATATTGTCAGCAGAAACTACATTCGGAAAAATAAGTATACTAATTCCTACTTGTGTAATAATAAAGTAGTAAATACCAGCCAGGTGTTATAAATGAAATGTGAACAATTGTTTAATCAGGACTGCTTCTATGAAAGCAGGAATTTTGGTAGTTATAGTTAGTTTACTACCTACTCCTAGTGCATAGTCATAATGGTGAAGGAGTGATAATCTAGGCTTGTTTTTGAAAGGCAGCTGCAGCTTGGCTATGCTACGAAACCACAACCATCTGATTTAAAAAAATAAATATTTTAGAAAGTAATGTACTTAAAGCTATTCTTGTTGAGCTGAATTCGAATTGTATTTACTGTTCCCCATTTAATGTTATTAATTTGTTATAAGAAGTTTGTGACCAACAATTGCATTTTAGGCCTTATAAATTAAAATATAAAATTGAAGTATTATGTACTTTCTTAATACGATGACTGTGTGCATAAAATCCACAGTATGCTTTCAGTACATATCCGGTGATGCACTGTGATGCTACACATTAGGTTTCATTAGAAATGTACATGTACAGTAACAGTTACTGTTGTCTCATTGAACAGCCTATATTGCTGCACACTTTCATGAAACAAGCTGATAAGACCAGTAGTGCAGAATGGTTATTGACTGCTGAACATTATTTTGACCACAATTAATGGCTTTTTTGCTATGATTTACCAGAATTTATAGAATGCTTCTTTATTGGTCAAACTTCACATAACACAATTTGCAATTACTGGTTCAGTGAAATCACGAGTACACTTTTCCAATATAGCACAAAATTTTGAATTGTTAACTGGAAAAGGTTTAACAGTCCTATTATTTAACGTCAGCAAAAATGAAATTAAACAGGAATGTAATAGAATGTTACATTTAATTTTTTTTATTTATTTTTTTTTACCAAATTTATGTAATATTCATAATGAATATAAATGCAACATTGACATTTTTGTCATATAGCACATAACTAATAATTTCCACTTAATGCATTGAAAAAGGTTTTGCAATTTCTGCCTTAGAACTGATCACTGATAATCAGAAGGATCTTCAGACATTAAAGTTGCAAGAAGAGATCATCAGGCTACAGGATCAGCTAAACCTGGCTAAATCGGAAATGGAGGCACAGCAAAAAGATTACAATACCAAACAGGTCAGCCCATAGCCTGCTTTGGGTATTCTCACTGCTTTGGTTTAATCCAGGATTGTTTTGCTGAAAATCAGACTTACTGATTGACTCCACATAAAAAAAAAAAAAAAAAAAAAAAAACATTTGCTCACAGGAGGCAATTAGGTCATCTTCACAGTAAGGTAAAATACTGACAAAAATTGACAATGTAACTGATTTAATGGAAATGTCATTCTCAGAGGTATCTTCTGGTAAAAAATTAATGTTGCCCTTTTGGAATAAGGTTTGGGTCCATGCTGTTATAGAATTTTACTCGTCACCTTTATGCTGTATTTGTTCTAATAACCTGTAACAATAATTTGATATGGAAATTGCCATCCGCTTGCTGCTTAAATTGTCATCTAATAATATTATTTCCCTGTTTTTAGGAGAAGGATCTAACTCAGAAACAGGCAGACTTTATGAAACAGCTGGAGGTCTGGAAGGAAAATGAGCGTGTACGCATGAACAGCAGAATAGATGAAGTAAAGCAGGCATGTCAGAAAGACATGGAGTCCATGCTCCATAAAAACCAAAGCCTAGAGAACGTGAGTTTTCATATGTAAAATTCAAAAATGTGTTTATTTATGCCTAACCCAGAACTGGGAAAAATGACCAAATATAAATAGATAAAATACAGAAAATATGTACTATAGACTATTTCAATGGCCATTCGTTCATGTAAGCACGTGACATCTTTGGTCCTTGAATGTTTCTGGTTAGCTAATGCACACCTTCAAACATTGGCGGGAGACCGCTTATACATATGTTTATTCTCGCAATTAAACTTGACCATGTTGCTCGTGGTTGCATGCTGTTTTGAACTTGTTTTGATTGTTGTTGAAATAGTAGTTGAAAAGGTGGTTTTGGGCTCATGATAATTTTAATAGATATGAATTAGTGTTTGACTAGTAATTATCATTCTGTGTATATTAATCATTCTATTAATAGATTGGTGTGCTAAGTTTAACATTAGTCTTTTCACATAAACTGAGTTAAGCAAAAAGTCTTGTGACAAAAATGATAATAGGAACATTATAGCCATAATAAATCACGATACTTTGGCTACTTAAGTACATTTAAAGGCAAATGCTTCATTCTTTTACTTTTTAGTTTATAGGGAGTACTTTAACTTGAGTAATATTGTTGCTGGTGTATCCACTTTCACTCAAGTACATGGTTTGTGTACATTGTCCACCACAAGAAAAATTATGTTCCCAATAATTTGTGATGAAACACAATTAATTTGGTAACGCGCGTGGTGGTATACGCTGGCTTTACTAGGTGCGTTTACATGGAGCATTGTAATCGGTTTAAAAGTCCAAGCCGAATGAAAATGCTCCATATAAACACCTCAATCAGAATAAAAATGACCAAACCGAATGAAAATGTAATCGATTTAAGAGGGTGGGATAACCCTTTCTATAAACCGAACATATAATCATATACTGCCATAACACACATTTTTTTTACTGTGTTCTTGTGAACACGGAATTGATTTGCCACTAGACGGTTTTCCGCACAGCTCCCGATTTTGTATCAAACAATCGCGAAACGCATAATTAGCGGAATTGTTTTTCTTTTTTACGGTCTCTTTTTCTGGGACCATAAATCCCTCTACCAGTCCACACAAACGTGTGACCGGCGACTCATGCGAAATTTGGTTTCTATTCCAAGTGACTAAAATCCAACAACACAGCCCGCTCCCACCATACAGACCCTCATCCACACACTTCTGCTTTTCGAAGGAGGCAGGGGTGCGAGTGAGATGCTCCTTAGAGATGTACAGATGTCACTTCCTTCAATTTAATAGAATTCAGTTAGCAATTGGGATTTATTATTAGCATAGACATACATACTTACCCGCCCCCGCAAGTGCACTGCGCACTAATAACCTCTCCGGTTACCTTAGCAACCAGCCAAACAGAGGACGTTTTTGCTAGTGACCAAACATAAGCTGGACGTCTTCCACATTGTTTGACAAAGTTTCCGACTCTTTCCTAAAGCAGTCCTTGTCCACACTCCGATTAGTCTTTACCGATTCTCCCCTTGTAGACACACTCGGTCTTAATCAGAAAATAATACACGACTGGATACGATTCTTCAGGTAAACGTTTGATTAAAATCTGATTAAAGGGGTCCCGTAATTCAATGTTATCGTCTAAATTTTTTTTTTTACTTTTATAAATATCTTAACTGTTTTAGGTCAACTCAAAAAGTACGTGATAATCCTTTTGTTTTTTTTTTACCGCGACGTACTTTAAAAATGGCGCCACCGAAAATGCTTTAGGACCAGACATGCGCAGTATCATCCCACCGCGATGGTTTATGAGATTCCTTGCTCACATTTACAAAGGGTTCCAATAATATTCAAGGACACTATAAATAATATATTAATACTTTAACCAAAACATAATTACTTGATTGGAAAATTTAAATCATGTTTTCTAATAATAATTCCTGTATGATTAAATTTTTGTCTTTTATACAGTAAAACACTAATAATATGTTATTATTTTGTACAATTATCACATATCAAGTTATACTTAAAGGATCTCCTTTATACACCTCCCAAAATAAGTGTTCTCAAATGATTTAAAACAAGATTAATATTGAATTCTTATTTGTCCTCTAGCAAGTGTTGAACTTGCAGCAAAGCAGTAAGGTGCTGGAGAATATGCAGCCTGTGAAGGGACCAGCAGGATTTGGGCAGAACAGTGAAGACAAGCTCCGGCAGAAGGCTGCCCAACTCCGACAGAAGCTCGAAAATCAGGTCAGCTAAGTAGATTTGTTTTTTTTTTAACAGTTATTAAAAGACGAAGACAAATTCTTGATTCCATGTTCTATCTATGCCGACGAAGTCCCTCTCCTACAGAGATAATTTGCATGAGTTAACTAGCTAGCTGGTAGCTATCTATATTTACCTAGCATTACATTTTTATTTGTGTTCTTTTGTTTTTACTTTGCAGACTTTTATTCCTCAATTATTTTATTATTATTATATTATAATCATTAAACCGTTTACACGCTGTTTTGCACACCTCTCATTTGCTGCTCTTGCTGTTTTTTTATAACATATTATACAGTAGGTTTTCTGCTCGGCACTATTGTGTGTTTTGCTTGTCTGTCTCAGTCTTATATTGTCTGTTTGCATCAGGTTGCACACGATGTACTTCATGTGATTAGAACAACTTATTTTAGTCCTTAGCTCGGTGTCCCTTTTGTAGCTCTATGTTGTGTGATGTAGCACCAGGGTTCTGGAGAAACATTGTCTCTTTTCACTGTGTACTGTGGCAGCTATATATGGTTGAAATGACAATAAAAGCTTCTTGACTTAACTCCAGTGCTCCAGTATGCTTGCCTCCATCTTATTCATGAAGTTTGGAGAGCTGCGGGAGCACACTTAATTGCTAGTAAATGCATGGATTAAGTTAAAAACTCCAGGAATCACCTCGTACTGTTATTGAGAAAATTGTCCCTTAAAAATTGAAGCCAAATTGGATGACCATTCACAAAAGGACTTCGGATGAGATTCAAACGCAGTGGCTTAATTTTTGCCCACAATTCGACATGTAAATGTCAAGAAATAAAATTTCTCTACTCATATTTTGATCTCAAATCCTCCCTCTTCAGTGTAAATATTTACATGCTTTAATACTTTAAGACTGTATATGTGTGTAATGGTTTAGTATGTGTGTATTTTTTCTATTTACTGTACAAACATCAAATTAATGTTAAAGATTAAACAAATCTGTAAAAGATATTTCACACTGAAATAAGTTGTGTGTTTCTCTCAGGAAATGGCATGGTCAGCAAAAATGCAAAAAATAGAGGAAGAATTTGAGAGTGAAAAAAAGCAGGTAGGTTTTAAATTTGTCATGCTATTTTGGTAAGGCGTGACTATTTACTGTTTAGTGTTTTGTCTTTTTAACATTTATTTGAACGTTTCTTATGGCTTAGCTTCAGACAGCATTGTTCAAGGCACACACCACTGTCTCCAAGGAGAAAAAAAGAGTAGAGAGGCAGGTGAAGAAACTTGAACACAGGCTGGAAGAGCAGCAAAAGCTGATCACATCCCAAAACATGCGGGTTTGTATAGACTTTTGACTGTTGACTTTTGCAAAGCAGATATTATTATTTGGTATGTTTAATTAAACAACACGCACTTAATTGTGATCTGATGCGTCATGGTATCGTCTCCATTGTTTGTCGAGGTTGCTAAGGTTTTTGACTAGCCAAAGGCAATGGAATCCCATTGCCTACCTGGCAAACCTACCTGGCATATTAAACATCCACCTTTTCTATGTGCTAGCTGATAGAATGACTTATGATTTCGTTGTTGTTCAATTTAAAACATTTTAAACATTTTTCTAATTGTTGAATGTGCTTCACAGATCAAACATTTCACTGCAGATTCCACTAAATCCAAATTACTAAAAGAAGGTAACAGTTTTATTTTAAATATGTAATAATAAGTATAAGTAATTCATTTTAAAATGTGACTTTCATTTTCTTTTAGAGCCTGCAACAGTCCCAGAACCTAAAACAAGAGTAGTGGTCAGTGGTATGTTAGCTACTAATTTCATTTCTTTTCGTCGACCCCCTCCCTCTCTCTATCTCTCTTACAAAGTCGAATTAATGAATTGTTTTCTATTGCTATAAATTCTGGTGCTTTAATAATGCTGGTGCCATATCATGAATATGAACTCAATGTGTAGAATTTCTCTTTTTAATTTGAGGTATTTACATTCATATTGTGTACAAGGTATAGGAATTGCCTATAATTTTGCACTTTTTAATCACATCCGTAATTTAATGTCAGTCAGTATGTGGTTGAAGCTTGTTAAGACAGTTCTAAGCACAGGGAAACTACCTAGAGTTCCCTTAAGTGGCAATAACAGGCAAAGAGTGGGCTATTGCTATGGATAAGAATAGATAAAAAAAAATAAAAATTGGAAGGAAACTGTTGTTAAATTTGTTCATGAATATCTGTGATAATTGACTCATGGTAGATTCCATGCTTAAAATGATAAATGCATGATTCGCCAAGTTGCTCATTTAAATTGACAGGAAATATATCATTGATTTTATATACTGAAACAGTAAAAAATGTAAAAAGGTGCTTGCATTAAATATGACTCACGACATGTGAGTGTACAAAGACATGATTCATTGTGCCAGTGCTCTGCTAGATGATTTAACCGTCTTTTGCTTCTCTTATAATAACATCTCTGCAGTTGTTTTTCTATAATTTTAGAGCACTTCAGTTCTTGATTGCATTTATAGCATCTTGACAAACAGTTATACAGAGACCCTATGTTGTAATAATTCTGCTTTTTCTTCCCCTTTTTTATTTATTAATCTTTACACTATTTATGTGCATGTGAAAGTAGTAATGGATACGATCTCAATAAAAAAAACCTAATGTGCTTTATACAGTATATACTCGGATGTGTTCTGGATACAGATGGTTGTTTAAAAAAAGTTTAACGAAAATATTTTTACCCAGCCAGTTTTATTTTGTCTGTAATACTTAGTAAGCATAAAGAAAGTACAGAGTAAGCAATGTAAGGTCATTTATCAAATTTGGAATCTCGAAAGATCCTCCAGAGTTTTGGTTCCTTTCTTGTATACTCTGCTTTTCAGCTATCCACAGATGCATTCACTTTTAGTTGTTAATTTAACGTGAATTTAGGACAATCACTCTATTCATATAATAATGCACAAGTGCTCTATTTGTAATGAGCTGTTTTCTAATATTAAATATTAATCTAAACTAATATGTCCATATCTAAAATGTACCTATTGGATATAAGAGAAATTCACTTGTGTTTGACTTTGCTTAAATGTCCTTGCAGATCATCTTACTAATGGTGACAATCCACTAAGCTTTATATTTATGCTTCGAAAATTTAAACTCTTTAGCAGTTCAGGTGGAAATTCTGGGTTTAGCTTCTAATAGTCCATTTTTAACTCAACTCTTGTCTGATCCTTTACCTCCTTGTGATGTGCTATTAGAGCAGTCCAGTTTGGTCTATAAATTGGATCCTATAATGGAGCTTTCAGAGGAGGACAAAGGTAAAAACAAACAATGCCATGTAGACGTCATTGGCATGTATGCACGTACTCTGCATGGGTGCCATTTTTATGGTTTGTGTTGTCCAGTCATTGAGCATGTACCATGTATTTTAAGATATTAGGAAGGAGAGATGCAACTCAGTGGGAAGCCGAATTCTGACTCTTTCCCTGCGTAACTATAGAGGTGTTATGAGCATGTTGTTGAAAATGCTTTCTTTACATATGTTATCAGAAAATGAGTGTGTGTTTTGCTCTGGTTGTTTGTGCCTTCTCCTATGACAGATGCATTTGTTACATTTTCTTTTGAAGTAAGGACAATTTATCAGGGTTTTCTTTCTGCCCAGATTCATCAAGCTACTCTGAAGGCCTTGCAGCCCGCCAGTCAAGAGAGCAGAAAGTGAAGGAGCTGCTGAAGAATCCTAGCCTTAAGAGGGACATGCACTTGGCTGTGCAGCAAAGCCTTAATGAAAAATTCTTACATTTAGGCATTGATCCTGTAGGTGTTTTGTCACTTTAGTCAGCATATGCACCCTACTAGTGCAGGATTTCATTCTGGTGTTTAATTACAAAAGGCATTCAACATGATTGCTCTGCTTACATTTGTTCTTCTTTCAGGATGTTAGAGGGCTCTCTAAGACAACTTTTGAGAGCACCATGGCTCGTCTGGTCTCTGACAGGCGGCAGGGAAGAGAATATGCTAAGGTGCGCAATGATCTCATCCAAAAGTTAGAAAAGAGACTTAAGGAAAGGTGCTCAAGTCAAGCTGCCAAGTCCAAACTATCTGAACAAGGTCAGCATTCTGCATTTTTACTTCACTTGTCTTCACTGTCACAAGTTAGGAAAAACTTTTGTTGTTTTTAAGAGCAACATGCATGCTACTTTTGTTTATTGTTTATATATAACTTTTGTTATATTTTCGTTTAACTCAATCCACCCTTAGCATGAATAACAGCTTTGTGTATTTTGGCATTTGTGGCATTTGCCACAGATGTTCTTTGCTGGTTGGATAGTTCTTTCTCATCTTGCAATTCCAGAGCAGTTCATTTGGATTTAGGTTCAGTGATTGGGCAGGCCATTCCACAGTTGATAACACTCCAGATTACTTCTTGCTCTCTTAATAATGTTTACAGAGCTTGAAGATGTGATTTGGGTCAATGTCTTATTGTATGATTAAATCCAATTAGCCACAGTCACAATTGCATGGCATTTAAGTATGGAATAGTAGCCATGTTGGTTCAGTATTCGTTTGACCCTGAATAAGTCTCCAATCTTTCCTACTTCAAAACAACCCAAAACCATGAAGCTTCCAACGTCATGTTTGACTGTGGGTGTAAGTTTAATTTGGACTCATATGTCCACATAACCTTTTTCTAGAGATCTACTGTCCAATTTTTGTGTGTTTTTGCCTTTTACCTAGTTTGTTGCATACAAACAGAAGGAACATTCATGTGTCTCAAAAAAATATAAAAGCCAAGGTGTTTCCAAACTAATTGCTCTCACTAATTTTGACAGGCTTTGTATGTTATCTACATAACAATGAATATTGTGTTTTTGTTAGCATTGTAAATATTAGAAATCTACATTTAATTTGATGTGTTCTTCTTAGCACACATGGGGGTTGCTTGATTTTCTATTTCTACTTGATATACTATTTAATAAATATAATCAAAACGACAAAACACTTCAGTTCTTCTGTGCTTTAATAAGGATTAATTTATTTTACTGTAAATTTTTTAAGTAATTGCAGTTCATTGGATGTGATAATATGCTCTATAATTTTATTTTTTTGCGTAGAGGAGTATAGAGGATCTTCTGTGATATAACCCATCTATACTTTTAAAATGTACGTTTGTTGCCGTTATTAGGGTTCATGAAGTTTGTATTTGTAGAAAGTTATTCCTTATTATTAAGCATGCATGTAAGCACTTAAATTAAAGAAGAAACAAATTTTAGCCGTGTACCATAGAAATAAAGTGTTTTAAATAACTCGCAAATTAGCAGAACAATTCAGTTCAACACATTTCAACTTCATTGAACTGTGTCTGATTATATTGTATTTTTGATTAACAAATAAGACATTGTGTGCCTTAACCCTCAATACAGTTTTATCATTTTGAACACTGTTCTATAAAACAGCTTTTATTCATTCTGGTTCTTTTTTTTTGGGTTTAAGCATGACAAAAAATTTACTAACTTTAATCTGTTTTCAGCTCGTACTCTACCTCAGGCCAGGTCACAGTCCAACAGTCTTTCTGTTACAGTCACTCATGTAGTCTCAGGCCCTTCTGCCAAACAGCAATACACACCACAGTCAGCTCATCAGAACAACAATGCCATTCGTCCCACAACCTTGACACAAATGCCACCACACAGGTAAGTGAACTGAGTATATTTCAGAACATGAATTTCTACAGAGGTTGTTAGAAGGATGACTTGTTACTCACAAATTAACTTTAAAAAGAACACTTACAGCATAAATCTCTTGTTCAACAGACCATCTCGATTCAGTGTACTTGAAGACTCCTCCTCAGAAGAGGAGTCCGACAAAGACTCTCCTCAGGCACAGAAAATAAGGCACTCTTCGGGCAGAGTGAAAAGCCACTCCACTGTAGTTCAGCAGCACACTGCTCCCTCAGCTCTAGCTTCATATCAGAGCTCTGGATCTCAACAGGCACCGGTGTTTAGCATTAGCAAGACGAATGTGACTGTTGCAGAAAGTGAGAGTGAGTGGACAGAAGGCAGCGAGATGGAGGAGATTTCCCTAAATCAACTGCAGGAACACACAGACCAGAATGGAAATGTGCGAAAGACTTCGTCTAGTAAGAAACTTATTTTTAATTAGTTAAAATGAGAAAATTAACGCCTGAAGCTCTAAAATAATTTAACCTTCTCTAATGTACCATGACAAAGCCATTGTGTTCATATATTAAAACAGGAAAAGAGAAACTCAGCACTAACTAATTCTAAATAAGCAAACACTACCAAGTAAAAGAGTAAATGATTTTGTATTTGAGATTGTGGTTGTTTTTCTTATGTCCACCATACTGTATTGATGTTGAGGTAGGGAAAAGACAGAAGTGCAGACCTTTAGCTGTAAGAATTGAGAGTTTATAGCGAAATCAGCTTATAGGGATTACAGCATTTTTACATGTGTAATTGGCCAACTGCTTGCTTAACTATGGACAGTTTAAATTTATGTGTATCTTATTTTGTAAGCAGATAAAAGGTCTATGTTTGGTTTTAAATATGGCATTTGGAATCAACTCTTAAAGGCCATAGTTGTCACTGCAAATAAAGCAAGCCTTTATTAGACTGGAAAATTACCACTGTGGTCAAATCAGCTATTTGATACGTTCCTAAAAAGTAAGAGCACAATGGTGGGCTCAGGAGGACCAACCAGTCTGGGAGACAACAGAAAGCAACTGTGGTGATAGACAAAAGATTTCCTTCCCTATTGAAGAAAAAGTGCTTCACAACAGCCAATAACACCCTGCAAGATGTAAGTGAAGTTGTCAACATTTGGGGGAAAAAAAGGCTTCAACAGAGAAAATACAAAGGGTTTACCAAAAGGTTGTAAACCACTGGTAGGCTTTAAAAACAGGAAAACCAGCTAAATCTGAAAAGCCTGGGCAGTTTTGGAACAACATTCTATATATAACATCCTCTTTCTCTTTTTACAATGCCTGTTACATTTAATTGGTTTGTTGCATTTTAACAAAAGGAACATGCATGTGTCTTGATCAAACGTTCTACAGTATTGTTCAAAATAATAAGAGTACAATGTGACTAACCAGAATAATCCAGGTTTTTAGTATATTTTTTATTGCTACGTGGCAAACAAGTTACCAGTAGGTGCAGTAGATTCTCAGAAAACAAACAAGACCCAGCAGTTATGATATGCACGCTTGTAAGGCTGTGCAATTGGGCAATTAGTTGAAAGGAGTGTGTTCAAAAAAATAGCAGTGTGGCATTCAATCACTGAGGTGATCAATTTTGTGAAAAAAAACAGGTGTGAATCAGGTGGCCCCTATTTAAGGATGAAGCCAGCACTTGTATTTTGCATTTGAAAGCCTGAGGAAAATGGGTCGTTCAAGACATTGTTCAGAAGAACAGCGTACCTTGATTAAAAAGTTGATTGGAGAGGGGAAAACCTATAAAGAGGTGCAAAAAATTATAGGCTGTTCAGCTAAAATGATCTCCAATGCCTTAAAATGGAGAGCAAAACCAGAGAGACGTGGAAGAAAACAGAAGACAACCATCAAAATGGATCGAAGAATAACCAGAATGGCAAAGGCTCAGCCAATGATCAGCTCCAGGATGATCAAAGACAGTCTGGAGTTACCTGTAAGTACTGTGACAGTTAGAAGACGTCTGTGTGAAGCTAATCTATTTTCAAGAATCCCCCGCAAAGTCCCTCTGTTAAAAAAAATTACAAATTACACAGTGAAGACAGTGAAGCATGGTGGTGCAAGCATCATGATATGGGCATGTTTCTCCTACTATGGTGTTGGGCCTATTTATCACATACCAGGGATCATGGATCAGTTTGCATATGTCAAAATACTTGAAGAGGTCATGTTGCCTTATGCTGAAGAGGACATGCCCTTGAAATGGTTGTTTCAACAAGACAATGACCCCAAACACACTAGTAAACGAGCAAAGTCTTGGTTCCAAACCAACAAAATTAATGTTATGGAATGGCCAGCCCAATCCCCAGACCTTATTCCAATCGAGAACTTGTGGGGTAATATCAAAAATGCTGTTTCTAAAGCAAAACCAAGAAATGTAAATGAATTGTGGAATGTTGTTAAAGAATCATGGAGTGAAATAACAGCTGAGAGGTGCCACAAGTTGGTTGACTCCATGCCACACAGATGTGAAGCAGTTTTAAAAAACTGGTTATACAACTAAATATTAGTTTAGTGATTCACAGGATTGCTAAATCCTAGAAACAAAAATGTTTGTACAAAATAGTTTTGAGTTTGTACAGTCAACGGCATACACTGCTATTTTTTTGAAAACACCCCTTTCAACTAATTGCCCAATTGCACAGCCTTAAGAGCGTGCATATCATGAATGCTGGGTCTTGTTTGTTTTCTGAGAATCTACTGCACCAACTGGTAACTTGTTTGCCACGTAGCAATAAAATACCTGGATTATTCTGGTTAGTCACATTGTACTGCTATTATTTTGAACAATACTGTAAAAGGTTGGAAACATCTAGTCTACAGATACATGAATCCTTTTATAATTATGTCTGAGAAATACCTGCCGCATTCTATTTGACAAAATGTTATAATATGTTTATGATTAAACTGGGGAACACAGATGCCGAAAGGTTTGTCACCGATTCAGTGTTTTTCTCAATAGGTTATGTGAAGACACTAAGCAATAATTTGGACCAGCGTCCTGCAGACCAAAGCCATAAAAAAACAGCAGGGGTTTCCATCCCAGATAAACCTACTGGAGGCCCTAACACAAATGATGCTGTGTGGGAGATTAAAGTAAGAGCTGTTTGGTTAAATTTAAGTGATTTTATCATTAGCATCGAACTCTGAATCAGATCTAATAAAATTTTAATTATTTTGAATATAATGAACAGGTAACAATAAATTCCACTGCTTTTCAAAACAGTCAGTTAGTTGATGAGCATGATCTGTTTTATGTAAGTCTGGGTTTCTAGTTACTGAGATTTTGTTGTTTGTCAAGAGTTTGTGGTTTTATGATTTTACCTTATTGGTTTACCTTTGTTTTTCTTGTCAAAACTTGGAGCAGGCTTGATTTCCCTGTTCGTAACAGACAGACAGACAGACACTTTTTTTCCTTCCTCCTTTCATCCTTCCTTCCTGCCTTACTCTTTTGCGTCTTTCCTTTCTTCCTTCCTCTTTTCCTTCCTTTCTTCCTTCCTCCCTTCCTTTCTTCCTTCCTTTCTTCCTCTTTTCCTTCCTTCCTCCTATCCTTCCTTCCTTCCTCTTTTCTTTCATTTCTTCCTTCCTCTTTTCCTCTTTTCCTTCATCTTATCCTTCCCTCCTTCCTTTTTTCCTTCTCCCAGTGGGAAATTTACAAACATGCATCACAACAAAAATCCGCTTGAACTTGTTTGAGATATGCTTGTTACAGCATTTTCCAGTGTGTGTTAGGAAGAAGAACATTGAAGAACTGAATCACTGATTATATGTAATTTTAAAAAAATGTACTGGAGACATGATTTTATAAATTATACATTTACTTATGCAAAAAATGCATAGATTGGGCTGGATGTTTTAACGAGTGTCACTTCATATGTTACAGCACACAGATTGTAAGGAAGATAATGATGATGACTGGGATATTTCCTCTTTAGAGGATGTTCCTGCCACACCCAAGACCAGTTCTGCCCCTGTGAGGAAGAGCAAAGAGAGTCTTGACACCAGCACTAGTGTGTGGGGAACTTTTACTAGCAAAGAACAAGAGCCAGGTTTGTAGAAATCTTAACCAATTAAGAAATTACAAACATACCACCAAGTCAATAAATTTTTTAAGCATAAAAAAAATATATAAAAAGTGCATTGTAAGCATTTGGAACCTACAACATTGTAGGTCCTCCCTTTGCTCTCAAAGCGGTCTGAAAAGGTTTGCATGAGTTGTTGGAAACATTCTTTTAATGCACAATCTGCTATAGTGAGTGCTCATTAACCCTCACATGAAACTATCTGTTTTAACACTTTTGTGTTTGTGTGTTTTTCAGGTCTTAAAGATACAGGCACTGGCAGCACTCTGAAGAGCAGTACTGTGACAGTTAGTGACTGGGACGACTCGGATGGTATATAAATATATAGTTTTTAATAAGCAATAATAATCCTAAATGTCAGCACATAGAATTAAATGGTCTAAACAGATTTCTTTATTATGCATGCTGCTGATCAAGCCTCAGAGATGCTGCACATCACATACATATAAATTCAAGTAGCTGTAATAATACTCCAAATTTGAAGATCCAAACTATTCAGGGAGCCTTATTAGCAATATTTTTATTTTCTTTGTATGTCTTATATACAGTGTTACAAGGTGTACATACATTTTTTACTTTATGAATTTGCTGTAAATGTTCACACTTTTGTCATAAAAAATTGTATAAACAGTAAATTTTGTATACACACACTACACCCAGTTCAAGAAATGAAATAGTATTAAATCGCCACTACAAGACAAATGTTTTTGTTGTTGTTGTTTTCACTTGTAAACAAGTAATTTAGGCCACAGTGACCCTGAGCAGGACAAAGCAGTTAGTAAAGATGAATGAATCTACTACTATCCATCATAAAAATTTAATGGGTTATGTGAATTCTTTACTGTACCTTGTTGCCCTTTGGCAACATACATCTAATGATCATAAAAAATGTAAAAATTTAATAAATGAAAAAAAAGTATTAGATTAAGTGTAACAATGATCCGATTATAATACCTGTATTTTGAATGTTTGAAGTCATTTAAATGTGTAATGATTTGTGATAATGTGTTAGAGGGTCTCTCTTTAAGGAGAGAGATTGAAGTGTTACATGTGCTGTAAGTGGTTCAATTGAAGTCTAGTGAATACTTTTTCCAAATGCTGCCTTAAATTTTATTTACGGCTGATTTATTACTTTTTCAAAGAATAATGCATGCTTTTATAACCTTTTTTAAGTGTACTATAGAAAATGACAATTATTTTACATCTCAGATTATCTTTATCTTTAATGGATACATATTGTTTTTAGTTTTCCATGAGCACTTCAAGCACCCAAACTAATTCCACTCAGTAGGTTGTTTCTGAAACATGGGCTTTTATACATAGGAATCCATGTTAAGTGGCACGGCAGTTGCTGTCCTGCGGGATGTGTAGACCCTTTGTTGCCTTTTGTATCCCCTGCTGTTTCTGGATGAACTGAATAAAGGGGGCATGTATGCTGCTGTATTGGGCTTGGAGTAGTCAGGCAACATATAGGTCCCTCTAGTTCGAGCGGTCACATATGTCGCTCTTGATCGAGCTCTTGTGTAAGCATCTTCCCGAAACAGAGTGTCTCTTGACCTGAGGAGAGGAGTGAAATGTGGCATTAGGGATCCCAGAATATCAGCTTTGTTAGAATTGTATTAATTACTGTGCAATACTTTTAACTTTGTTTAATACCGATTACTGTCTTCTAACCTTACCCTGAGTTCACTCCCTCTTTCCCGGAGAAATAACACAAAACTGCACTTCCACATATAATCAAACTGGAACCTCCCCATCCTATGAATAATGCTGCACCAAGTTCAAATCTGAAAAAGAACAACATATTAAGCCTCAAAAGAGCTTATTTTAAGAGTATACACAGAGTATTTGCAAAACCAGTAAACAGATGAATAAATCATTTTAGTTTAATTTCATGTGGACAAGAAATATTCTATTGAATTTCATAGTGCAGATAAGTGACTGCACATGAGTTTGCCTATTGCAAAGCGTTGTGTCTAAATGCTTAAAAAATTAAAAGAATACACTATATTCAAAATAGTAGTTTATTCTGTTAAATTAATTCCTTTTCTTTTTTTTTTTTGACTGTCAAGTATTTAGATTGACTAACTTCTCTGAGAATTGCAGTGCTTTCCAGCGTTTGTAGGCAGTATGTAATTGCCAGGGCAGACACAAGATGGTGCCCATGCACTTTCATTACTTGACCTGCCTGATCAGCTCATCAACCTCGATTCATTATGATATTCTGAACCCTCTAAAACTATTTACAAGTTTTTGGGATCACTTACTTCTGTGGTTTAAAATTTGCATCAATAAACTGCATCCGCATTCTGTTTCCCCACAACGAGTAGACTGCCATACCACTGAGTCCTGTGATGTAAAAATATTTTACATTATTGTATTGACAGACAGGAAAAAACAATATTTCAATTTAAATACCGTGTCCTACCTGATGCCATATTAGTAAGGGCTGCTGATAATGTTATTCTTGCATTAACAAGTTCAGAACCCCCAATCTTGGTGCACTTCATTCCAATCAAGGTAAGTACAGCCCCCCAGAATCCCAGAATCACAGAGACAATGGCCAGGGCACGGCAGATATGCATGAAAACTGAAGAAAGAGTGCAGGGTTTAATCAACAAATCTTCTTACAACATGTATAGCATTCCATATAGTCCATAAGTATTTGATCATGGTCATTTCAATTATATTGGATGTTTACCATGGTATATTAGAGGTAAAATTGAAGAATGATTGAGTTTTATAATTTCATCTTAAATTTTGTGCATTTTTAAGAAAACTGAAGTAACTGAAGATCACAGAAAACAAATGCCATGATGAAATACAGAGGGTTTATCATAAGATGTATAAAAATGTGTTTTTCAAAAACATTTTAAGTAGATAAATAAATAGACAGACAGACGAGACAAAGATCAGCATGTTCCCGAATATGGGGAAAAACATATGCCATGTGAAGGACAAACTGAGTTCAGACTAAGTTCATTTAATTCATCAGCCAATATTTACAATAGACAAAGGAACAGTGTGTGTGATCCAAAATGTACCACCTTGTCTAATGGCATCTATGTATGGCAGCAAATGAGATTTGTTTAATGATGTGTCTGCTGACAAAATTAGCAGGATGAAATTTAAAGTTCATATATCATGGAACTATTTTTTATTTTTTTTGCTCAAGTTGCTCAGAATGCTTTACACTGCAGTTGGACAATGGCGAAAAGCCTACTCCAAATATTTTTGAACTAGTCTATATATTATTTAAAGATTTCATTTGAAAAGATGCTAATATAATTTATTGTAAGAAGTCTTATGCAGGGGTTTACCTGGAAGGGCCATCAAGGAAGGATAGTACTTGCAATCAGAAACACCAGTGGTGTCAGATACACAGTTCATCCACAGGTTGGAGTAGTAGTTGACCGTGGTGAGTACAGCATCGCCTACCTCAGAGAAATTCCAGTATTCAGTAGGTAGAGTAGAACAGATTAAGATCCATCCACTAGTGCAACTCAAAAAACAGCCAATTTCTATATACATCAAAGCTGTACGTTTCATTTTGCCAGCTTCATGCTATAGTCTAAGAGAGAATCCAAGAGCAGCTACTTAAGTTGATCAAAAACAAAGCTGTGAAAATAACATTAATTGTCAAAAAAGGATAATATTGAAAGAGAAATGAACACCGAGTCATCTGGCTCTGAAAGACAACCTCCCTTATGTTGTTAAGCATGCTGAAGCCTGAAACTGGGACTTGTTTGTGGTATTGCAAAGTAAGCAGATGCTCATATCTACCAAAACTTATCTGGATTTTCTAATGAGGGCAGTTTCTTTAATGACCACTTGTTTACAATGACAAAAGGACAATACCCATATGGTATAGGATATCATAGGGGTTAAGGGACAGATGTCTTTCCCTGGGAACCAATGTATCACTTGTCCATTTAATGTCTCTGTGCCCTTTAAGCAAATACATTAGGTTTATTGTTTGTTCCTGCATATTTGTCCCCGATATAGACAGTATATTGTAGGCTGTAACCTGAGTCTTTGTTTCAAGATAGAAGATAGTGATTATTCCTTGTTGATTATTGATTATTCATGCACCTACAACAGTTGACAGGTTTGAAGAGTTCATCATGAGATTGCAAGTTTAGGTGTGAGTTCTGGTGGTACTCTCCCATTTATATAAGTAATTACAGTATCTATGAGCTCATGTATGTTAAAGTCTAAGTGTGTTTAACACTTTATATCATGGCACTTTTGGTGAGTTGAAATATTTACCCTGTTTCAAATTAAGTAACAAATATAAAACTTTCTTTCGGCTTCTTCCCTTAAGGGTCGCCACAGCGGATCCTCCGCACGTTTTGATTTGGCACATGTTTTACGCTGGATGCCCTTCCTAACGCAACCCTCCCCAATTTATCCGGGCTTGGGACCGGCACTAAGAGTGGCTGGGGATGGTTCCCTGACCGGGGATCGAACCCGGGTCGCAGCGGTGAGAGCGCTGCATCTTAACCACTAGACCACCAGGGGACCTAAATTAAGTAACAAATATAAATACCTTAATATTAAGTATAAATTTCTTGCTTGCAATAACATCAAACCAATAACCTACTGGGAGGAAACTATTTTATATGCATATAAATTGTTTAAAACACAGGTATGCACGGGTCCTAGGTATCTTTTAAAACAATTGTAAACATAATAATGTAGTTGAGTGAGTTGATGTGACGCAGATGCAGGTGATTCATACACACCCAGACACACTCTCTCACTCTCTTTCTCTCTCATAGGGTGGATTCTAGAATTTTTTTAATGTGGTGGCACAGGGGGGGGGACCAAGAACCAGTCAGGGGGGGCCAAAGGGAAAAAGTCATGTTCCTCAACACAAATGGGATGACATATAAATGGCAGTGCACAAGTACCTGGACTCCTGTGCAGTACATATACTCTTTATAAAAACCATTAAACAGACAATAATTGTTTTTAACTGCACTGTACTGCATCTATACTTTGACATTGAATGTAATGAACCTTGAATGCCTGACAAGGGGGTCAGGCATTCAAGTCCCCTTTTCATTTATTTCCACAAAATTCTGTCTAAAATAAACAAACCTTTAATTTAGTCATCAATATTACACAAATAGTATATTTAATTTCTATAATTTCATCTAATTAAAGATCAGAAAAATCATTTAAATGTGAAGCTGTTCTTGGACATTGCAAACAAAAATAAATAAATGTATGACTACCATGTAAAAAGGTTTGTTTATTCAATACAAACAGGCATTTACTATTCTACATCTTAACATTCCAAGTGTCAGAACGCTAACACTATTAAAAGCCCACATTTTAGCGTTTATCACGGTACTGCAGACTATTTGGGAAAGTGATTGTATCTTTGTAACAACTGGAAGAAACGTAACAGAGTTGGTTCATCGCGGCTGAATAACACAACCCGTGCCCCTGCCCCCCCTTTAGACACGCCCCAGCTCTCTCATGCACTTTATAATGATTCTTACAAATAAATGTAATATTATTGCACTATTTGGTTACATTATTTAGGTCTAACAATAATATTTGAAATATATATATATATATATATATATATATATATATATATATATATATATATATATATATATATATATATGCACATCTTATTAAGCTAAGCACAGAAACAGCAGCTGGAACCACCAGAATAAAATTCGAACAGCCTTCCATTAAGCACAGTCATTTCTGCAGGGGCTGCTAAAACAGGGCAATGGAAATACTCTGAAAAGGAGCAAAAGAATTCCTGATCTGGCTCCTCTCCCCCCTTTTTCTGAAAACTTACTTTACTAATTTTCAGCAAGACAGTCATAAAGTTTTCTGCACAAGTCTGAAGGCTGTTTGACCTCTTCCTTGTTTATCATTGTTGCTAATGATGCCCTCATCAACAAACATGGCAATGTGATTTTATCTGTAGCAATTCAGCAGTATCGGCGTTACAATTTTTACAGTTTCGCTTTTTTCTTTCTCATCGCATAAAAATCTCAAAATATAGTTTAGATTTTCTGTGTTTTCTACTTTCTGTTGGCTCTGTTTCTTTTCTTTTTTTCTTTTGGTAGGGCGCTTTATTCCTTGTTTGAGGGTTTGAAAGCAGTGAGTGGAGGCTATTTCAATCAGAACTATGAACACACACTACAGTAACCACATTAAAGTACGTAACTTCTGTGTTATAGCAAGCATCCAGCTCATTCAATGTGTAAAGTGTGACATGTTAAGTCAGTCTTTCTTTGTTGCTAGCGATAATTTTATCTTTGAGAAGTAGAAAAGTAAAGTAAAGTGTAACGTTAGTTTGCTCTTTGACTGAGAAGATCCTAGCCTTAGAGGACCGCATCCAGAGTCTAGAGAGAATCAGTAAGTGCGAGAGCAGTCTAGGTTCTGCAGGGGAATGTCCGGATGCCCTAAGTGGAGTTAGCATTCCCCCGAATCCGGCATTAGAGCCCTCGCAGTGGGGCTGAGAAACCTGAAAGAGCTCTGGTTATAGGAGACTCTATTCTAAGGCATGTGAAATTAGATAGACCTTTAGGGAGCCAGGGTGCTGGACATAGCAGGTCAGCTTAGGTTTTTAGGAAAGCACAGGTTCTCTAAGAGTTTTTCACATAGGAGCTAATTATATACGCCTTCGACAGTCAGAGGTTAAGAGTAATATAATAGAGGTGGTTAAATTAGCAAAGTCAATGGCCGATGCAGTAACATGCTCTGGCCCCATCCCAATGTGGCATGGCAATGTAGGTTACAGCAGGTTATGGTCGCTAAGCTGCTGGATGTCCGAGTGGTGCTCCAAAAACAATGTGAGCTTCTTAGATAATTGGAGCAATTTTAAGGGCAAGGTTGGCTTGTAAGTGCGGGAAGGTGCTGCTCTCATTTCTTGTAGTATAGGTCATAGTCTCAGAACAGCACTAGTTAACAAGTGACTGTCCAGAGCCAAGGCCAGGGAGCAGACAGCCAGGCTAAACCGACCGTCTGCTAGCTGAACAGTCGTCACTCAGGATCCACCATATTGAGACTGTGTCTGTCCCCCGAGCGAAACCAAAATGTAAAAATTCTCAGGCTGTCTGTTTAAGTAACCTGATTAACAATAAATTAAATAGGACTAAATGCACAGCCAGCACCTCTGATCTAAAGATAGGATTGTTGTATATTAGATCTCTCACATCAAAAGCGCTGACTTTATTATTACCGACCAGGAGTTTAATATAATGTGTTTGACAGCAACGTAAATTAAACCGAATGAATATGTAGCATTAAATGAGTCCTCCTGGGTATAGTTACATACACCAGCCCCGTCTAAATGACAGAGGAGGCTGAGTTGCAGCTATTTATAATAATAATCTAAGCATCACACAATAAAACTAAACACAAATGTAAAACCTTTGAAGTTCTTTACACCAACATAAAATATTAAGTGTCCAAAAGCTGGTCTAGTCTGTCAATTCCATTAATTATTATTTATAGATCCCCATGGCCCTACTCTAATTTTCTCATAGAATTTGCAGATTTCATCACAAATTTAGCTACTTCTTCAGACAAAGCATTTTGATAATCAGAAAGACTCCTTTAAAGCAGCAGTTGTATCCATTATAGATCCTGTTGGAATTAATTAGAATGTTATAGGACCCACTCATAGTGGTCTACACACCCTTTATTTGGTATTAACATTTGGATTTAAAATACAAAATATATTCATAATTCCACAGTCTGAAGCTATTTCAGATTATTACCTTATCTCTTTGAAAATCTGCCTCAGTCATTGCATTAATACCTCGCTACTTTACTTTACTGTATCAATAATCTTCCAGAACTGTTGCTTTCAATTAGACCCCACAGAGCTTGACTGGGCTACTGAATACCTAGAATTAACGTTACACTCTAGATGATGACTCTCCCCTTAAAACAAAAATGATCAGGAAGAAAAAATTATAAACGGCGTCAAACCAAATTAACATAATTTCCAATAGCATGGAAGGAGGGCCTCCTAAATTATAAAAAAATCTCTTAGTGCTGCTAGATCAGCATATTTCTCCACCCTCATAGAAAATAACAAGCATAATCCTAGATTTCTATTCAGCATGGTAGCAAAATTAACAGGAAATAAAATCACTGCACTAACATGCACTCCATCAATAGGTAGTAATGATTTCATTAACCTTTTTAATAATAAAGTTGAACACATCATGCAAAAAATCCAGACGATTAAAATAAATCCAAACTATTTTATAAATAACCTTGTAGACAGCAGTGTAATTATAACAGACAATCAATTACAAAGTTTTACCCGTATTCAGGAGAGTGACTTAATTTCACTTATTTCCTCATCAAAATCATCAACATGAATTCTCGATCCTTGCCTACAAGTTTTCTTCAAACAGATAATTCCAGAGGCAATTGAACCTGTTTTAAAATGTATAAACTCTTCCATTAGCACTGGTTATGTACCTAAATCCTTCAAACTGGCAGTTATCCACCCCCTAATTAAGAAACCTGACCTTGACCCTTTCCCTTTTTTTTTACCTTGATCCAACTATAAGGCAATATCAAACCTCCCCTTTACCTGCAAGATTTTGGAAAAGTTTATAGCACAGGACTAGAAGCACATGCAGCTAGAAGTAAACTTTTTTGATTACATAGCATCTCTGGATAGTGTTTCTATCTCAGTGTGTACAGCAGTCAAAGACCTTGATTATTGGCTCTAGTCCTTGAGGCTCGCGTGAATAATATTACCAGGATCGCCTTCTTTCAACTTAGACATATTGCTAAAATTAAAAATATGATGCCGTTACAGGATGCAGAAAAACTATTTTATGCTTTTGTTACATCTAGATTAGACTACTGTAACGCTGTACTATCTGGGTGTATAGTGAAAGTGCTTAAATAAGCTTCAGTTAGTTCAGAATGCAGCAGCAAGGGTCATTACTAGATCTAGAAAATATGACCACATCACCCTGTTTTAATCAGTCTACACTGGCTCCCAATTAAATCTCGCATTGATTATAAAATACTACTACTGATGTATTAAGCACTTAACGGTCTCACGTTATCTGAGTTCACAGTTAACTCACAGTTAACTTCTGTACCAAAATGATACTCCATGCCTACTCAGATCAAAAGGTGCAGGCTATTTGTTGTTACCTCAAATAATGAAGACTACAGCAGGCGGCAGATCTTTCTCTTATAAAGTCCCACAGTTATGGAACAGCTTTCCAATCAGTGTTCGGAACTCAGACACAGTCTGTGTTCAAGGCGAGGCTGAAAACAAAGTTTTGATCAGTTAATTTTTCTTAGATCTGGAGGGATCATGGATATAGAGTGTTCGGTGAACAAATACAAATGGGATATTTGTATGCTATCGTCCTTTCACTCTCACACGTTCAGTTTGTTTACTGTGGTGTGGTGGGTCGTCTCTTATCCCAGAGATTTCTCATGTCTGTGCGAGTCTTGCCGGAGTCCCCAACTGCACAGTGTCCTTAACTTTCCTACAAAAATAAGGACACATAATAAGGACACTTCTCTTCCTATCACCCTATTCTCTCTCTCTCTCTCTCTCTCTCTCTCTCTCTCTCTCTCTCTCTCTCTCACTCTCTCACTCTCTCACTCTCTCTCTCTTCCAGTTACCACTGTTCCTGTCCCTCTTCCCTCCTCAGATCTTCCTGCTTCGTCCAGACCTGCCTCTGGATAGTGTTCTTTTCGTTTGGAGGCCACTCTGTGCAGCTGGGGATGGTTTCTTATCAGCGCCCTGGGGTTCCATGGAATTACGGAGTAAGAATGGGAGCTTTGAGGATGGATTTGGACTGTAGTTAATGTCAACAGTCTGCTACACTGACTCTGGACTATAGTTTGTTTCTGATCACCATCACTGTACCCGCAACATTGTTTACTTGTAATAAATGGACATTCGGTGCAACACGGATGAGGATGGGTTCCCTCTTGAGTCTGGTTCCTCTTTAGATTTCTTCCTTATGCCATCTCGGGGAGTTTTTCCTTGCCACACAGTCATAAAGATAGTCTACAATCCAGTTATGCATCCTATTGACTATATGTAAACAATTTGTGTCAACATAACTCATTTCCTTCATGTGAACTGATGCATTTGCATTAAATTGTTTTAATGGCATTTTTCACAGGAATGTAAAGCTCCTTTATGCTTCACCTGTAACCTGTTCGGTCTGTTCTATTCAGTAAAGCACCCACTGAAAAGATCTCATGGCATGGGAAATTAGCTAGGCCTTTAAGTGCACCAACAGCACTTGTTAAGTGATACGCCAAATGGATATAAATAGTGGATGGTGGTTGTTTAACTACTCAAGTACAGATATGACTCAAAGTCATAACTTAAGATTAGATCAGAGCAAAATGGTGTCTCAGTAGAGTAATTAGTTGTTATTGTCCAGAATGGAAGTTAACTGCTTGTTCCATTAGCAGCCCAAAATAATTTATATATATATATATATATATATATATATATATATATATATATATATATATATATATATATATATATATATATATATATATATATATATATACAAACCAAATGGCCACCATGGTTTCCTTAACCTTATGTTATTCCAAACAAATATTCTTTGTTCTGTAAAATGCAAAATATGATATTTCTATTTTTACAAATTATGTTTTTGTCTATTTAATGAAAATCATTGGTGACTAAAAATATTTTAATTATAAAACATTCTTTAAGATAACTCTTTGTGTTTGTGCGTGTGTTCCACAATCGAAAAAACACAATGAGGTTTGAAGCAACATCAGCGTGAAAAAAATCTTACATAATTTTCCTTTTTTTGTGAACTGCCTCTTTTTCTATCAGTATTTTGAATTTTTTTTGTCCCAATGAGCCAATGAACAGTGCCGAACAGTAACAAAGTAAATGTTATTTGTTACTGTTCTTAAGCAGCTTTTCTGCGTGTCTGTATTTTATTGAAGTATTTCCATTTTGGAAGACTTTTACTTTACCTTCACTACATTTGCAAAATCAGTCGTTCGTTTTTATTTATGAGTGGATAAAAGCGTAACTGGTAAAGCATGCAGCAATAAGCATGTGCTATGTTTTAAACTTTTTGATTGTTGGTATCTACTTATCGTGAACATACAGCTCAGTGTACAAATGATGTAAGCAACGTCTGACTTTAACTTGCCCTAATATCCATGGCCTTATTCGCGTTTTTTTTTTTTAAGTACAAAAAAATTAAAAGCGGGTTTTGGGCTCATGATAATTTTAATAGATATCAGTCAGTGTTTGACTTATTTGATATCATTCTATTAATAGAGTCTTTTCACATAAATGTAATTTATTAAGCAAGAGTCTTGTGACAAAAATTAAATAGGAACATTATAGCTGTAATAAATCATAGTACTTTGGATACTTAAGGAAATTTGAAGGCAAATACTTTTGTACTTTTACTCAAGTAAAACTTTAAAGGAACACTTTTACTGGAATAATATTTTACCTAATATATCTTTACTTTAACTCAACTACTAGTTTGTACACTTCGTCCACCTCTGCCAAAGAATAAATAAACTATTTTCAAGATCTCATATTGATAAACAATTTTAACATTATCAAACATCCAAACTTTTTACACACCACTTACATTTAGGAACAAGTCTGTTTTCTGTAATGGAAAAGGTCAATTCACCAGCGTGATGGTGTGTGCCGCATGATGTCAGTGTCCGATGGCTTGCAGAGCTGGTTTTTACCCAAAGAGGCTGGACCATTTGGGAAGGGGGCTTGTTGTAAGACACACTGTGGGGATTTCCTTTGGGGTGAGTTATGTCAGAGATTATCCCCTTCTGTCTAATGTGGGGCATGCTGGCTCAAAGCACTCCAACACACATCTGCGGTTGTCAAGTCATGTGCATCTTTGTTTTGATTCCTGTAATCTCTCAACCCCAGTCTTATTTGTTAAATCCCTTTCATGGTCAGTTGCCCATAGCTGTTTCTGATTTATCCTTTGATTAGTTTGTCTTTATATTTTTCCACTGTCAGTTTGTGAATTATTGGTTAGCCTCATAATATTTACTTATTTCATATTCTTGTTTTGCCCAGTATATGTTGTTTGCTGATCACCTGACTCACACTTGTATTTATAGTTTTGGATTTAGATTTCCAGTTTTTACAGTTTGCCTGTATATGTAATAAAACATTCTCATATTACCTGCACTTGCATTCACATTCATTAGTATTACATGACAACTGCACTTGGGCTTCTTTACTGAGGACACCATTGCACATCTTCTACACACAACGATGAGACCGCAGAAAAGGAAATGGTGCAAAAATGGACTATAGTTCAGCGTTTAACACTATAATTCCCTCCACACTCACCTCTAAGTTGGAGGCCCTGGGACTCAGCCTGACAGACCACAAGCCATATGGGTGGGCAAACACACCTCATCCACCCTCACCATCAGCACTAAAGATCCTCAGGGTTGTGTTTTGAACCCCCTGTTGTACTCATTGTGTACACATGACTGTCCAATTCCAACTCCACCACCATCATCACGTTTGATGATGGCACTGTTGTGGTGGGCCTGATCTCCAACAACGACGAGACAGACTACCTACAAAAGATTAAAAACCTGTAGAGGAAAACATTCTTCTCCTAAATGTCGGCAAGACTAAGGAGTTTTAGTGGACTTCAGCATAAAATAGGAGCAGTCATACCAACCGCTAATCATCATTGGGACCCCAGTGAAGAGAGTAGACAGTTTACAATACCTAGGTGTTCACAACACACAGGACCTGTCTCGGTCCTGTCACATCAACACCCTGTTGAAGAAGGCCCGGCAGCATCTGTACCATCTGAGACGCTTAAGGGACTTTAAACTACCCCCACTTTTTTTCTGTTGCATTTAGGGAAAGCAAACACAGAGAAAATAGGGAGGAAACACCTAGCAACTATTACTGGGACTTCTCTCTCAGTCCAAAATTTATTTGCTCATTCAAATTAACCCTGTTTAGCAGGTTTGTTGAATACCCACAGTTAATCTACCTCTCTCTCTATTTTAGTTATGGTATACCATTTTCAATCTGCATACTTAATTCTAATTGGCTAGATGATGTTAAAAACAAACAAACAGGTAGTTCAATTCCGTTTAATCACTGTTCTAAAATAATGCACTGCCGGATAAACAACCTTAACCATACTAACATAAACTCTCAGGTGCATAGTATCAGGCAGTTATAGGGCGTATGTATGTGTATGTATGTGTACTGTATGCACATGCATTGGCATGTGTGTGTTTCTGACACACAAACTCATTTTCCAGTTTCTAAAGAGTTTCTAAATAGCACGATTTAGAGGTCACACAATTTTGAGTTTTAAATGAAAGTTCTGAATCCAATGAAAAACTTTAGGCTTTTGAAAATTGGTAAGACTTATTTGAGACACTGGAATTCAAGGAGAGCTCAGACACAGTGGACTCTTTGGATCCGGAGGTAATCTCAGAAGACATGGAGATATTTGTGGGAATGGAATTCAGGGCTGCGGCTTCTTCAGCAATTATTTCGTCGATCGTCCTGCAGAGATTAAATTAAATTAATTTTATTTTATTAAGCACAATTGCCATATAAATATCAAGGTAAGTTTTCATAAGTGTTAATCCTTCAAAAACTGGAGCAGGAAAAATGTTAAGCTGAGCAGTTTGATACAAGTGAACAGTTCAGTAAGATTCACCTGCTATGATCAGTTAAGAGAATGCAGTACAGTATTTAATTGTGAACTCACCTCCTGTTCTGAGACCAGAGCTTATAAACTGATGACATGTAGAAGATTCCTCCAGTGAATTGAAATATACATCCAGCCCATCCAACATACAATGGTGTGCCCAGATCAAACCTAAAATTAAATAAGGCAGACCAAACTACATTTTTCCCCACAGTTGAGCAATAATATTAAGCAATATTTTACAAGACAAAAATAAGTTTTAAGCACTATAGTAATACTTTCCTGATTATTTATTAATTTATGCATTATTGTATCCTAAAACTGATTACATGCCAAGAGAGTGCTTACTTTAATTCAAAACTAGGGTTGAAGAAATCTGATGTAACGTGCCGAGCATAGACTGCATACGCTGCTGTAGCTGACACACCTTAAAATAACAGATAGAAATACATATTTTTTTTAAAAAGTGATTCACTTGTTAAGCAAAAAATGTATTATATTATATAATAATACAAATAATTTAAATAATGAATCTTAATACCACTGGAAGTATGACAGAGGCTTCCAATAAAGATGTTTCTTCTCTTCTCCTTATCTGTACCCCCTATGTAGGTGCATTCCATCCCTACCAGGCTCAGAATGAACCCCAGCATGCCAATGGTTAATCCACCCATTAGTAGTGCTCTCACAATCTGGACATAATCTGGACATATAAAACTTATTAACCTGAATTGCTTTATCAATGTAGCACACATCAATCACATCAATTTTGGGCATGTTTCAATAAAACGTAAAAATGTATAGAACTTGGTCTAAGTGTTATTGGACAGAATTTTATCTGTACTTACTTTCCACAGACCAGAGCACAGGAAAGTCATAGCAGTTAGAGACAGCAGTAGCAGTAGTGGAGCAGGTTCGCCAAAGACTGGACCAATACCAGGTAATGTAGACGACAGAGCTGCCCCCTTGGCCACCAACAGCAGCCACCTTCCAACCCTCCATGGCCAAAGAACAAGCAATAAAAATCCAGCCTGTTATGGTCAGTAGAAATCCCCAGATCTGCATCACACGTACCTCCATATTCACTTCCCTACTCTGCAGTCAAATAGTAATTTCAGAACTCTTCTTTTTTGTTTGCCCGTAATTCTATCTAGCAATCTCTTTTTAATACCTCAAACTATATTTACTGCACATGCCCCTGTCTAGTTTTGAGCCATTTATTGAAATTAGTCCTTTTGGACTTTCCTGGCATACATGCAAACCAAAAGGAAAGAACTGGTTCAGGCAAGAATAAATCCTCCTTGCGATTAATGTGAATGAGTCTTAGTGTTATTTCTCAGAGCTGGAGTGATAAGTGAAGCACAAAGAACTGATAAAGTGCTTACCTAGCTCAAATTTCTGCTTTCCTTGCATATTGTACCTGTATTAGAAAAATGTTGTGTATCAAGAGTTTTCTCCTTCAGAGTCCAAATGGATTCAACTATAACTTAATGAAATAACATTACAGATTATGTTTTGAATCCGAAGACAATATAAGCAGAAATAAATTACATTTAACACAAAAAATCTTAAAACTAAACAAGAATGTGGATCTGTTATGACAAGAGCAAAAACTCCATGTGTGTAAAACATGAATTAAGGAAATAACTCAGGAATTGTTTAAATAAATTAATTATTTCAAAAGCCATATATATATATATATATATATATATATATATATATATATATATATATATATATATATATATATATATATATATATATGTGTGTGTGTGTGTGTGTGTGTGTGTGTGTGTGTGTGTGTGTGTGTGTGTTTGTTTTAAAATGGTTATTGGCAGCAAATAGATCAGCAAATGATACACAGATAAACACAGGTTAATGAGGATGGTGGATTAGTGTGTAGTTGTTGTGAAAAATACTTCGAGACTGAAAAATGTTATACCTTTTCCTGATATATTGAGTAAATTAGCTTTCTGGTTGTCAATTGCATATTAAGAATTCAAAATAAACAATAACACATTATAAACATTCAGTATGTATGTAAATTAAAAAGGCAGAAGGCAAATGTAAATCCCTGACAGAGAAATTGTGTTTCCTCAGGCTTGCAATGCGTTAATGTATTCCTTAGTACAGTTACTTTTATGACTTGAAAAATCTGAAACACATTATCTTTAATTAAAGACTGTCATTTTCACAATTTACTTAAACACACTCAAATATGTGTGTGACAAAAACCAAAAAATCATAATTTAGTTTTCCATGTTCGCTTCAGTTTTAAGTCAGTTCAATTAAATTTTCTGTGTATAATTGTATAATATAGCGCTTTTAACAATTAACATTGTAACAAAGCATCTTTACAGAATAGATTACAAATATAACTTACATTTATAAATTGGACCATTAATTATAGGGGTTTAATTTATCAGTAAATTAATAGGTTTATCTCTAATAAAAAAGTTTGTGTCGGCGGGGGAAAGGAACAATTCCCTGATGTATTGGGAAAAACCTTGAGAGGAACAAGACTCAAAAGAGAACCTATCCTGACACTGAATATCCATTCATTATAGTTCCATCATTGTTGAGGTTAACAACAAACTTGAGTAAACAACTGAGAGTGAAGGGGTGATACAGCCAAACATCCCAGTTCACCAAAACGCTCTATATTAATGATCCCTCCAGATCTGCTCCTTTACCTGAGAAAACCTAATCACAAAAAACTTGAATATGTTTTTAATTACAGTAGTTTTATTCATTCCAAAGTAGCACTAGCGCGACATCTACTGGTGAGACGGCATAACATAATTTATAATGATAATTAAAAATAATCATCGCAAAATATTAATTCAAATATAAAAAATATCTGAAGCTTCTGTGTTATGTGAAAACTTTTATAACCCAATAATCTAGGTTATTCATTTTATTTAATTCAATTGAATTATAATTGATTATGTACTATCTTTGATCAGATAAAAAAATGTTCCAGACTCCACGAGAAGCATACTGTAATTGACTGTAATTGTAACTTTTAGAAATGCTAAAGAAAACAATACATTTTTGCAGTTGAATTCAATGTAAAAGTAATTAAATTTTTCATATATTGCTAAATCACTAATTTAAGTCAGGTAAATTAAGACAGGTTTTCTTTCTTACGAGATTTTAAATGAAGAGTATACTTTCAGTGGAAATAGTTTTTTATTGGTGTTTTTAATAGGTGTAATGATTTTAATGGATAAATGAAAATATATTATATTATTAGCAACATATAGTGGGTTTTTGGTGACCCAAAGTAATTTATGCTGTGTGGAGATGTTTAAAGAGACATCCATCGGTCAGGAGGTTAAGCTGAAATATGTTAGGTGTAAAACCAATCTTTTGCCTAAATATAAAACTGCTGACTTTAAAATCAATGCTATGATTCTGAACTGCTGATTTTCTCATGATCATTTGTTATCAAATTCTATTTGAAAAAAAAAACGTCATTACAAATCTGTGAAAAGAACAAACGGCTCCAAATTCTTCAAAATAAAATTATTTGTACACTCTACAAATAGTGTGTACTACATAGTAATATATTTAAAGTGTCAGTGCAATTGTATGCCATGCAATATTTCCTGTTTATTTCTTTCCATATTCTCTGGAGTCACTAATTTGGTTAATTGTGTTTATATCTTGTAAGGTTGTTACCACAATCTGGCTTTGTTTTTGTTCCAGGTGATTAATGATGAACTTCATCTCATGCTGTCGCTTTTCATCACGAGTGTTTATGACACATGATGTATCCACACCAGGATAATGAAAGACCTTACGCTTTACACACATTAGACTCTTTGCTTTACTGCCTCTAATAAAATGCCTCTAATACCAAAGCATTCGGGCCCTCAAAACCAGACTGTGTAATTGTATACTGTGTTCTTGTAATGTGTCACAAGTTATCTGAATTGCAAATGTAGACTTTAAAAACCCTTTGGCCAGTGGCTCTGTTTTTATTAGGATGAACTGGACATGGTAGGGGATGATGGTGTGCTGAAATCTCCTCGGTGGTTAGCCTGCTGTATCGATTGTATCGCACTATATGACGTTAAATACCCCAGATGCCAAGAAAGACCTTTAGACATTTAGAAGACACACATGAGGGCATTCATAATTAAAAATGTCCCTTTATTGGTATGCACTCTCGTGAAAAAGACTAACTGTTGCACCATTGGATATTGTGCTTTTTAATGTTGATTGTTGAAATGTGAAGCAAGTGCCTAACATATTCCATATTCCTATAATCCTATTTCTACATTAAAAAAATGTTTTAACCTTGGCCTGGTGACAGTTGGCCTCATGTCATCTTGACAAAGTATAAAAAATAATGAAGTGAAAATAGCTTATTGTGTAGCAAATGTTAAACATATTTGTTACGTTTTTCCGAAAGTATGTCCAGAGCTCCCCTGTCTTCACAGGTTTTGATTACTAATAGAAATAATTGCACAAATCATATATAATTAAAAAAAAATCATAAAACACTTGTTTGTGTAAGTGTAAATAATCATTTGAGAGCTACAACAACAATAACAAGCAATTTACATTTTGAGCTAAAAGGCTACAGAAAATAATTTAGTTTTTTGATTTAGGGAGCAAAGTGAGCAAAAGGGCTCTCCATGATCAGTGTCCTGACTACTGAACATTCAGCTGATTGGGAGACCTTTTTTTTCTTTCTCGCTATTTTTCTTTTCCTCCTGCTTAAATAGGTGATTTTTATTTGTTTACCATTTTTAAAGGTTGTCTTTTTGTTTGTTTGATTAATGGCATTTGTGCATGCATGAAATCATTTAGTCTATTTAATATCCTCTCTAATCTAATTGAATTGCTTTTGAGGCTGGGTGTCATCTGAAGTTGGTTAAATAGATTAAATAGATGCACCAAATATTCAGTTATATGTTTCTGTTAGCACCTAGACAGGTATGGTACTGTTTTTAATGATGCCCTCTTGCAAAGAATATTTCATCACAGTGCATGAAATATCAAAGCTAAAATGTTGATGCAAAATCACCAGAACCTTGAATTATTTAGAAGGTGTTGCTAGCTACTTTAATAAGTTAACATATCCACCATAGTCTATAAAGATACGGGCACCCCCAATAAAATTATCTGTCTCTAAGATCCTTTTCCCCCTAATGTCATAAATTGTAGTATATTCTATATATGATAGTTTTGACTGAGCCTGTCAGAATTATAAATTAAGCACATAGATACATAAGATACAAACATAAGACTTGGTTGGGCAACCATTAGATTATATTATAATAGCATTTAAGACATTTCAGGTATATATATTTTTTTATTAGAAATAGTAAGCCTCTGCATAAATTCACAAGATTTTCTTTATATACAATTGTAAAAAAAATATATATATATATTAAAATAACCTTGCAAAAATTCACACAACAAAATTCCACAATTATGAATTAACTCAACCATGTTTGCAACTAATCTTACAACCTCACACCCGCTAGCAAATATAAAAACGAAATAGAAGGAGTAAATACTAAACAGCAGCCTTGCCAGCAAATACAACTTCTACATGCATACAAAAATGACGTATATTTCATTACATGTATAATGCACTTTATTACATTACACAACGTCTTTATTAGATTACATAATTAAACACCACCATAATATACACAATAACTAAACACTATTATCAGAATTACGATAACCAACACAGAAACATGTGGTTGGAAAGAGATGCCATGCAGCCGTCCCAGCAGAGCTCTGGAACGCACCAAATATCTTTGAGAAGCAGGGTCAAAGTCTAGGGTTTCCATTGATCATGAGGTGGAGACAGATGCTAGGTCCTGAAGAATAGGTGACTAAGCTGATCTAATTTCCGCATCTAGACAGTATGTTCCCGAGCCGAAGGTATGCAAGAGGAACAACATCATAAATGTCTGTCATCAATTCACCTGGTTATCAGGTCTTAATTCAGCAAAGACAGGAGACTCATTCCATCTTCACTATATGCTGCCTTTTATTATCATTTTACCCCCTAGTCATTTTGCACCCCTCACAATAAATGTCAAAGCTTCAGTAACTCCAGACCTGGCAATGTATGAAACTGTTTTAACTCTGTAAACATGTACAAATATACAGGAATAAAAAGGTAAAAGATTGTTAGGTCTTTTAAGGTTCTCTGATTGAGTATGGTTGTGCATAAAACATTATCACCTTTGTTCAGAATTTTCCTGTGGGTGATGTGTTACACATAGGCGTTCCTCCCAAACTGCCTCACAGGGTAGACTTGATCTGCTACATCTTTTTCAGAACTTTCAGCACTGTTGGTGTTTTTGCTTTGCGGCGTCGTAAAAGAGGTAACGCCAGTGTAGGTGTATTCTCTTTAAATGTGGAGAAAGAGTGATTCATTAACATTTAACTTGTGAAATAATATTTAAATAATTGAAAGGAAATCATTAATACTAATACCCGTATTTAATTGGGATAAACGGTTATATACCTTATGCTGAACCCCTCAGACATTGAGAAGCAGAAGATACTACCCCCAAGAAAGCAAAGAACAGATCCTGCCCATCCAATAAAAAGTGCAGCTCCCAGCTCGAACCTGGACAGATATCAGGAATTAAATCAGGCTGCTATAATCTGATTATGTTTGTAATAGTTAAAGTAAAAATTGCTTTTCCCTGAATTTACTTACTTTTGTGCCACAAATAAAGGGTCAAAAAACTCTGAGGTAATTCTGTGAGCATATAATGAACATGTTGTCATTGAACAGATGCCTGTAGAGAAAAATTGTGAGAGAGGACCAGATTTGTTACATTTTCTATATTTTTCTTTACAGCAAGTTATAACACATTCCTTATCATCATCCTGGTAAATCTGGTAACATACAGGTATGAATAAATATTATTTATTGAGACAGAATTTGATTTAATTTTGTATTAATTATAATTTTTATTATATTAATAACTTATACAATTATAGCTTGTACATGGTGTTTGTATGGCAAATGCTCTACATACTGGGTGGGGGAACTTCTGTTTGTGGCAACTATCACAGGTAAGAACAGGAACTAACCTGTTTTATGGACATTTAACAACATTAAATGTTAGAATAAACAGTTTAAAATGTGGTATAAGACAGAATAACCCTAAATCTAACTTTTTCCTTTAAAAAAAAAAAAAACATTATATATAAATAAACCCTGTTATCCAATTAACACTTATGAGCATAATGCAATTATGCTCTTAGATACTGCTGCCAGAAATTAAATAAACTTTTTAAATGTTTAATGCAGGTTCTATTCGTTAAAAAAAAGGGTAAAGCTTGATTGACAACCTTTGACAAATTTGAAAAACCCTCACCTTACAATTCCTAAAAGTCCAATTCCAGCATTTTGTAATACCATCATGATGTACAGAAAGGGGCATTACACCTACATCATATTTATGTGTTAGTTTCCCAACTAAAAGAGGTTGAATGTAAATTCTTTCTAATTTGGATTGAAATACCACCCTTAATGAATCCTTAAAGAGACATTTTCCCCAAGAGCACAATAATAAGTTGTTGTACTATGCAGTGTGGAATAAAGTACCATTTTACACTTTATATTGTCATTTTGTAGATTTAAATTTTTTTTTTATGTTCTTTAAGCTGCTCTGTCCCAATGTTTAGATGTAGATTACACCACACTTAATTTTGCAAATTATATTGTGTTGTACTACTACTATATTATCTATAGTCTAATATTGGTAAGAAAATAGGTTCCTGACCTTGTGAATTGACAGTACTAAGTAAAACGATAGTGTGAAGGTGATAGACAATTACCACTGAGGATAAAATGAAGTCCTGAAAGGCAGGTAATCCTGGCCTTGGTAGACTCAGAGCCACCTATCTTGGTGCATTTCATTCCAACTAAGGCCAGAATTGCCCCAAAAAAACCCAGGCACACTGCGGAGATCATCAGCCCACGACACACCTGGATATAAGCTGCACAAGCAGGACAACAAAATTCACTGAGGTTTTTAATGTACTTCTTAAATCCTAAGCAATGGCTGACCAATAATATAAAGCAGGTCAGTGATGTTAGTCAGACCCCCAGCTTCTTTTATTGAATGGAAGATAAAAGGTTATAAACTGACTCTATGACTATAAAGATGAAAATGATGATGAGGCATTCAGAAATTGCTGCATTATATAGCCAAGAGTATGTGTACACTTGAACATTACACCAATCACTGGGTCTTTCCCAAACTTAGATCACAAATTTGGAAGCACAGGAATTTCTGGAGGGGGTCTTATCCAGCAGGAAAATGTTCTTCAGCAAGCAAAGACCATTAATACATTCAAAGAACTCAGAAGGCCTAGATAGGGCCTGACCTTAAACCCACGGAACACCTTTGCCATGAATAGGAATGAAAGTATTTCCCAGACCTTCTCAACCAACACCAGTGCTTAACTTTGCCAATGATCTTGTGGCCAAAAGTGCAAATCCCCACAGCCATGCTCCATAAGTAGTTCCAGATTAAGAAAAATATTATAACAGCAAATGGGGAGTTATGCTGTATGCGCAAACTGATGTTCAGAAAGCGCATTTGATAGTGATGGTCAGGTGTTCACAAACATTTGACCATATCTTAAAGCATGTAAGCATATTTTCCCTACATATTCTCATCTAGTAGATGCACTTATTAACAAAGGTAACTTACTGGAAAGTCCATCTTATTCTCATTTAGTGTTAGGATTACTTTAAGTGCATTTGGCACAATTTAGCCTTGGCACAGTGAAGACTGTTTCCAAGTGATGCATTAAGCTATCTAGCCCAGGACATTACTCGAGCCAAAATCACATTAGAGCTATCTGATACCTTGCTTCCTCTTTGTCAAATTCTGTCATCCAGTCTTCCTAAAAGCAAAACTTAACAATATAAAATCCAGTCTTTTAAGAGGTTAACATCTCGCTACAAGACTGTCATACATAAAGCACATTTAAAGTCATTTTAGTTTACCCATATTATTAGAAAATATATTTTTTTCTAGCTGTGAAAAGAAAGGCCATTAAATGTGCAAATATCAAACCATCTAATGCCAGCATAGAAGGAAAATCCTTGCAGTTGGAGATTCCAGTCGAATCTGTCACACATGTCTTCCAGAGATTAGACCAAAAGGTTGCTGTAGTGATGACCGTTCCATCTACAGAGGACACTTTCCAGTAGTCAGTGGGCAGCGTGGAAGAGATCAGAACCCAGCCTGATATGCTAAACAGCAAAGCAATAATCTCTGTAACCATTTTCCCCATAGTTTTCCTAGAGTGAAGAATTCAAATATGAACCAAGGCAGATCACTTGAAGTTAGCAGTCAGTAGTTCAATAGTGCCAGTCAAAGGTTATTTAAGGAAGCAGTAATCAGGAATGGTTATGGTCACTACGTCTTAAAAAAGCTGTTTTTTCCAGTATGTGGTTCAGAGGATGTGTTGTGGAATGGCGTTGTCTAGCATTGGTTCCCCTTTTGGTAGCATTATATATACAACAGGGAGGGCTTTGTTCTCAAACCTTTTCAACAACTGGCCAATAGCCTTTTTATCCATATTAACCATCCATTTCACCACAACACACACACACACACACACACACACACACACACACACACACACACACACACACACACACACACACACACACATCACTCCACAAGAATGATTTGAGGAGGAAGGGTAAGCTATTAAAGGTCAATAGATGAGAACATTTGTTATTGGAAGGACCTGAAATGTCCAGGGAAAATAATAAAAAAAACTTTGTTTAACAATATTTTTAAAGCACATTTTAAAAGGAATTGTGGATCTTATTTATAGAGCAATCTAAATATTTGTGGGTCCTCTTGTGAAAGCATTTATAGAGATTTCTTTCTATTTATAATATTAAAGGTGTTCTTACTCTTCTACTGTAATTTGTTATTCAAACAGTGTTTTAAAATGTAAGCGCTTACCTCGAGAATCGCAAATAACATCAGTTAAAATCCGCTCTTATAAATAAGCAGTGTTGGGGATGCAATACTGCATGGTATCAAAGTTTTTATCATTATGGAGAATGATGTTTTTTCTTGTATGATGTTTTTTTTTGGTGGTGCAGTGGGGAGCAGCCTCAGCAGTCTATGGTTTGATGTTCTCTGTGTGTTAGTTTTGATATTCTGATAGATTATCTGGATTCCTCCTGGCTTTCAAGACATGTTGGTAGGTGGATTGGATACTCCACATGTGCATACTGTATGTGTGATGCCTTGCGATGGACTGGTATTCAATCAATGTGGATCGGAATCTGCTGAAACTCTGACCAAAAAAAGCAGTTACTGAAGGTTTCCTTCCATGGTTTTTATATTTGCATTTGAGGAAATTATTTGTTTCAGAATTGCATATGTTTACAGTTAGTACCTGGTAATTATACAGTTCTTTATGTATTTACAACTAAATAAATCACGTTATTTATATTTCCAAAAAGTGTTTATACTGTGTTTATAACACTTACAATCACAAGCTTATCCTGACAAGTGGCAAAACATGGCTTTTTTACATACCTGGAAGGAGGCCATATCCTCACATGGTTTCACTATTATGCTGATAACACACTAGTTGTCCTCTCATTCTACCCTGAAATTTTCATGTTTCTGCACACTTTCTCTGGAAGATCTGTCCATCTCCATCCATGTAGGTCATTTAGTTCCTTTTTATTCTCAAGACTGGTCAGTGTATTTAAAACATTATACGTGCTTGCAAATTTTGAACATGGAAAAATGGCTGCTTAAAAAAAAAGTATTTTAATTATTGCAGGATGTAAATAACAGCTTTGACTATGTGGATTTTTTTTTTAAGCTAGTAAACTAATAACAGCAAATCAAGACAGCTCTCAGAGTGATACCAAGACATCTAGCTTCAATATGGCATTCATTACACTGACCGTGACAAAAATACTTACAACACTAACTGGGTTGCGCGTCTACTCGTGCACTTACGGTACGGCTGGTGGGCGCGGTCAATATACATGTTCAGAACGGCGTTTCCGTTATAAAAAGACATTTTTCTTTATAGGTTTGCTCAATCTTTCAAATAATTCTCATTTAGACTCTCCCTGACTATTATTCCTTTAAATTTCGACTCATTTTACTGTGGAGTTTTTAAGAAAACTAAAGGCAAAATCACTCAAAGCATCAGTGCATTTTTATCATATTCCATATTTAAACACTCATAAAACATAATTCTTTATAGGTTTGTTCAATCTTTTAAATTAATCTTATTTACCATGTCCCTGTCTATTACTCTATTAAAATATTGACTCATTTTACTGTGGAGTTTTGGAGAAAAGTAAAGGCAAAATCACTCCAAGCATCACTGTATTTTTAATCATGTTTCATATTCAAACGCTCATAAAAAATGTTTTCTTTATAGGTTTGTTCAATCTTTCAAATTATTCTTATTTACAGTGTCCCTGTCTATTATTCTTTTAAATTTCAACTCATTTTACTGTGGAGTTTATGAGAAAAGTAAAGGCCAAATCACTCGAAGCATAACTGCATTTTCAATCACTTTCTATATTCAAACACTCATAAAACATAATTCTTTAGAGGTTTGCTCAATCTTTTAAATAATTCTTATTTATTCTATTATTCCTTTAAATTTTTACTCATTTAACTGTAAAGTTTATAAGAAAAGTAAAGCCAAATTCACTCTATACATCAGTGCATTTCTAGCATGTTCCATATTCGAACTCTCATAAAACATTTTTCTTTATAGATTTGTTTAATGATTCAAATAATTCTTATTTATGGTGTCCCTGTCTATTATTCTGCAAAATTTCAAGTAATTTTACTGTACAGTTTTTGAGAAAAACTAAAGGCAAAATCACTCCAAGCATCACTGCATTTTCAATCATCTTCAATTATGTGGAACAAGAATGAAAATGCACTGAGGTTTGGACTGATTTTGCCTTCACTTTTCTCAAAATCTCTAAAGTAAAATGACTTGACATTTAAGTCTATAATAGAGAGTGAGACCCTAAATAAGAATTATTTGAAAGATTGAGCAAACATTTAAAGAAAAATGTTTTATGAGTGTTTAAATGTGGAACCTGATTGAAAATGCAGTTATGCTTGGAGTGATTTGGCCTTTATATTTTTTATCTCTACAGTAAAATGACTTGAAATTTAATAGAGTAATAGACAGGGACACTGTAAATAAGAATAATATGAAAGATTGAGCAAATCTATATAGAAAACATTTTTATGAGTGTTCGAATATGGAACGTGATTGAAAATGCAGTGATGCTTGGAGTGATTTTGCCATAACTTTTCTCCAAAGCTCCACAGTAAAATGAGTTGAAATTTTAAGGAATAATAGACAGGGATACCCTTAATAAAAAATTATTTAAAAGATTGAGCAAACCTATAAAGGAAAATGTTTTATAAGTGTTTGAATATGGACAGTGATTGAAAATGCAATTATGCTTGGAGTGATTTTGCTTTTATTTTACCTAAAAACTACACAGTAAAATGAGTTAAAATTTAAGAGAATAATAGACAGGGACACGGTAAATAAGATTAATTTAAAAGATTGAGCAAACCTATAAAGAATTATGTTTTATGAGTGTTTAAATATGGAATATGATTGAAACTGCACCTGAGGTTTTAAATGATTTTGCCATTACTTTTCTCAAAAACTCCACAGTAAAATAAGTTCATATTTAACAGATAAATAAACAGGGACACTGTAAATAAGAATTATTGATAAGATTGGGCAAACCTATAAAGAAAACTGTTTTATGAGTGTTTAAATATGGAATATGATTGAAAATGCAGTGATGCTTGGACTGATTTTGCCTTTACTTTTCTCCAAAACTCCACAGTAAAATGAGTGGAAATTTAATAAAATAATAGACTGGGAGAGTCTAAAAAGGAATGCTGTGAAAGATTAGCAAACCTATAAAGAAAAATGTTTTATGAGTGTTTGAATATGGAATATGATTGAAAATGCACTGATGCTTTGAGTGATTTTGCCTTTAGTTTTCTTAAAAACTCCACAGTAAAATGAGTCGAAATTTAAAGGAATAATAGTCAGGGTGAGTCTAAATGAGAATTATTTGAAAGATTGAGCAAACCTATAAAGAAAAATGTTTTATGGGTGTTTAAATATGAAACATGACTGAAAATGCACTGAGTCTTTTTATAACGGAAACGCCGTTCTGAACATTTATTTTGACCGCGCCCACCACCCGTACCGTAAGTGCATGAGTAGACGCGCAACACTAAACAAAGTGCGGCTGGCTTTACCGTGTATTTTCAAGATGCGGCTGGCTTAACCGCAGTAGCATACACCCACACTACGAGAGGTTTGCATTAATATTAAAACATGTCAGACTATTTTGTGATTAGTAAAGTGTTCTTCACAGATGCCTGGGGTTGACTGAGCCACACAGTCCCAGCTCCTTACTCTCCAAAATCACACGAACCACCTCTGATCTACTTTGCAATGAGGAGCCTGGGTACTGGTATTGAATATATTCGCAGTGCTAAGCCTTTAACTTTTCACATTATCTCAACCAACATCCCTGACTCAGAATCAGAAATAAACGAAGCAACAAAAGTATTTATAATACGTGTATTATACAAGAATAAAAAATTACAATATTTAAAAGAAATACCCAACACCCCCAGTGTGTGTGTGTAAAGTATTCGTGCACAGTATATAGAAAAGTTTATGTATTTAGCAGGATCTCCCTCATACAAGGAAACCCGAGGAGAGCCGATCTTCAAATCGTGGAATCCATTTTCCGGAAATGTCTTTTTCCCCCCGGCGGAAATGTAAAGAGCAACACTACTCCAATGGTGTGTAAAAAAGTTTCATGTAGCGCGCGCTGAGCTGCGCGCTTTAAAAGTCCATTTCCGGAAACAACACACTCTGTACGTGACCACGTCCGTAACGCGGAAGTCTTGATATATCTCGCGATACTAAAGCCGCGTCCCAACACCTAATAATGGGGAAGCGAGACAAGGAACACTATAACGTGACTCAAGTGCATTTGATTTTCTCCTTAAAAACTCCCATAGTCTTGGACAATATTTATCAAACTTTGGCATGAGGAACTTTCGTCCGTTCTCGGCGGTGGAGAAAGGAAAACCAAATAGATTAAGCTTAAAATTAATGAGCAGATATCTAAAGACCCCCCAAAATGTCGCTAAAGTCTGTTTTTTGGAAGAATTCTATAAAAACTATACTCTGAAAAGTAGCCAATCTTCACATTTTCTTTTTTTTAATAGTTCTAATCGTTGTACACAATGGACCGTGTTTGTCCTTAAATAAAAGTGAATATTATTATTATAATATTAAAAGTATTGACGAAACAGTTTGTGATCAAGTTTGTGATCAAGATATATCGTTAGAAGAATTTAAAAAGAACATCAGTAAAATAAAAGAGAATAAATCCCCAGGACAATTTTGGCCTAACAGGTGATTTTTATAAGATATTCCAAAAATACGTTTCTGAATTTTCCTTATTGGTTTTAAGAAAGCTATAGAAGTCTGTAGGCTCCCCGCCTATGTGTCAAGGAATAATTACACTGGTACCTAAACCCAATAAGGAAAGCTTGCTTCTTGACAACTGGAGGCCTATAACATTATTAAATAATGATGCAAAACTATTGGCTCACATCTTTAAACAAAGAATAAAGTTATGTCTAGATACAATTATAGATTAAAGTCAGTTAGGTTTTATGCAAGGACGACATATTAGCAACTATATTATATTAATTTTAGATTTAATTGATTATACGGATTACATAAACGATAACAGCTACATCTTATTTGTAGATACTGTATATAGAAAGCCTTTGATACTGCAAACCATACATTTTTATCTGACTTTTTGGTTTTGGTCAATGCTTTAAAAAAGCGATACAAACTTTATACAACAATTGTAATAGTTCAAACTCCCATGGGGAACAGCTCATAGATTTAGCATTTCCGATTTAGCATAAAACAGGGAGACCCGGTGGCTCCCTTTCTATTTCTCCTAGTTATGCAAACGATGACTTTGCATATACATAATTACTCTTTTCAAGCCATTAGAATTGGGGAGAGAGAAACTACATGTTGTCAGCTTGCTGATGATACAACAATTTTCTTGAAAGATATTTCACAGGTCAAAAAAAGAAATAGAATGCCTTAATATATTTTCTGAAGTGTCAGGCTTAATTTTAAATATAAAAAATCTACCCTTTTTCCACTCAAAGACATGGTATTCCTTTTACTGAATTTGAAGGTATTCCAATTAAGAAGGAAGTAACTTATCTTAGTATCAATATTTGTAATGATCAGTCAAACAGAGTACAATATAACAACCCCTTATATTGAAAATTTTAAATAAAATTGACATGTGGCTCATGAGGGATTTATTATTTAAAGGTAGGATTCTTTAATCCAAAACCAATGTGGTGTCTTGCCTAGTTTATCCTGCAAAAGTATTAGATTTACCAAAATCTTTTCTTTAAAAAATCGCTTCAGTTCTATTAAACTTTATATGGAAAAACAAACCTCATTATTTAAAAAAAAATATGTTATGTATTTCATATAGTCAAGGATGTTTGAATGTGCTTGATTTTGTTACTTCTAATGGAGTTATTAAATTAAACTGGATTAAAAATTATATTAAACATAAAGATAAAATAACATGGTACATAATTCCAAGTTGGGGGTATAAAGTTCCTTTTGAAATGTAATTTATAAGTCAATAAACTACCCATTCAATTATCAAAAATCATAGACAGGCTTTTTATACTGGATACTTATATACAAACATAATTTTTCCCCCATATGCAACTAATATGGAATGATAAAAATGTTAAATATAATAACAAATACAAATAGAAATAATCATATAAAAATATAAAATATATTCTATAAAAATTAAAAATTACATTTTAATGGTCTCACAATTGATAAATAATGAAGGGTATCTACTTACATATACTGAATTTTTACACACATTCAGTATTCCAATACCACCTCATGAACATATTATTGTACTTGATGCAGTATCAGCAGGTTTTGTGAGGCTTTTGCAGGGCTTCAGTGAATCTAAACAATCATCTTTTAAAAAAGAGATCTTATTAAACGGTATTGATATTACAGATAGAAAATGTAATAGTACATTTTTCAGATGGTTGATTCATTGTCCCGCAACATTTCGTTATAAGTATTTCTGGAATAACCATTTTGAGAATATTAACTGGAAATTGGTTTGAACTTTTAATAACAAATATTGTTATCACTAATAAAGTTACTGAAATATGCTTTCAAATTATACACAGAATTATATAATACTTACTATAATTATTATAATACAAACAACTAACCAGTTCCTAAAGAGATACAAAACTGATCTCCCTGAATACTGTGGTTTTTGTGGAATGGAGGCTGAGACGGTTATATTTTTTTTTCTTGTTTATTTACAAGTTGACTGGTTCTAAAATTGAGATTTGAGATCACATTTTTATGCTAAATTTGTTAATATTATTAGGTAAGATTCCTCCTTTTTTGTTGTAACCATGTATATATATATATCCTACTTTTATTTATTTATACTTTTATACAGAACGAAAGTGACACGTCACAATAGTTGAGACAACATACTTTAATCTGATGCACAAAACATAACTCATCCTGAAGAATTCTGGGCAGCTGAGTTCTCGTGCACAACTGCTCTCACTACGCGCCGCTGCTCCCCTCTGCTGGTTGCCCGCGGTATAGCGTTGCCTCTGCATGATCATTATGGTTCAAACCAGCAGACACTTGATCAGGCAACTGATATATATTTGCTTTAAAAGCAGTGAAGTCAAACTTGGGTCAAAAATGAACCAGCACCATCTTACCTCAGAGATCTCATCACACCTCCTACTGCACCACGCTGTCTGAGATCCTCCAGCACTGCTCGACTGGTACCACCTTCTCTCAGAATGAGAGGTAAGTATACTTCAAGGCTCTTCTCTGTTCTGGCACCGAGGTGGCGGAATGAACTTCCCCTAGATGTCCCTACAGCAGAGTCCCTGACTATCTTCAAGTGACGGTTGAAGGCCTACCTCTTCCTGAAACGGTTTAACAAATGCTGCATGAATGATTTTTCTACATAATTCCTTAATTTTCACAAGCTCAATAGTATTTGGACAAACTTACAATTATAAATAAAGATTATTTTTAAATATTTGGATGCAAACCCTTTGCAGCCAATGACTGCTTGACATCTTGAACCCATAAACCTCAGCCAGATGCTGGTAAATCCACTTGAGGTCTTTTGTCATACCTTTACTGCTGCCTTTGGTTGTTTCAGGGTCTTTCTGTCACCAGTTTTATCTTCAGTAATTAAAAGGAAGACATTTCGAAGACTAAAATGCCATCCTAAAAATGCCAAAAAGTTTTGTAGCATTCGACTGAATTTGAGCAGAAAATACAGCTTTATACAGTTGAGAATTTATCCTGATATTGCCATTAGCATTCACATAATCATTAAAAACCAGTGACCAAGTGCCATTGACAGCCTTACATGTACATGCCATAACACAGCCTCCATGTTTGACAGATAATGTGGTATTGTATGGATCATGTGGTATGATCCATTTTAGAGAGCTATACAGGTGCATCTCAATGAATTAGAATATCATTAAAAAGTTGATTTAATTTAGAAATTTATTAAAAAAAAATTTTAACAAGTATATTTTATAGATTCATCACACACATTTATTTTTGATGATTATGGCTTGCAGATAATGAAAATCCAAAATTCTGTATCTCAGAGAATTAAATATTGTGAAAAAGTTCAATATTGGAGACTCGTGGTGTCGCACTCTAATCAGCTAATTAAATCCAAACACCTGCAAAGGTTTCCTGAGCCTTTGAATGGTGTCTCGGTCTGGTTCAGGCTACACAATTATGGGAGAAGACTGCTGACTTGACAGTTGTCCAGAAGACGATCATTGACACCCTGCACATGGAGGGTAAGACACAAAAGGTCATCGCTAAAGAAGCTGCTGTTCACAGAGTGCTGTATCTAAGTACATTAATGGAAAGTTGAATGGAAGGAAAAAACGTGGTAGAAAAAGGTGAAATGAAGCCCATTCAAGAATTTGGGGGAGTTTCACAAAGAGTGGACTACAGCTGGAGTCAGTGCTTCAAGAGTCACCATGCACCATGCAGACATATCCATGGTCTACAACTGACACATTCCTTGTGTCAAGCCACTCCTGAACCAGATACAACATCAGAGGTGTCTTACCTGGGCAAAGGACAAAAAGGACTAGACTGTTGCTCAGTGGGCCAAAGTTGACTTTTCAGATAAAAGGAAAGAGAATATTGGACCCAGCGTATGGAAGAAGAGAGGAGAGGCACAGAATCCAAGTGGCTTGACGTTCAGTGTAAAGTTTGCACAGTCAGTGGTGATCTGTGGAGTCATGTCATCTGCTGGTGTTGGTCCACTGTGTTTTATCAAGTCCAAGGTCAGCACAGCTGTCCACCAGGAAGTTTTAGAGCACTTCATACTACCCTCTGCTGACCAGCTTTATGGAGATGCTGATTTTATTTTCCAGCAGGATTTGGCACCTGCACACACTGCCAAAAGCGCCAAAAGTTGGTTAAATGACTATGGTGTTGGTGTGCTTGACTGGCCAGCAAACTCACCAGACCTGAACGGGAGAGTGATGGAGAGTGTGTTAGAGAAATTAAGAAAAGAGATGCAGGCACGGTGGAGTGGGTGGAGAAGAGTGGCAGGAGGGATTTGTGATAGAAGAGCATCTGCAAGAGTAAAAGGGAAAGTGTATAGGACTGTGGTGAGACCTGCGATTTTGTATGATTTAGAGAAAGTGGCATTGAGTAAAAGACAGGAGGTGGAGCTGGAGGTAGCAGAGCTGAAGATGTTGAGGTTTTCGTTAGGAGTGATAAGGATGGACAGGATTAGAAATAAGTTTATAAGAGGGACAGTGCATGTTGAAAGTTTTGGAGACAAGTAGAGGGAGGCGAGATTGAGATGGTTTGGACATGTGCAGAGGAGGGACATGGGGTATTTCGGCAGGAGAATGCTGAGGATGGAGCCGCCAGTAAGGAGGAAAAGAGGAAGACCAAGTAGGAGGTTTATAGATGTGGTGAGGGAAGACATGCAGGTAGTTGGTGTGAAACAGGCAGACGTAGAGGACAGGGGGTATGGAGACGGATGATCTGCTGTGGCGACCCCTAATGGGAGAAGCCGAAAGAAGAAAAAGAAGAAGAACAAACTTTCCAGAAGGGCAACAATTCACTAAAAATGTTTTTTTTGATTGGTCTAATGAAGTATTGTAATTTGTTGAGATTGGTGAGTTTTTGTTAAATGTGAGCCAAAATCAAAAACATTTTAAAGAAATAAACACGAAATATATAAGTATGTGTGTGATTAATCTATATAATATACGAGTTTCACTTTTTGTATTGAATTGCTAAAATAAATTAACTTTTTAATGATATTTTCATTATTGGAATGCTTCTGTATATATAGACAAAAGTGCCAACAATCAATAAACAATCTGAATGACAGTAGCTGAACGATTGGAAGTCACCCTGAACTGTGGCTGTGAGTGAGTATGGAATGGGAAACAGGTGTGAATAATCAGTATGAAGGTGACTGTAAATTTAATTGTGAATGGTTAGTTAAAAGTTAGGGAGTCCATGGTGGCCATGTTTGAAGGCTGTGGTGTCTGCTGGGAAACGGAGTTAAAATTTGTCTGTACCAATGGTGTTGGTTCTAATGCCTTTTTGCTGTATTTTTGTTATATTTATTATTTTAATGTTGCATCTCCAACTTAAGTTAAATAACATGCAATCAGAATTTATTTTGGCTAAGTAATGTCTTTAGAAATGTTTACAACAGCAAATTGAGTGCAACAATGACTATTAGTATGGTTACAGTTGTTTATCAAGCAGTAGAATGACAGTTAAATTGAATACAATGTGTTCAGTTTGTACCCCTTCCAGACAATCAAAACCAAGAATTCAGACAGAGCTCGAAAGAGTTGTATATACTGTTGTATATAGTTGTAGTATACTAGTATAAAAGGTTCCTAGTGGATCACCAGCTTTCTAAAAGATTGGCAACAGCTAGTGAGACTGGGGGACTTCATGTCAAACAGCCATACCATCAGGACTGGTGGTCCCCAGGGTTGTGTTCTCTCCCCACTGCTCTTCTTCCTGTACACCAACAACTGCATCTCTACAGACCCCTCTGTCAAGCTCCTAAAGTTTGCAGACAACACTACAGTCATCGGCATAATTAACGACGTTGATGAATCTGCATTTAGAAGCGAGGTTCAGCAGCTGGCTGTCTGGTGCAGTCATAACAACCTAGAACTTAATAAGCTCAAAACAGTGGAGATGTTTGTGAAATTGTGGAAACCCCCCTGCACTCCCCCCACTCACCATCATGAACAGCACTGTGGCAGCGGTGGAGCTATTTAGGTTCCTGGCAACCACCATCTCCCATGGCCTGAAGTGGGACAATCACATCACCTCTATTGTTAAAAAGGCCCAACAGAGGATGTACTTCCTTTACCAACTGAGGAAGTTCAACCTGCCACAGGAGCTTCTCAAACCTACTCAGCCATCATCGAGCCTGTCCTGTGCACTTCAATAACTGCCTGGTTTGGCTCAGCTACACAACCAGATATCAGAAGACTACAGAGGACGGTTTGAACGGCTGAAAGGATTATTGATGCTCCCCTGCCCACTCTTCAAGTTGGACGACACTACAGCGCACCAAGCACCAAGACAGCCAGGCACAGGAAAGGTTTCTTCCCCCAGGCAATCAACCTCATGAACACTTAAACCCCCATTGTGCAATAAAATAAAACATACATGCAATACCACTTTTATTAATCCAAATCTGTACTTTTTTGTGCAATAATACTCTATTTTCTTTTTTTTTTTAAGTGCAATAACGTTTATGCTTTATTCTTTTTTTATTTATTTATTTTTGCTATTTGTGCAAGTTTCTTTCACCAAAACAAATTCATTGTAAATGCAAACATACTTGGCACTAAAGCTTTTTCTGATTCTGATGAATGTATGGCAGACTATCGAATCGAATTATCCGAGCACTGGCCGATTAATCGGATTAGTTCCTTTCAAGAAATCCGAGAAAGTCACTTCACTTTCAGTGATACTCTTTAATTCTCCTTATATTGCTATTTGAGCCGATTGGTTTTCACTGTATGGAATCAGCTGAGGTCGATTCACGAGTCTCAGTCTGATTTCAGGATAAACTCTTTCGACACCGGCGCTTTGGTCCGTACCACAAACAAATAAACAAACAAACAACGCCTTCATTGGCTTTGATATAAAGCATGAAGAGAAAGTATTACAAGTCGCGTGAACTGTATTCTTTGCACGTCGGTGCGTTATGAAGGCACTCTGAATAGAGTGTAGGGGGTTCGGTGTAATAATAAGGACCGGGGGAGACTGGTCCTGTGGTGTGGACCGCACAGACACATGGCTTCACACAGTGAATGCATCTGAACCATGTGTAGGCTGTAAACAATGGTTTAATAGTTCAGTGTTTGCTCGTTGCAGCCGCCATATTTCGGTCTATTGCTAGTGACGGACTCTCTGGGACTGAATTGTTTCGCTCGGAGCTCGACTGGTGGTGAGTGGTGTTCACGGGGCTGCTGGTGACGCATGAAAATCACTAAGAAAGAAGGAAGCAAGAGCACCTCAAGCCCCTGATGCATGCCCGGCAAGTGGCATTAAGGGATACGTTACTGATGCATTGGATTGTGTTTTCTATCAAAAAAGAGAAAGCAATCGGATTAAGGGCCATAAGGAAGTCGTATGTCATTGCTGGGTAAGTGATATTTACATGCAGCTAGCAAGCAAGTGGTGCACATATTACACAGTACAGACGCTCGCTATTCTGTATTCTGGCTAATGGACGAGACTGAAGCGTATTGAGTTTAGAGTTAGTGCGCATGGGACATGCAGGCCACACAGCAGACAGGTGAACATGTCAGCATCATAACTCGGCCGATCAGTTTGCCTCAGATCCTGGGAGGATAAACAGCAGGTAAAGGGAGAAGAAGCCGGTCCGGCTGTGTGCATTAGTGTTTCAAGCAAAATGGCTGACACCTTTTGCAGACCAACCTTCTGGATAATACGGAATAGTGCGATGCCTCCTGGAAGAGATGTCACTGTTAGTTTAAAGTCGGTTGCAAGACGTGAAAGGACTGACATGGCAGATTTGAGGACGACACTAATACAAACACGCTAACTAGATCAGGGTAGCTGACATTGTTGTGGCCGGCGAGCGAGGGCAGCGCCATTAATAAGGTGTAACCACTTGCCTGTTAGCAAGGCAGCTAACTAGGCCGAAATACTTCACAACTGTCTAAACAGGCCTCCAATGTATATTCCCAACAACGTTAGGTTTGTGACAGATCGACAAAGGCGTGTTAGCAAGATACCAGTGTGGTGTGTATTATTTCTGTCTAACTGGTTAAGTTGAATTTGAGAAGTTTAGGGACTGAACGAAGCTGTTCAGTAAGTTAAGATATGGAGGTTAAGTTTCCGGGCCAGATTTTCACTAGTAGCTAGGATACTGAGGATTTTAAACCTGCAGCGTCTTGTGAAAGTTAAATTAATGGCGCATTAGTGTATATAAACAAATGTTTTTGCGTTTCTTCTGTACACAACACAAAAACATCAGTATCCGCTGTGAACGGGGTGGAGGTGTCGCTCGTTGGGAAAGCTGTGGGCTAGACTGTCAAAATCCCTGACTCTCAGCATGATGATCTCTGTGAAATACTGCCACTACAGTCATAACATGATCTCTGAACTACTGCCACTACAGTCATAACATGATCTCTGAACTACTGACACTACAGTCATAACATGATCTCTGAACTACTCCGACTACAGTCATAACATGATCTCTGTGAACTACTGACACTACAGTCATAACATGATCTCTGAACTACTGCCACTACAGTCATAACATGATCTCTGAACTACTGCCACTACAGTCATAACATGATCTCTGTGAACTACTGACACTACAGTCATAACATGATCTCTGAACTACTGACACTACAGTCATAACATGATCTCTGAACTACTCCCACTACAGTCATAACATGATCTCTGTGAACTACTGACACTACAGTCATAACATGATCTCTGTGAAATACTGACACTACAGTCATAACATGATCTCTGTGAGCTACTGACACTACAGTCATAACATGATCTCTGTGAGCTACTGACACAACAGTCATAACATGATCTCTGTGAGCTACTGACACAACAGTCATAACATGATCTCTGTAAAATACTGACACTAGTCATAACATGATCTCTGTGAGCTACAGACACAACAGTCATAACATGATCTCTGTGAGCTACAGACACAACAGTCATAACATGATCTCTGTGAGTTACTGACACTACAGTCATAACATGATCTGTGAGCTACTGACACTACAGTCATAACATGATCTCTGTAAAATACTGACACTAGTCATAACATGATCTCTGTGAGCTACAGACACAACAGTCATAACATGATCTCTGTGAGCTACAGACACAACAGTCATAACATGATCTCTGTGAGTTACTGACACTAGTCATAACATGCCACTACAGTCATAACATGATCTCTGTGAGCTACTGACACTACAGTCATAACATGATTTCTGTGAGCTACTGACACTACAGTCATAACATGATCTGTGAGCTACTGACACTACAGTCATAACATAGTGAGATACCGAGAGTACAGTCATAACATGATCTCTGTGAGCTACTGCCACTACAGTCATAACATGATCTCTGAACTACTGACACTACAGTCATAACATGATCTCTCTGAACTACTGACATTACAGTCATAACATGATCTCTGTGAACTACTGACACTACAGTCATTACATGATCTCTGTGAAATATTGACACTACAGTCATAACATGATCTCTGTGAAATACTGACACTACAGTCATAACATGATCTCTGTGAGCTACAGACACTACAGTCATAACATGTTCTCTGTAAGCTACTGACACTACAGTCATAACATGATCTCTGTGAACTACTGACACTACAGTCATAACATGATCCCTGTGAGCTACTGACACTACAGTCATAACATGATCCCTGTGAGGTACCGACAGTAATAACATGATCCCTGTAAGTCACTGCCAGTAATTAGGATAGAATGAGAGGCAGAAGCTCAGAATTGTGTTGTCATTGTTGTTCCTTGCAAATAGCAAATATATGAATTAGCCATTTATCATGAGCCCCAAAGCTTAACTATGCAACTGATTACATATAAACCGTTTGTGAATTACATTTTAGACAGAGATGTGATTAAAGGAATGCAAATGGAAAAGAAGGAAGGGCTCTCTTAGTGTTCCCTGCCTGCCTTCTATGTTGGCCCCTCTTTTCGCTCCTGATTGTGTCTTTTGTTGTTTTGGCTATTTCACAGCCAAACAGAGTTCAATTAGTCCGCTTTTTCTATTAAAACTTGCCTTCCCTTTTTATTGTGTAAATTATGACTATTATTATGATTATGACCTATTATAATATGACATATGATTGACATTATTGGTATCATATTATCCTATAATTACTTTCAAGGCCCAATCTCTTTATTACAGATAACATTGTAGAAGCATTTCCATTTAAATCTTGCAATAGCCAAATTAGCTGCAATTCTCAATGACTAAAACATTTTGGCTGCTCCCATTTTACATTCTCTCAGTAGCTGATTACTGGACATCCTATTATATGACTGAATAAGCTTTTTTTCCTCCCCATGTCAGAGGACACCTTGTATTCTCAGTATGACCCTGTGGTGTCTCACCAATTTCCTCTATTTTCCTGTACCCTCACAGTGGAGGGTTTCCATTTGTTATGTAGGGGATTTACATGAGTTTACGTGGAGTGAACTGCTGTGAGCTTGCCTACTCCTTTGCCATTAAATTTCCCTTGTGCATTAATTATTTTCGTTATATATTTACTCATATGTTTATATTCATGGTTTATGCATTTAATTATTTTATTTTTTATGACCTGTATAAGGATTCAGTGCCACAACCTCATTAAATGCTGCACTGTCACTTTCAGAAGGCACATAGGTGTAGCACAGGTGCTTTTGATTTCTGGAACTACCACATACAATTAGATGATTTATGCTACATGGCTTTGTCTGAAGTTTTTGCACAGTCATAGTGCATTTCATTTCATGAGTTGTATTCCTGCTCAGTGATTTTTATCTGTCTTAAAATTTTTACTATCATGCATATGCATGGTAATATGATGATACAATTTGAAATTCTATAACAAACCCTGCTCTTAGGTCAATGCTCACTATAATGCTGTAGTGTAAATTTAGGATTCTTTTCTGCCATGCGCCTCAAAACATTTGCCCACATTTGAGTCGATATGTCTGTTAGCCACTCTGTCCTTCCCTTTGGCCCTTTTTAGTGACTTCAATAGTGGCTTGATCTGTCTCATTGAAATTAAATATATAGTTTATCAAAAATTGTTAGATTAACCAAAATGTATGTACAATGTCATTCTTTCTTTGAATTGAATTTTATTTGTCCCAATTTATGTTTTAGTTTTGGCACACAGTCTTCATTTCGTTTTTATATTCTTTAATTAATGGCTATAGTTTAAAATTACTTTTCAACATATGTATTTTTATTGTTAGTTCCTGTTTAGTTTTTTGCCTTTAGTAACTGAAAAGCCTGTTCAATGTCATTGCAGTCAGGTGACTGACTCAGGGATAAAAAGTTTTTGCCCTAAGAAGCTCTTGAGTTGCTTTTATATGACGTTTTATGTCATTATTTCTCTGAATTGTGCATCGCCGTGCTACCAGTTTTGAGTAATAAGTGAAACTCAATGCACTTCAGCAGATACATAATTAATAAACAACAGTGACCCTGTTCTATTAGCAGCAATATGTTCCCATACCACATAACACTGCATCATTGTTTTACAGATGACCTGGTATGCTTTGGTACATGAGCCTTTCATTTCCTCCTCCATTCTTTTCTCTTTCTATTCTAACAGATTGTCTTAGGTTCATTTGTCCATAGAATGTCCATGTTCATCTTTTGATAAACCTTCTGTACACCTGCTTTACATTCATAAAGGCTCTCTTAATTGTTGGCAATGAATCAATAGTGTTCTTGATTTCTTGATTAGGTTTTCCTTACAAATAAAATCATTTCATAGTAGTCCTCTTTATTCTTCCAGGCATTTTGATATGTGCTGAGTTGTGATTTACTTCATTTCAAGAATGTACCAAACTGTTAATTTGACCTGTAAAATGTCTGCTGTCTTTGATGGGTATGTTTTGTTTTCTGAGCATAATGATTGCCTTGTTCACATGCATCGACTTCTTCTCTTTGGAGCTCATAGTGGGAGTTGTCATGAACAGTAACTGCTTAACAGGTTGGTATTGGTTAAACTGCAATAGCATCTCAAAAAGGAATATTAGAAACCGATAAAGCGATATTTGTGATGCAGTGCCATCTTTTAAATCTGACCAACTAAAGCTATTTGCAGATATTGAAAAAGAATTGTGGCTTACTTAACTGCTAACCCTACCAAAATTGTACAGCTTTTACAATTCAAAGTCATGGCCAATGTCTGTGTGAAAGAAGGTGCCCAAAGGTCAGACATAATTAATGAGTGCTTTCACTTCACTGCTTTTCCACTCCGATACACGAGCACAAGAAATAGCCAGGTGCAGTGGATGTTTTTATTTGCGAGGGCATTGAGGCCATTTATTATAGTCTGTAATGATGGACTTTGGTACATGGGAGCATAAATACCATCACAGCCATAGTTTTGTCTTTCTGTAGTACTAACTCTATATAGTGGCACAAAAGTGATGCAGTCCATAAAAGAGGTGAATCGCAAAGCAAGAACAAAAGACAGTTAGATGTTTGGGCCACTCAGATCTACATTCAAAATTAACTTTTAATGACAGACGAGTTTAGAAATTATGACAGTTTTGGGGCTTCCTAAGTGTATCTGGAAAAAAAAAAACTGCCTTTGTTGCCCCGCTAGTTACCAACCAATCAGCCAAGTGGAATTGATAATTGGTTTCACTGAGAGACTCGACACACCCAGGCCATTTAATCATGACTTAAATAGAAACGTTAAGGAATGTGAAGTAGCCTAAGAGATCTCGATTAGAACCACACTATGCCATAAGCAAAAAAAAAAAATCTGGAAGTTATGAGAAAAAGTTATTTGAAATAGATCATTCTGGACAGGCTACACAGCCATCTTTAAGGCTCTGGAAATCCAGTGGACCATAATGAGAGCCATTTTCTCATTAAAAAAAAAAAAAAAAAAAACAAACAGAAGAGAGGCGAATAACAATATTACTTCCTGTATGCAACACTTCTACGATATCCAGTGATCTTTATTGTTGATTATGCTTCTATTCCTTTCAATTATTATGTTATAATGTCAACATTGTATTATGTTTGACATTAAAAACCTTTGTGTATGCGAGTGTTCGAGAGTAAAGGGTTAATGCTGCATCATCGACCTTAGGGTGGTTGGGTTACATTGTGAAGAAAAACATGGAGCGATTTTGTTAGTAAAAAGCCAGTCTGCTAACTGCGATGAGTGATGTGTATTGTCCCCAAGCGATCTGTGTATTTAGTGTTAGATTTAACAAGTGGATATATGCATGTTGATTGAGCTAAATCAAATACTTGTCTGTATGTCTGTATACAGCCTCACCTGATGAGGTTACATTAACTTGGAGTTGAGGAGGCCATTCTGAGTTTGTAAGGTGTTATGAGTTAAAGGGGAGTTTTCTTTGTTTCTTCCTTTTTTTATTGGCCAGTAAATATGCATTATGACCTCTAGTTTATTGCAGCATAAAGTTTATTGTACTTTGGTGTAGGTCTATGATTGTGTTTTCAGTTTCCAGTTCCACCTCCTGTCTTTTACTCAATGCCACTGTCTCTATACATACAACATTGCAGGTCTCACCACAGTCCTATAAACCAGGGGTTTTCAACCGGTGGTCCGCGGTCCCCTGTTGGTCCACGGCGGCAGTGCATGTATGACTTTAATGTGGACAGCCTACATAATTTCACTATTAAAATCACTTTTTTTCCATAATTTATTTTTCCAAACATTTCCAGAATATTTCAACTACATACCTTTTGTGAGAGCGGTTTTTCCACACTGGCATGTCTAAAGAACAAGTACAGGGCAAGGCTAGAACCAGAGAATGATATAAGGCTGTCACTATGTACCACTATATCACCACAAATAGACAGACTGTGTGGAAGTCACCACGCCCAGAAATCCCACTAACAGGTAAGGAGTAAGGAGTTCTGTTAGTCTTTCTGGAAAATAAAATAGTTTTTATCCCCCAACATATTAAAATGCAAAACCAGTGTGCTGGTTCGAGACTTCAGACACAGAAAAGGCTAAATATTCTCTGTTGTTAGTAGTGATCTACAATCCTTTCCAAACATATTGAAACAAGAAGTCCAAGAAGAAGAAACTAAATTCTTTTGTTTTTGCTGAGTGTGAACGACATTTTTGTTTAAGAAGGACATAACTATAGATCAGAATTTCCTGATATTTACATCTATATGTGTTAAGCAGCTCAAAATTTTGCACCTTTTGCTTGAACCCACACATTTTTGATTAACATTATTTGATTAATCTGATACAAAAAAAACCTAATTCAGGGTATTTATGTATAAACATGTACTTAAAAAGCCACATGTTGAGTTTAACTATCTTTAATTTAGACATTTTAAAGCTTGTTGAGGAGGGCATGGGGGATTTCTCCTTTGAACAAATTCACTCATGCTGTGTTGTTTCTTTCTGTAAAAAAATAATAAAAAACCAGCGTTTGAGTATGCAATGTAAATCATTTTGTGTAAATCCACATTTGTATTGTATTTTGCAGATGACAAGTTGACAACCATGCTTAAAAAAAACTATATAAAATATAATACGTTTAATACATACAATTGTTTTGACAATCTTTGTTCCAAAAATACACATATTTTATGAATTTGTGAAGATATAAGCTAGAATATATAATTAATAAAATTCTGTATAATAAATATATGCATAAATTAAATATACAAACCTTAAAAACAAGCATTTGAACGTAGTAAAGCCGCAGTAAATCAGAGAACCAGGCTTGATTAAAAAAAAGGAAAAAATTTGCATTGGTGTACAAATGCAGAATCATTTGCTGAAAACCACAACAGTGACTAAAATGAAATTGTTTACTGCTGCTGTTATTTGCTGCTTTTAGATTTAGTGTTTGTTCTCACTCGTTTAATTGAATCCATCACTATGTCGCAAGCGAGCTGTTTGCTCAAACTGATGTTCGCGAGTCATGACCGAACAGATCCAGTAAGATTGTCCCAAAGATAGTAAACAAACAGTTTACACAATAGCGCTTCATTAAACTATTAAATTTTTACATAATGAGGATTATTAGTTTTTACTTAATGTGCTGTTGTTTCACCTTCATCCGTGACTTCATCCTGCTTTGCATAACTTGCAGGTACAGTTTTCTTTGTTGCGTTTAAAAAAGATTGTTTCTATTGCCTTGCGTTTAATGCTTCCATGTCTTGTATCACTTGGGATGCACACTTTTTCCTGCTGCCAGTTGACCCTGTACTGTCCGCCATTTTCGGCTGTGTTATCTTACGCTAAACCGAAACTTCAGCAGCCCCACAAATCGATAACGGCATTCGTTGACAACACATTTTTATCGATTTTTATTGATTTTAGCGATTGGTTGTTGCCGCTCTAAATGTGAATTTAACTTATCTCATTTAGTCAACTGAGCAGTTAAGAATTAAGGGTCTTGCTCAAGGGCCCAACAGTGGCTCTTGTTCAATTTGTACTCACAGCCTTCTGATTTGAAGCGCAACATCTTAATGACTGAACTTCCATTTCTCATTGTTTTCTGAAGCTAGTGTAATGAAAAGTGTAAATGATTTAGTGGTGTTTCAGTCACGAACAAATCTGTGTTCTGGTGTATTTATATTGTCCCGTCTGTGTAAACCAATACTTAGTGGCTGTGTAGGAAGATGTCAGTGTCTGGAGCTATTAAAATAACATGCCTCATACTGAGCAAGGCTTGGTGTGGAGTCTGACTGAGACCAGTACTGATTTGGTTTGAATTGGGACATGTGGTACAGCCGAAGTAACTATTTAGTGAACGATATAATCAAACTGAAACTTCTCAATCCTGAATGAAATTAATGAATAAAAAATTTTATTCCGGTAGGATATGCGTCTTATTCTTTCAAGAAGGGATTGAGACATGCAATGTAGAGAATGTAGGACAGCCTACATAATTTTTACAGCAGATATTGTGTTATTTTTCCACTTAAATTTTGCAGTTAAAATTATATAATAGCCATAAAATTGTTATTAAACATTATTTTTTAAGTCTTCATACATTACTCACTGATGTTGGCTTAGCTTATATACGCATGTCGAGCATTCACTACACCCACCCTTTTGACAAGAAGAGAAAGGGTAAGAAACTTTTTTTTAAATTTTTTTTTATTGTGTAGCACTAGCACAAGCTTTGTGTTTTGTTGTTCATATCACAATCCATGTCACTGCAAACATGAAAATTAAAAGCATTGTTGTGTAATCTCACATTGTTGTGAAAATATTTGTTGAAATATACTGTATATTCTTTTCTATAATAGAAACAATGAGTTGTTTCCAGAGCTCACATTTGATTAATCAGATAAAAAAAAAGTTAATGAGCTGTTTTGCTTATTATAACTATATAAAAACCTAATTCAGGGTTTATATGGTCATGAAAAAACTGGAAAGTCATAGAAATTTGTTTTACCTCACATAGCATTTTCTGAATGGGGCGATTTTATAATGTTTGGCTTCATGATGAAAACTATAAGGGGTGACTTCAGAAAAATCAAGACCAGGTATGTGCAAAATGTACACTGTGCCGTAAAGCGTTTGACATTGGAGACATGGGAGAGGCAGTGCTACATAGCCATGCTAACCAGTCTGCTGCAGCTGCGTGCCCGACAGCTCTTAACCTAATCACCGGCTTTTTCACCCGTGTGACTGATGTAACACCCGCTCCCAGCTACAGTGCTTCCCTTTCATCAGCTATAAAACAAGGGACCATTTCGAGTGCCTTATACAGAAACGAAGCCCTAACTGCAGAGGTACTGTGGGTGCTAAAGGTGGCTAATTCGCACTATTCTTGTGAAGACACAAGCCAGCTTTTTTATATAATGTTCCCAGACAGCAAGATAGCATTTCATACAATGCATGCAAATGCTCATATTTATGTACTTTTGGACTGGCTCCTTATCTTAATAAATTGTCTTTGGGAGCCGTATCGAAGCAAAGAGTCTGTTTTGTTACCTGATAAAAGATTGAATCACTATTTACAGTCTAAACAGTTAGACATGTATGTCAGGCTATGGGAGGGGTCAGAGGTGAAGACCTACATGAATTGGCTTAGAATGGTTTATGGGCCATTCATCAGCTTAAAACATTGCTGGTAAAAAATAAAAACTTGCTTTTAAAGTTTGGAATCAAGAAATTAAGCATGAATTGGAAAGTATTTGAAATACTCCAGAAGCAAGTGCAGAATGATGATGGGAAGTTGAACACGACTTTCTAGCTTGTATTAGTTGTTCCATGATTGTCCTGCCCCTCTTACAAAGATTTTATGACTGCAACTGGTTGTAACACGCCAATGCGTAAGTCAATTTGAACATTGATTTTTCTTCTTATTTAAAATGTATTCATAGACATTTCCTAAAACATTAGGCCATGAAAATTTACCACAAAGTCATGGAATTTTATTGGTAAAAATCTGTATGAACCTTGATTTAATGTATAAATGTGTACTTAAAAAAATGCAAAATCCACATATTGAGTTTAACCGTTTTTCATTTTGCCATTTTAAAGCTTATGGTGGCTGCTTGTTGTTCTTGAACAAATTATCAATTTTAACGATTAGTTGTTGCAGCCCTACATTTCACAGAACTACACTTCTAAAGCTGTCATGTTTAAAAGCTTTTATATAAATGCACAAAATGGCACAGATCAGTAGAGCTGTTAGGCTCTATAAATGAAACAGTTCAGTACATGATAACAAGAAATCTAGTCCATTGCAGCAAATTTAGCAAAAGAGGGATATATTCAGAGGTGCAAGTCACTTCTCTCAAGTAAACGTGCATCCGAGCTGAGAGTTGAGTATGGGATGTACAGGTAGATTTTGTAAAAAATATTTTATATCAAGATTTCAGAATTCCCTCTCAAATACTACACAGCTCAAAGGTAGTGTAGTAGACATACACTATATAAACAATGTTTGTGAAAATGCAATTCCACATCTGCTGGAATATTACCCTCTTTTTACACTAAAGCGTGCTTGTGAATGCAGAGGTCTGGGCTGCATTTCAATTCATCTCAAGGGTGATCAGTATTGTTGAGTTCATATCAGTATGACACTATAGAGTTGGCTGATTTTGTGCAGGTGTGTGCAGAAAACAAGAAAGAAAAGAAAGAAAATTCCCACTCAGTAATTTGACTTAGTTTTGTAACAATGGCAGCGCACAATGCAACATTTATAGCAGCTTTATCTGTGCAAATGTCGACCAATTTTATCTTTTACCCAATCAAGCCTGAGTCATGAATAAGAGCTTTAAGAAAGCATGCCCAAAAATCCAGCTTCAACTTCACTCATTCTGCAGTGCATCATCCACGTTCCTGCTTCAGTAGAACGATGTAAACCTCTGACATGCACTCCTAAACTCTTAACTAATTTGGCATCCTTCACATAGGTAGTTGTGGGATAATTGTGGTTAGCTTTAAATCCTTATGGTGATTTAAGTTATGTCACTATATAAAAAGCAATCATGGTAAGATTTAAGCTATGGCACTTTACTTTCCCAGTCTGACTTTATTTTTTGCAGGTGGCTGAGTGACATAGTAGTAGTAACTTAATGTCTGCTGTTTTCTGGATCTCCCCCAGTCAAGCATTTAGTCAAGCAAAAACAATACATTTAATAGCTATTGGATAAGTTGCTGGTATGCAAATGATTTTTAATGCTGTGTGGGTTTTCTAGTTCATGCTCTGTTTCCATCAGTTTCTGAGGAAATGTTCACTTGGTGCTGGACAGTTGTGTGTGCTCTGAGAAAGCTTTGAGAATGTTCTTAAAATAGTTCAGTTGAAATGAAATAACAAAATACTGTATAACAGATTACGGGATGTAGTTTTTTTTTTGCTGCTGCATGTATTTTCATTAGCATAAATCTATATATATCTGTTTGCATTTTGCAGGTTATGCAATGGTCACTGCAGCTCAGCCTAAGCTCCAGGTGCTGCAGTCCTCCTCTTTTAGCTTCTGGTTCCATAGTACTGTCCTCGAGGCAGTGATTTCTCTTGCTTCTGCTACATAAGCAGACAAGATTGCAAAGATCTGCCCTGTGCCCAGCATGACCGCCACCACCCGGGGCTCCCCTATGGGGAACAGTGACAACCAGGGACAAAGCCAAGCCCCGGATGGCCAGAGTCAAGCTCCTCTACCCCAGAACCAGGTATGTGTGTATGTATGTGTCTGTGTAAAAGTTTTGGTGTGTGTTTTGTGAGACTGTGGCCTATGTTGAAGACTCAGTAAACATATTATTACGTGTAAAATGCTGTGTTAATAAATAATGATGTAATCTGATTTTGTAGAAGCTTGTACCCAAGTTTAGACCAACCCTCTTTGTATCAGAAGGAGATACAATCTTTTCATGGATACACAGCCAGTGGAAAGTCCCCATATTTTGTACATGCCTATTATAAAAGTTATTTAGAAAGCAGTTCTGATTTTGGATCCCTGGGACTTTAACACTGGCAACATTACAATAAAAACCAGCCAATGTTCCAACAAATGTGGTGACCCCAAACTTTTCAATTTATATTTACATACAATAGATAATCTGTCTAATGTACTACTAATTTGTTTTAGAAATCTATGAACATCCCAATGTGCCCCTTTACATGATAGTTATGCATGGTTATTTATTCGGTTTTTGGATTTACTGTATTACCATAATTTCCGGACTATAAAGCGCACCCATATATAACCACTGAATTTTACAAATATTTAAATTTTTAACATAAATAAGCCGCAGGTGTCTACACTAATGTACTTTACACAGGCTTTAACGAAAGACACGTTACGCACGGTGTAACGGGTGAAATATGTTGCGCTTCCTTTAGGAGCATAGCGGTATTTTGGGAATAGCCTGCCACTGCATTTTTTCTGAGTGTGTTATTACTGAGTGTGTTCAAGACGAGGATTATGTCCTTATTATTTTTAATAATAAGGACATTTTCCTTATTATGTCCTTATTACTTTGACTAACCCGTAACGCTGTTGCCAAGAAAAATAAAAAAGCACGAGTTTTGGAAACCTGTCTGTGCTTATATGATTTCTGTTGCAACTGGAGTTAGTGAGCTCTCCCTTCACCCAGACTCAACGCGTTACAACGGCTTGTATCTAAACAGTAGCCGACCAAGAAAGTCATTGTTCACTGTCTTCCTCCTTCCTTCCTTACTATTTTTCTCGGGAGTTTATCTTTTGGCATCGTCGTGTGTTAAAAAAAAAAACTTTTTTCTACCGATGCCGTGCAGCTCAGAACACAGGTGAGGTGCGTTTTTTCGTTTCCGTTCGGAAATTTCATTGGTCTAATGTTATTGGCAGTGTTGTGCTCGTTACTAAAAAATAGTAACTAGTTACAGTTACTCGTTACTTAATTCAAAAAGTAACTCCGTTACTTTGTTGATTACTTACACCAAAAAGTAATGCGTTACTGTTAAAAGTAACTTTTTAGTTACTTTTTTAAAGAACGTTCTTGAATGTTGCCATTAATGCCCTTTTGTCCGTTATGGTCTATACAAACACAAAACTGACTTAAACACAATGTAATTTTTAAACACTATTTTATTGAAGTCAGACCAGCACAAACTGACTATATCACAAGGATTTCTGAAATAAATAAAACAAGCTGAATTATATATTCACAATCAAAAACTAAAGTGGCTTCTGCTGTTGTGTTGAGCTCTTAAAAATGTTTCTTTCACAGCTGAAGTATGAAAACTATCAACAATGTAGAACAGAACGCCGGGTTAGCTTCTAGCTTCTCAGGCATGGAGGTACTGGAGCAGCTTCATCAGATTGGAGTTGCTGTTTATCGCAGTAGATACGAGCTTCGAACCAGAAAGACACAGCTTACATTTGACTTAAAAGTTTTTGTCTTTATACTCGACTAAAGTGAAATAATTAGCATATTTCCACTTTGAGAAACTCGTCTTGCTCTCGCCTCGATTTGCCATTACTGCCGCACAGACCTGAATAAACGGAGACACACCCACAGGGCGTCTTCTTCATGTTTACAGTGGTTCATCCTCCAATCCTACAATGCGACGCTGCTGTAAGCAGGTTAGACTGTTTAATTCATTAAAAAAAGTAACGGGTAACGCACCATACGGTAACAGTAACGAAGTTACTTTATTTTTAAAACGAACGCGTTACAGTATTAGTTACTGTCAAAAGTAACGCGTTACCGGTAACGCATTACTGCCCAACACTGGTTATGGGGTTCAGTTTTTTTGCTTGAAGTTTGTAAAACCGGGAAAAACCCAGGAAAAATTCATAAATTAGCCGCTTCGTTGTTTAAGCCGCGGGGTTCAAAACGTAGGAAAAAAGTAGCGGCTTATAGTCCGAAAAATACGGTATTTATTGATGTTTGTATTGCTGCCTTATATGCATCTGTGTTTGTGTGTGATTTTAGACACTTTCTCCCAATTCTTCTAATGAAACATCTCCAGTGAGCCCCCCGGAAGGACAGGCACAGGGGCAAGGTGATGCTCAGCAGGCACAGGAAGAGGAGGAACCGGCATTTCCTCACACAGACCTGGCCAAGCTGGATGATATGATCAACCGGTCCGTAGTCTTCTAATGTAGAGCAAATGTTTGCTAGTTTTACAGTACAAAGACTGAGATAACAAGATTATGGACAAGTCGAATAGTAAAAATTATAATTATATAATAATAATAAAAAAATAATGATAATAATAATACAAAGATTCCATCACTTTTTAGATACTATACCAGGGAAGCTTATAGTTTTAGCTAGGTAAAATTGTTGTAGATTGGTCACTTATTGGCTGTTTTAAAATGAACTCATCCACACCTGCTTATTCAAGCAGTAAATGAATTTATACACCCAACCTGGTGGTGTAGTGGTGAGGTGAATATTTTTCTCCTTTTGCAAAAAAAAAATAAAAAATAAAATCAGCTTTGTTGTAGCGTTTGTTACATCCTATCCGAGTATTGTTGCTGACCTCTTACTTCTATATTGGTTACTTTCAGCATGATAATGCTTCATGTCTCAAAGCACAAAGCTTTAATTTGTTCCATGCACGTGACAGTTAGTGCAGTGTGCGTCAGTGGTCTTGTCAGTCAATCCTGGGATGTGGTAGAACAGGTTCAGGGCATGAATGTGCAGTAGACAAATCTGCAGTATTCGTTACAATGTGGTCCAGAATTTCATACACATGTTGAATGGATGCAACAAAGAACTGAGTTTATCCTAAGTGTATAAATATAAATATTCTACCTGCTATTTCTATGGTTCCCTATACCAAGTGGCTGACGAATCCATGTTGCTGCCTTAATTATGAGTTCTTTGACCTATGGCCTATATAGCCCTTTGAGGACTAGATTCAGATTGACCACTGGTTTATTTAATTGCTTCATCTTTACAAATGTCCATAGTGAAAGGTCTGTTTTCCACTATGATCGATTATTTGTTTATAATGATTAGGTAAGATTTATTAGATTTTTATTATTAGATTGTTTATATTGGTTTGACCAATTCTAACGATCTTGTTCACCTGCATTGTATGCAGTTGTATACATTTATTATATTATATATTATATTATTAATTTAATGCAATTAATGTATCATCGTGTATATACAGTGAGGAAAATAAGTATTTGAACACCCTGCTATTTTGCAAGTTCTCCCACTTAGAAATCATCGAGGGGTCTGAAATTGTCATCGTAGGTGCATGTCCATTGTGAGAGATATAATAAATAAATAAAAATCCAGAAATCACAATATATGATTTTTAAACTATTTATTTGTATGATACAGCTGCAAATAAGTATTTGAACACCTGTCTATCAGCTAGAATTCTGACCCTCAAAGACCTGTTAGTCTGCCTTTAAAATGTCCACCTCCACTACATTTATTATCCTAAATTAGATGCACCTGTTTGAGGTCGTTAGCTGCATAAAGACACCTGTCCACCCCATACAATCAGTAAGAATCCAACTACTAACATGGCCAAGACCAAAGAGCTGTCCAAAGACACTAGAGACAAAATTGTACACTTCCACAAGGCTGGAAAGGGCTACGGGGAAATTGCCAAGCAGCTTGGTGAAAAAAGGTCCACTGTTGGAGCAATCATTAGAAAATGGAAGAAGCTAAACATGACTGTCAATCTCCCTCGGACTGGGGCTCCATGCAAGATCTCACCTCGTGGGGTCTCAATGATCCTAAGGAAGGTGAGAAATTTGCCCAGAACTACACGGGAGGAGCTGGTCAATGACCTGAAAAGAGCTGGGACCACCGTTTCCAAGGTTACTGTTGGTAATACACTAAGACGTCATGGTTTGAAATCATGCATGGCACGGAAGGTTCCCCTGCTTAAACCAGCACATGTCCAGGCACGTCTTAAGTTTGCCAATGACCATTTGGATGATCCAGAGGAGTCATGGGAGAAAGTCATGTGGTCAGATGAGAACAAAATAGTACTTTTGGGTCATAATTCCACTAAACGTGTTTGGAGGAAGAAGAATGATGAGTACCATCCCAAGAACACCATCCCTACTGTGAAGCATGGGGGTGGTAGCATCATGCTTTGGGGGTGTTTTTCTGCACATGGGACAGGGCGACTGCACTGTATTAAGGAGAGGATGACCGGGGCCATGTATTGCGAGATTTTGGGGAACAACCTCCTTCCCTCAGTTAGAGCATTGAAGATGGGTCGAGGCTGGGTCTTCCAACATGACAATGACCCGAAGCACACAGCCAGGATAACCAAGGAGTGGCACTGTAAGAAGCATATTAAGGTTCTGGCATGGCCTAGCCAGTCTCCAGACCTAAACCCAATAGAGAATCTTTGGAGGGAGCTCAAACTCCGTGTTTCTCAGTGACAGGTCAGAAACCTGACTGATCTACAAAAGATCTGTGTGGAGGAGTGGGCCAAAATCCATCCTGCAGTGTGTGCAAACCTGGTGAAAAACTACAGGAAACGTTTGACCTCTGTAATTGCAAACAAAGGCTCCTGTATCAAATATTAACATTGACTTTCTCAGGTGTTCAAATACTTATTTGCAGCTGTATCATATAAATAAATAGTTAAAAAAAATCATATATTGTGATTTCTGGATTTTTTTTTTAGATTATGTCTCTCACAGTGGACATGCACCTACGATGACAATTTCAGACCCTTCATGATTTCTAAGTGGGAGAACTTGCAAAATAGCAGGGTGTTCAAATACTTATTTTCCTCACTGTATAGTTATTTATTATATTCTTTTGTCTTTAATGTTTTAGGCCTCGCTGGGTGGTTCCAGTCTTGCCAAAGGGGGAACTAGAAGTTCTACTTGAAGCTGCTATAGATCTAAGTAAAAAAGGTAAAAAGGAATTGTAGTAATAATCATTTTCAGCTGTATTATGTTTGTACCTGTGGTCTTTTCCTTTTTCCTGAAGGGCTTGATGTGAAGTGCGAGGCATGTCAGAGGTTTTTTCAAGATGGTCTGACGATCTCGTTCACAAAAATTTTGACAGATGAGGCAGTGAGTGGTTGGAAATTCGAAATTCATGTAAGTAGCTGTCAGAGCTATTCATCACACAACTGCTTAAGTTATATATCATGGAATTGTTTACCCTGTGAAACCATCAGCTGCTTTTTTACATGACAAAGTGATATTCTAATAATGTTATCAGAACTCTCTATGATGAGCTTTTGATTCACTCCACAGAGATGTATCATCAATAACACACATCGGCTGGTAGAGCTATGTGTAGTCAAGCTGTCTCAGGATTGGTTTCCATTACTTGAGCTTCTAGCCATGGCAACCAACCCCCACTGCAAATTTCACATCTACAACGGAACACGCCCATCTGAGAGTGTACCTGCTGGTCTCCAGCTTGCTGATGATGAGCTCTTTGCACGCCCACCAGATCCACGTTCACCTAAAGTAAGTGCATTTAGTTTCACTTTCCTCGGTCAGTGGCTGCACTTAGATACGTCCCAAAAGTCAATGGGTAAAGTAATGGATGTAAAAAAAAAAAAAAATAATAATAATAATACGCATTTCTGGTTTCCTCAACCTTTTTTCATTTTGCTTTTCGTCTTTTCATTGCCCAGGGCTGGCTGGTGGACCTTATAAATAAATTCGGCACACTTGGAGGTTTCCAGATCCTGCATGATCGTTTCATGAGCGGCCAGACTCTTAATGTGCAGATTATTGCAGCTCTCATAAAGTGAGATGTTCATCTTCACAGAAAGACGTCTCATATATACGGTCATAGAATGGATTATTAATGTTGTACTTCTTTTTTTCTACAGGCCATTTGGTCAGTGCTATGAGTTTTTGACATTGTACACAGTGAAGAGGTTTTTCTTGCCTGTGATCGAAATGGTTCCACAGTTTCTGGAGAATCTGACAGATGAAGAACTTAAGAAGGAAGCTAAGAATGAGGCTAAAAATGACGCTCTTTCTATGATAATCAAGTCCTTGAAGAACCTAGTGTCACGATTACCAGGCCAAGAAGAAACCGTCAAGAACTTAGAAATCTTAAGGTTAAAAATGATCCTTAGGTGAGACAACACTTAGCTTGATAATGCCTAATTGATAAAGTTGCTAAAATTAAATAATTAATTTATAAATAAATAAAATAAATAAAAACTAATAAATAATTTTGCCTTTTCAGGTTATTGCAAATCTCCTCTTTTAATGGAAAAATGAATGCACTAAATGAAGTAAACAAGGTGATCTCAAGTGTTTCATATTACACCCATCGCCATGGCAACCCAGAGGAAGAGGAGTGGCTAACTGCTGAGCGGATGGCGGTAAGAGAATATTTCATGATTTTTATGGACAGTGAGTGAAAGCTGTAAATTTCTATAATATTTTCTGCATCTTTCAATATATTGCCAGTGGAAGTTGATGAAGGGTTGTGCTCTGCTTTTTTATTTGTTTTATTTTTTTTGGTTTATTTATTATTATGCTTGCATCTTTAATCAACTGTATTGATTGCTTGTATTCGATAAAAACGACTTTCTTTTATCCCTCAATTTTTCAGGAATGGATTCAGCAGAATAACATTCTGTCTATCGTTCTGAGGGACAGCTTGCACCAGCCTCAGTATGTGGAGAAACTAGAGAAGATATTGCGCTTTGTAATAAAAGAAAAAGCACTTACTTTACAAGACCTGGACAATATCTGGGCTGCACAGGTACTTCAGCTACAATGACTTGAATTAAGCTTAGTAACAGAATAATAGAGTGATAACAACAGCTGTGATTTACCAAGCTGGATACAAGCAGATTTTCTTTTCCTATAAATCGCTCATAGGGACATTTACACAACAATACAAATCAGATGTGCTGCGCATGTGCCTGAAATCAGTGTTTCCAAAACTTATGTGTATGTGAATTAAATCTTTAGTGTGGTTTGGCTTATTTAAACATTTACATACAACCTTATTAAAAGATTAATAAATGAGGCCCAAATAGACAGCTTAATATCAGAAGTCTTTTTATTTGAATACCTGTTATTTTAGGCTGGAAAGCATGAGGCCATTGTGAAGAATGTCCATGACCTGTTGGCTAAGTTGGCCTGGGATTTCTCACCAGAGCAGCTTGACTACCTGTTTGACTGCTTCAAGGTAAGAAATGATCAAGTTATAACAATATAAGATCATTGCAATGTGTAGTCTTTTATAAAACGCAGAATAGCTTCTGTGTACAGTGCATTTAGAATGTGTTTAGATCACCTTTAGGTTTCAGCGCTACTATCCACAGAGAGCTACACCCATCTCACACTCTGGCAACCAGTGCAACACTTCTTCACAGGGATTTCCCTTAACACTTGCCTCCACTATACAACTGGCCCTGGAAATGTATACTTATGGGCTTGAGCAGATACAAATGTATTGCCAGGAAAGACGGAAGGCTTGAAACTTAGTTCCCTAGCTGTAGCCATAAGATGGCAACTGATTATCTGGTTTATATGAGGTCTGATGAGAACAAAGTGGAAAGAGGAGACTGATGATTGGCTTTAATTGCAAATAATGAATCACACATTGCTTCATGAAAGTCAAAACTCAAAATCTCAGGTCAGTCAGCAGTATTTCATATTTAACGATACTTTTAATATAAAGAGGTAATTCCCAGAGTACTTATTGTCTGTATATGAAAGTGTAGTCGCACACAAAAAAAGGTATAGATGTAATTTTTTATATCAGTGTTGGTAAGGAAGAGGGCAATAGAACCTGTCAGTAGAAAGGTTTTAGAAAGGCACACCATCTCTGTGACACCACCAATTAGGGCTTTATGGAAGCAATTCTTTACGACAATCTAAAAGACTATTGACTCGCACAGAGACACACTTTGAGGAAAAACACTGCTCGAGAGTGCTCAGATCCTCCGACTGAGGTAAAGGCTCACTTTTTCAAATCATAATCATAAAATTACACAAGGCATACAGAAGTGATTTCTGCATGAGCCTGTGAACTTCTTTTAATGGACATTGGTTAAATAAGTTTTGAGACCTGAAAGGTTTTGATACAACATAAGAGATTCCGAAGGAACGAATGGAAAAATCTACCTGAAAATCCAGTTATAGAATCATACAAATAAAACAATACTGTTATATGTATTTACATACATAAAATACTCAAATTGAAGGTCCTACTACAATCTGATTAAGAAAAGTGAATCATTCTGTTAATTTATTAGGTAGGGTTACAGTTTGCGCTGTAAGCAGCAAATCAGGTTCTCTTTGTTTACAGGCAAGCTGGACAAATGCAAGTAAAAAGCAGAGAGAGAAGCTGTTGGAGTTGATCCGCCGGCTGGCAGAGGACGACAAGGATGGTGTGATGGCTCACAAGGTTCTAAACCTGCTGTGGAACCTAGCGCACAGTGACGATGTCCCTGTTGATATTATGGATCAGGCCCTAAGTGCCCACATTAAGATTTTGGACTACAGTTGTTCCCAGGTATCTTTTTAAATTATTCATTACATTTCGGTTATGTCGCCGGCCTAGGGGACGCCAAAAAGCGTCGAGATAACCGATGATCGAGATAAAGGAAAACCAATATGGCGCCAATATATTAACGTGCTTGAAATTTCTTTATGTACATGATGTGCGTTATTAAATGAGAATGTGCATGCACGTGTTTTTGGAGGGTTTTTTTTACACAACAGCGTTGCCGCGATTTGTTTGATCGGTCATGCGGATCGAAATAACCTGTAATGCGGATAAGGAGGCGGAAGCCGAAGTAAACGCAAACAAAGTTTAATGAGAATACTCAGGAGATAATCCACCAATACTTGTAGCGAAGCAGTAATATCCAGTGGTGTGGTCCACAAAGTTCTGTAAAAGCAGACAGTTCGTGTAGAGAATCCACGGATCCGCGCTATGGAAAGCGCAGCGCTGGGCAGACACGGATAAACGTGGTGCAGACAGCGTGAACATCGAAAACAGCAGCATCGGGGTAATCCAGGTGCCGTTGAGAGAATGCAGAGTCCGAGAAGAAGGGTACATAGCGGGATACGTATACGCGATTACACAGACCGCCATGAACCAACACATAACAATAAGGGGGCGTGGCAGGGGGATTCCTGACATAACCGACGTTAAGTGGCAATTTTTCTTTTCGTTTGTTCATGTTGTCCTCTTTCACATTCTTGCAGGATCGGGACACGCAGAAAATTCAGTGGATAGACCGTTTTATCGAAGAACTGCGAACCAATGATAAGTGGGTGATCCCAGCTTTAAAACAGATCAGAGAGATCTGCAGTCTGTTTGGAGAGGCCCCTCAAAATCTCAGGTCAGTCGGCAGTGTTTCATATTTAATGATACTTTTGATATAAAGGGATAATTCCCCAAAAGTACTTACTGTCTCTATATGTTAAACTGTGCATATTGATTGTAAAAGGTGCACACGCTTCATTGGGTAGACTTACAAGGTAGGATAATCGTCATTAAATGTAAAAAAAATAACGTTTGCATGAAAAGGTTTTTTTTTTTTTTTTTTCTTTTAATATATACACAGAATTAAGAGCACTCCATGAATTAGAATACATTTTACATGAAGTCAGTTTTCTTAATAGGACTTGAAATAACAGCAGAGTGCACACCTCCTGGAAACCATGACATTTTATGTATGATTCCAGTCATGGAAAATGCATACAAAAAAACAAAAACCAGAAGAAAATTAAAAATGTTCTGGAAAGTCCTGCTGCTCTGGAATGTTTGGTGGCTTTTAGATGGTTAACAAATGCCTGTAGTACTATTTTTACCAGTTTGACTAAAGTACAGACTGTCCTGATCTCACCTCACGATCATGGTTGTCATAGTTGACTGGCAACAATGATCATGCTTTGAGCATGTCTAATAATTAGACATGAATTCCATATCTCTATTAAAGTTCTGACATTAATCCATGCTCATCTTTCATTACCAAAGAGAAAACAGAATGACTGATTTAAAAAAGGTGTTTTAGAGACATTCCGAATGATATTCTGCATATTGCTCGTCGTAACAGAGTATCTAGTGGATATCTATCTTTAATAAACAGAAATCATGTCAAACATGCCATTTAAGATTCGACCTTTGTCTTTATCTATGACTTTAACCTTGGTTAATTAAGTATTAAGTAAATTCAGAAACTGCTGATCTGTTATTTTCCCATACTATTGTCTCGAGGGTTTAAATGTTAACTGTAGTGCTTGTCCTGTACCTGCAGTGTTTTTGTGCATTAGTGCTGCTGCCAAATGATTAGCTGATATTGGATAAAAGTGGATGTTAACTATATAATACTAAAAGGGATGACAAGAAACAACGAATGATCCATCTAAAGCTGTAGACATTTAAATGATGCAACTTAATAGTCATCAAAATAGTTGGGAATAGCCTATGATTTTTGATATGTCCCTTAAAGTGATTTCTTTAAATTCATGGGAACATTGATTACAAAGTTTCATTTGAATTTCGTGTCACTTCTGTTTGCTCTGCTTTTATAGAGTAATTTTCACAGTGTATGCGTATGTTTGTGTTCACCCTGACAGCCAGACGCAGAGGAGTCCTCACGTATTCTACCGACATGACCTGATCAACCAGCTGCAGCACAACCATGCACTAGTCACACTAGTTGCAGAGAACCTGTCTGCCTACATGGAGAACATGCGACAATTCTCTAAAGGCATGTTTAAGTGACTGCAAAAATGTGTGCTTTTAAAAAGGTTTTGTTTAGTATTTTTTTATATTCAGTGCTGTTTACGTTCAGTTTGAGTGAGTCTAACTTCCATGATACTGTTTGTTGTTTACAGAGCATGTAGGTTTTGACCCTCAGACAGTTCGCGTGGGCAGTCGCTACAGCCATGTGCAAGAAGTTCAGGAGAGACTCAACTTCTTGAGGTCAGAACTGGCCTCATTCAAATCTCTTCAAACCCTAATTAACCCAATGAATTTATTCAGGTCAAAACGTATGTACAAAAGGCAGTTTAAACAAGTTACAAAAACTACTATCCCAGCTCCAAAAATGTTTACTAAACCCATATTATATTCACAATGGAACATTGAAAACATATCAATTGTTTAAAGGGGGATACACTGTTGGTGTTCTTGCCATGAAGATAGCCTCAGTAGCTGGCATGGCATTAAATAAAAGTATATGATATGATATGATATGATATGATATGATATGATATACACTGTCGGTGTACAGCTGGAGGAACATTTTGCAACTAATTAATTTAATTGGCAACAGGTGCATAACATAATTGAGTATAAAAAGAGACAGAACATTAAAGAGACAGAGTCTCTCAAAAGTAAAGATGGTGCATCAAACTGCAAATTAATTTTACAAATTGTAGAACAATTTCAGAAATGGGCAGCTTGCACATCTGGAAAGGCACCATTAATGTTAAAAGGTATATACAGGTTTTGAAGCAACATATTCTTCCATCCAGACTATATGTTTTTCAGAGAGGGTCTTGCAGATTTCAGCAAGCACTGCTACACCACATGCTGTATTTATTACAAAGCATTACTTTATAGTAGAGGAGTCTGGGTTTTGGGCCTGTTTACAGTCCAGGCATTTTCGTCCCCCTTCTTTCATTGTGGTAATAACTTAGATTTACAGTATTTGGCAGACGCTCTTATCCAAAGTCACTTACATTTATCTCAATCATACAACTGAGCTGCTATCGGGTTAAGGGCCTTACTCTGAGGCAAAGGAGTGGCAGCTTGGTGTGGCTTGTATTTGAACTCTTAATCTTTCAAACAGTGTCCTTAACCACTATGCTACCACCTCCCTGCTGTCTGAGAAAGCTTGTCACTAGATTTAGCAGTGTGGGTACTTGTGTACATTTACACAAGAGCATTAATAATGTCAGTTTTTAATGTTGGGAGACCAGGTCTGGGGTGTAGTTTAGTTCTTTAGTTCTAAACGGATGCTTTGGGGGAGAGGACAGGGTTCTGCTCACTTAAGTTCTTCTTTACCAGCCTTGGCAAACTGCAGGTCTCTGTGCACAAGAACATTGGCATGCTGGACCAGGTTTGGGACTCTTATTTCCAGTGATGGAAAAGTATATACAGAGACATACTATAGAACTGTGTGCTTCCAGATTTGTGGACAACATTTTACAGAAGGCCCATACAAAGGTGTGGTGATCAGGTGTCAATATAGCCAGTAAAGCCTTGCTATTTTATATTGTACTTCTTTACAGCGCTGCTGGTTAGAAAACTAGACTTTGTATGTACATTGTTTTTCTGGACTGCAGTTTGAATTTTATTGCTATGTGTGGCTTGTAGTTTGCACATTACATTTTTTTTTTAATCAATGTTACAGTGCATGTAATGGATTATTTTCTGGTACATACCCCTCAGACTTATACAGGGTGGTGCAAATAGAACAAGTTTTCAAATAAGTTTTACGTTGATTTTCGATATAAAAAATTTTATTAACACCAAAACAATCTGTTTTAAATGCAGTTCAATGGGTATACATTGATTATTTAATTCGTTTATATAAAAGATTATATTGGAAAGATGACGTCCTTCTTGCGGTGCACATAACCGGAGCCTCTCCTCAAAGTTCTGCATCGCACCAACATTTCTTCTGCCACAGTTGCAGTTTCTTCTTTCAACTTGTCTACTGTACGAGGTTTTCGAATGTAGACTTTCGATTTGAAGTAACCCCAGAGAAAGAAATTGCAGACAGACAAGTCTGGTGGGCATGGGAGCTAAGGGACATTGGCAAAATGTTGGACAGTAACAACGGAATTTATATTTTTAAAATAATACTACAATTACAATACTACTTACAGGAAGGTGGTCAGCTTCCTTCCCCTTCCCAACTACTTACCCAGTTCTTTTTTGCACAATCCTGTACCTGATATTTTATTTATTTTTTTCTGTGGTTGAAATAATGTATCAGGATGCTACAGTATGTGCCTCCATTTGTAATAGGACAGCAAGTGGATGAAGTTTCTCTTACCCCTTGCTGTGTAGATTCCTGTTGAAGGATGGGCAGTTATGGTTGTGTGCACCTCAAGCGAAGCAGATTTGGAAGTGCCTGGCAGAGAATGCAGTGTTCCTCTGTGACCGTGAGGCTTGTTTCAAATGGTACTCCAAACTCATGGGTGACGAGCCCGACCTTGACCCAGACATCAACAGGGACTTCTTTGAGAACAATGTGCTGCAGCTGGACCCCTCACTACTGACAGAAAATGGGATGAAGTGCTTTGAGCGTTTCTTTAAGGCAGTGAATTGCAGGGAAGGCAAGCTAGTAGCCAAACGCAGGGCATACATGATGGACGATTTGGAACTTATTGGCCTTGACTACCTCTGGAGGGTAAAGTTGAACATTGAATTTTTTTTTTGCAAATTTCATGTAGGTCTTTACTTGTCATTAACATTGTTTGAAAAAGGCCATCTATAATTTTCAACTCCACCTTTGGTAAGAAGTAATTAGTTATGTGTTCCACAGGTTGTGATTCAAGGAAGCGATGATATTGCCAGTCGGGCAATAGATCTGCTAAAAGAGATTTACACAAACCTTGGACCAAAATTACAAGTTAATCAGGTAAAATTCAAACCTTTATCAGTCTGCATAAAATGCTAAAATGATAACTAAATATGGCATTGTGTGACTTACAGGTAGAGATTCATGAAGACTTTATACAGTCGTGTTTTGACCGCCTGAAGGCCTCATATGACACACTTTGTGTATTGGATGGAGACAAGGACAGCATAAATTGTGCTCGACAGGAGGCCATTCGTATGGTCAGAGTGTTGACTGTGCTTAAAGAGTATATTAACGAGTGTGACAGTGACTACCATGAGGAGAGAACCATTCTTCCCATGTCTCGGTCAGCTATGTTTACGTCTCATTCTTTCACCTTATTGTAATATTTGTGCTTTAAAACTGTAAACAAGGCCTAAAATTTCATAAACATTTTATAGCATGTTCGAACATGAGGGTTGTAATATTTTAATTCGTCTTTGGTTGCTGCCTTTCAGAGCATTTCGTGGAAAGCACATTACCCTAGTGGTGCGGTTTCCTAACCAAGGTCGGCAGGTGGATGACCTGGATATTTGGTCTCATACTAATGACACCATTGGCTCAGTACGCCGCTGTATCTTGAATCGCATCAAAGCCAATAGTACACATACCAAAATTGAGCTTTTCATTGGAGGAGAGATTGTGGATCCAGCTGATGACCGCAAGTTAATAGGACAACTCAATCTTAAAGACAAAACTGTGAGCACAATATTTTATGGATTAGGGGTGCATGATATATAAAATTATCAAAATGCTACAAGTGTCTTAAATTTTTGGAATATGTATATCAAAAGGGCTTGCGATAAATTCATTATTTTGATACCTTCGATAAACAAATTATATTTATTTGTGCGAAACAAATAGCAGAGAATAGACTGGACGTGCCCCTGTTGTACTTTGAGGTGTGTATGGTGGCCACACACTCAACCTAAATAACTTTAAGCTCCGGTACATGAGGAAAATGCTCTGTATGCTCAAGCAAAATGATCCCCCGTTGATTATGAGCTACTTTTACTGCTTCTGTTTACTTGAATGCCTTTTCTATTTGCCAGCAGTGGATGAACTCAAATGGCTTAAGAGTAAAATGAAATATTATTGGCTAATTTGTATAACACAATGTACATTGTCCCAAAGCATAGATAAAGGTTGTAAAATTATAATTTATATATTAGTGTCTATAAGTTTATCACTGAGTTTATCCCTAATGAGCAAGCCAGTGGCGACAGTCTCAAGGTAACAAATTTGGGAAAAATTGGTTCTGATTCACTGCCTGCCACACTGACTAACTTTTTTATATAGGTGTGTATCTATAATATCATGCAGCCCTAGTATGGATTCTAGCTAAATAATTTTTATCTTGTTTAAAAGTGGTTCATTTTATTATTATTTGCTGTTTCCTTCTTTCTAGCTGATCACTGCTAAGTTGACACAAGTCAGCGCCCACATGCCCTCCAGTCCCGATAGCTCCTCAGACTCGTCCACGGGCTCACCTGGGAACCATGGAAACCACTACAGTGATGGGCCCAACCCAGAGGTGGAGAGCTGCCTGCCAGGCGTGGTGAGCCACCATCTTGGTTTTGCTACTCCTTAAGCTCTTTCGTTCTTGTTTTCAGAACTTAATACACCGATCAGATCGTGTACAGTAATTTGAGTAGTTTGAAGCTTTTATTAACTCAATTAGACAAAAAAAAGTGCAGAACTTGTTTCTGGTGTCTCGGAGGAAGCACCCACTTTGGTTTGTTGCAGTTTTTTGGAATAGGTTTCTGGTGAGTAGGCATGGCAGGTGAAAAAGTTGGAGGAAAAAAAAAAGTGTAGTAATGTGTTTGTTTTTTCTTCCCAGATCATGTCGCAGCATCTGCGGTATATCTCATTCCTTTGGCAAGTTGCTGATTTGGGCTGCACTTTAAACATGCCTTTGCTGCGGGACGGAGCCAGGGTTCTAATGAAGCTCATACCTCCAGGTTTCTTTTCAATACAGCAATAACTACAATAAGTAATGATTGTGGAGCTGGTTTTGAAAATTTTAATTTGTGTGTCTTTAGACAGCACTACGGTGGAGAACCTGCGTGCAATCTGTCTGGATCATGCTAAGCTGGGAGAGAATAGTCTCAGTCCCACTTTAGATTCTCGCTTCTTTGGCCCCTCACCCTCACAAGTTCTCTATCTCACTGAGGTATGCATGCAATTGAACTAAAACAAAAAACAAAAATAACTTTGTGGAAATGTAGGAAATGAGAGCGGCTTTTAGAGATTGCTGATAGTGAATAAGTTTCCAAGAAACGTTAAAGGGTGAAAAAAAATCAATTGTGGAACAGTCAATCCATGGTTGCATTCCAAACTACACATTGTCATACTAATTAGAATGTCAGATACAAACGCCTTTCCACATAATTAGTAAAAAAAAAAAAAAAAAAGGTTTTTCAATGTAGCAGTGTCTTAAAATAATAACAGAAAAATTTCAATAACTGATTTGTGCAACCCTAACAAGACTTTTGAATTGCTAGGTTGTTTATGCCCTTCTTATGCCAGCCAGTGGCACTCTGGGTGAAGATGCCAGTGATTTCCAGTACAACTTTCTTAAAAGTGGTGGTCTCCCATTGGTACTGGGCATGCTCACCAGGAACAACTTTCTGCCCAACACAGACATGGAGACACGTCGTGGGGCCTACTTAAATGCTCTGAAAATTGGAAAGCTCTTGCTCACTGCCATAGGTTTCGGGCATGTTAAAGCAGTGGCAGAGGCTTGTCAGCCTGTGGTGGAGGGCACCAACCCTACATCACCAGTAAGAAATATCAAGCACAGGATCAGCCATTGTGCATTCCTGGTGCATATTTTTCTTATTTAAACATTTGTGCATATAATTAAGTATTTATTTGTCACCTAGATAAATCAGGCAACCCATGACCAAGCTCTGGTGCTTCAGAATGCTCTCCAGAACATCCCTAACCCTGCCTCAGAATGCATGTTGCGAAACGTGGCTATCCGACTGGCTCAGCAGATCTTTGACGAGGTACTAAGCATTAACATACATCGAAACCCCTGACAAGCCCAGATGCACAAATATTTCTTACTTTAATTAAATTTAACACTAAATCAACCACCTTTAACTCATTTCAACATTTTTCACCATTCTCAGAACTTCTTTCAGGCATCAAAGTACATCCCAGATATCAGTGTGATACGAGCAGTGCAGAAAATTGTGTGGGCTTCAGGCTGTGGGAGCATCCAGCTAGTCTTCAGCTCCAGTGAGGAGATTAGTAAGATATATGAGAAGGTAAAAGTTTTCAAAGATTGACTGTCTTCCTATTTTGTTCTGTAGGTTTCATAATTTGAATGGCTGTTGTTTTGTTCATGTGCTCACAGCAGGAATGTTCAATTTGCTTGCTATATCTTATAGCTGTAGCAGTCAGTCATGCACTAACCAGTAGTGATTTACAGACTAATGCTGGTAATGAGCCAGATATGGAGGACGAGCAGGTGTGCTGTGAGGCTCTGGAGACCATGACACTCTGTTTCGCTCTCATGCCAACAGCCCTGGATACACTCAGCAAAGAGAAGGCTTGGCAGACCTTCATCATCGACTTGCTCTTGCACTGCCAGAGCAAGTTAGTACCAAGCACACACACACACACACACACACACACACACACACACACACACACGCGCGCGCACACATACACAGATGCATAGATTTTCTTCCATGTTCTCTCATTTTCTGACTAATTTCATAATTGTTTTGACTAATAATAATAAGCTCTTGAATGTTGGTTTCAAAATGCATCATTTTGTGCAGCGCTTGTATCCTGCACATTTGACAATTCCTACAATTTGATAGAAATTACAAAACTAAATTTATCATTCAGCTTTTTTTTTTAAACCATACTGTATGCTGTTATTTACGCAGGTCAGTGCGTCAGATGGCACAGGAGCAGTTTTTCTACATGGCCACCAGATGTTGTATGGGGCACCGCCCCCTCCTTTTCTTCATTACACTTCTCTTCACTGTTTTAGGAGTGAGTGTGAAATATGATTAGGAAAAAAAAAAAGTCATGTGTAGTTACCGTTTCCTAAAGGATTTATTCATGGTTAATTGTTTTCTCAACTATTTGGTCACTAATTCACACCTACCAGGTGAAGGCTAACACACACTTCCTCTGAGATATGAAAAGCATCCAAGAACAGCAACAGAATAACGCAACACATTTGGAGGAATGCACTCTGTTTTGCTCAGCATATGAGTTTACAAACCTTTAAATGTGTAGCTGAGATTGACAGAGTAGAGATACTATGCCATTCCTCCCAGCCAGAGTGCAGTCAATTTTGCTGTCTTGGCTTCTGGTCACTGATGGCGATAAAATCATCGCTATTTAAATTTGCGAATAATGCTTTCTGTTGCACCACTTAGAGGTTGCGTAAAAGTTTATTTTGTTGATGTTCTTCTTAATATTAGGAGTCCAAACATTGGACTATTCTTTTTCTACTGGATTATTCTTATTCTAGTATTATTATTTTAGCCTTAAAATGAATGCAGACCAAACATGAAGGCATGAAACTTCTCATGATCAGATGATCATATCTCATATTTTAAAAATAAATTATTTTCCACTGATCCCTTTGGTTCTCTTTCAAGAACAATGTAACTCCATGCACATTGTTGTCCGTGTACCAAGTGTTTTGTTCTTTTTTTTTTGTTATACCTTCAGTAAGGTTAGTTTATGTTGTTCTATCATGTTTTTTGTGAAATTTCATTTAGGTTCTTGTTGCTTGGGCTTAAGGATATTATAGCCTCTCTTTTCATGTTTATTTGTTTACTGTTTATTTTTTATAAAATTTGCTTATTATGCAGACTAGTCATAGGATTCTTAATTAAAATTTGATATAGTATAATATTAGATATTAGGCAATATATTGAAGAAAAGGTGTTCTACAGTTATTTTGTATTTATTGTTCTGCACTGATGAACGTCTATGCTTTCCTACTCTTTTGTACATTTTGTTTGCCTTCAGAGCACTGCAAAGGAAAGAGCAAAGCATGCTGGTGATTACTTCACCCTCTTGAGGCACTTACTTAACTATGCATTCAACAGCAACATAAACCTCCCTAATGCAGAAGTCTTGCTAAACAATGAAATTGATTGGTTAAAAAGAATCAAGGTCAGTGCAATTATAATTTTTTTATTATTTATTGCTCATACCCTGAACACCCATCATAGGGGCCATTTCTGTGCATCATCCTTATCCGTTTTTGCGTTCAGTTTGATTAAATATAATGTTTATACCTTCACTAGGATGAAGTAAAGGGAACAGGGGAGACTGGGGTGGAAGAAACCATTCTTGAAGGTCACCTGGGCATTACCAAGGAACTTTTAGCATTCCAGACCCCTGAGAAAAAATTTTATATTGGATGTGAAAAGGGTGGGGTCAACCTTATCAAGGTAAGCATGATAATAATACTGCAGTATTACATTTTCTGCCAATGCCAAATCAATGTTTTGTTATAAATACGTATATTGAGACTTTCCTTTGCAGTTGTCTGTTTGTCTGTGTGTCCTTTTTCTACATCCACTTAAGAGTCTTGTTAACATGACATCTTAAGAGTTTTGGAATGTATGTATTGTCATTATAACCAGCAGATTAGATTTTTTAAATTGATTCAAATAGGGCCAAGCTTACAACACACTCAGGGCATGAACATTTTCATACAGAGATGTCATATATAGTTTTTAATGTTACTTACACGGTCAAGAACCTGAAGCCCATTTAATGTTTACAATTTTCCAAATTTGTGAAATATCAAAAAATAAAAAATAATTTTAAAAAGTGGTTAATTATTTAGTTAAGTGGTTAATTATAGGATTTGTGTGGAACCCCTGGATAAACTGATTTTGGTATCGGTCAACACATGGTTGCGATACCGTATATTTTAAGGTTATGGGAAGGACTAGACTAAAAGGCATTGCTATTTATTGTGTTGGAAACAAGTAATTCTCATGATTCTAATAGTTGTAATAATAATTATGATTATAATAATAATGATGTACACTTCACTAGTTAAAGACTATTAAACAGGATTTTTATAATTTTTTTATATATATATATATATATATATATATATATATATATAAAAACCAAGCCAGTTTATGTGATCATTTTAGAATTCTTTAATATTAAAGCTCTAACTTCTCTTGCATTCAAATTGAATATATATTCTAATGGATATTTTCCCTGTTTCACTTTTTTCCACATTTACAGGAGCTTATAGATGATTTCATCTTCCCAGCCTCTAACGTGTTTCTGCAATATGTCAAGACTGGAGAGTTCCCTGCTGAGCAGGCGATCCCAGTATGCAGCACTCCTGCCTCCATTAATGCTGGCTTTGAACTACTTGTGGCCCTTGCTGTGGGATGTTTACGCAATCTTAAACAGATTGTTGACACTCTCACAGAAATGTATTACCAAGGCACGTAAGACTAAAGAATTTCTAGTATGAATTGTGGAATGATTAGCTGTTGGGAAAATTCAAGCTTAATTCAGTATTTAGCATGTATTAGCCTATGCTTCAATTTAGACAACAAGTGATTAAAGTTTGATTACATATTGATTAGGTATAATATTTTACTTTTAGTCAATTTTAAAACTTAATATTGATCTGTTGGTAATTAACTGTTATTTCTAAATGAGGATAATTCTTTTCTTTTCAGGCTGTGAGTCTCTCACGGAGTGGGAATATCTTCCACCTGTGGGGCCGCGACCCACTAAAGGATTTGTAGGGCTGAAGAATGCCGGAGCCACATGCTATATGAACTCGGTGATCCAGCAGTTGTACATGATTCCCTCTATCCGAAATGGCATTCTGGCCATCGAGGGTGCTGGCAGTGATGTAGACGATGATATGTCTGGAGATGAAAAACAGGACGGCGAGGTAAATCTTCTTCCTGCACAATGACTTTCACAGTCTTAGTTATGCTCAAATGTGTTTATCAGCTTATTGTTGGTGGGAATATTTTTAACACCCTGGATTGATTAAAGACCTATTTTAATTTGGCTGTCAATTTGGCAGTTTATTGTCGTGGCATATTTAATCTTTTTGCCATGCCCCCTCAAATTAAAGGTAGCAAAACCATTGTCCAAGCATAACCTATCACTGTGCTACAGAGTAATGTGGACCCCAGGGATGAAGTGTTCAATTATCATCAGCAATTTGATGATAAGCCCTCTCTCAATAAGGCCGAGGATCGCAAGGAGTACAATATCGGAGTGCTGCGCCACCTGCAAGTCATATTTGGCCACCTTGCTGCGTCCCGGCTACAGTACTTTGTACCTAGAGGATTCTGGAAGCAGTTCAGGTAACATTGGTAGAATATCCTTCTATTAAAAATCGGTAATAATTACCTTTATTTCAGTTATTCTGTGCTAAAATGTAACTAAAAATGTGATTTACAGGTTGTGGGGGGAGCCAGTGAATCTGAGGGAACAGCATGATGCGTTGGAGTTTTTTAACTCTCTGGTAGACAGCCTGGATGAAGCACTGAAGGCCCTTGGTCATCCCAGCATGCTTAGCAGTGTCCTGGGTGGCTCATTTGCGGACCAGAAAATTTGTCAGGGCTGTCCACACAGGTAAGAATATAGTTTATTGCCTCTTTGTCCAATTTTAGAAGATGGGATTAAACAATGTCATATTAATGTGTTGGTAGATATGAGTGTGAAGAATCCTTTACAACACTGAATGTAGACATCAGAAACCATCAAAACCTCCTAGATTCCTTGGAACAGTATGTTAAAGGGGACTTGCTGGAAGGAGCCAATGCTTATCATTGTGAGAAGTGCAACAAGAAGGTACAATAATATGTTTACATTTACACTGTTTCACCTTTTTATTTAAGGAATTAGAGCATTACACCGTGGAACATGATACATTGCAGTTACCTTCGTTTACTGATTGAGATAACAAGCTAGACCCCCCATTGCCCCCCCAAAAACACCCTCACACTAAGCAGCTAATGTTCACATGTACAATGTAAAGTGTAATGTTACAAAGCAATTAATCACAAACACGTCATTACACACAAACAACAAAAAAGATAAAGGAATAACGGTCCCACAGAAGTTATGATGAAAAGAAAATGAGAAAAAAAAAATTAAGAACATTTAGGATATAAAAACTTATCTAAACATTTAAAAATAAATGACTGGTAAATAAGCTAATCAAATGAAATTATTCGGCCCACTACAAGTTAAATATTTGCAAAAACAAGTTAATGGAACTGTCATTGAAACTGACTGCAGTTCTTGCGTCCCAGGATGCTGAAAAAATTATTCTCCCTTACATGTACTGTATATAAAGTGGAATATATACAGTGGAACCCGGTTATGTCGATGTCTTAGGGGGTTGCCAAAAAGCATCGAGATAACCGATGATCGAGATAAACGAAAATCAAAATGGCGACAGTATATTAACGTGCTTGAAATTTCTTTATGTACATGATGTGCGTTAATAAATAAGAATGTGCATGCATGTGTTTTTGAAGGGTTTTTTACACAACAGCGTTGCTGCGATTTGTTTGATGAAGGCATGCTATAAAAATGTACATACATGTTTGTTAACTGTCAGGAATCCGCCTGCCACGCCCCCTTCGGCGTGGCAGGTGTTTTCTCGGCCGCTTTCTTTGAAGCTCCTGGCTTCAATCGCGGTGCTTGTTTGTCACTCATCACCAGCTCCTATTTAAACTTCCACACTCTCACCGTCCGTTATTGTTGGTATATGTTGGTTCACGGCGGTCGTTGTTATCGCTCATGTGTATCCCGGTACGTGTCTTCCCACCGGCACTCTCTCACCGGCTGCTCTTTTCTTCCCAAAGCGCATCGCGGAACCCCCCCCGATCCTGCCGTTGTTCATTCTATGCTTTTGCTGCTCATCCCACGGTCTCCTGTGTGCTGTTCAGCTCCGCGCTTCTACTTTCGCCTCCCGTTCATCGCATAACATTTAACAACAAAAGGCATATGTGCACTAACTAACAGCAGAGATTCACCAGTATACAATACAACACCTGTAGCAGCTGTAAGACTTGATTTTTCCGCCACTTTCGCGAGTTCTTTTGCGGCTGCACCGAGATAACCGACGTTAAATAGCAAATTTTTCCCACCTTGTGCTCGAGATATCAGGGTTCGGCGACATAAAAAAAGTCGACATAACCGATAAAAAATGCTAAGACAGCGAGAATTTGGCGGTTCCACTTCAAAAACGTCGACTTAATAGGGTTGTCGAGGTAACCGAGGTCGAGATAAGTGGGTTCCACTGTATATAGAAAAAGCCTTTTCTGAAGAGAGGTCAATGGAGAATTTCCAAACTTACCATATTTAAAAGTGCTTACAGGACTTTCGGTCACTTGATGTAGCTTTTTGCATTTCCATTACATCACTGGGCAATAAACAATCAGACCTTGGACTAAAATTGCTAAAACATGCTCTCCTAGAAAGATTAGCAACTGTACTGAAGGCTTTCCTCAATCCCTATAGAATGTCGAATATTGAATTTTTAAATGCTTTGAGGCCTTATAACACTGCCATCTGCCAGTTCTGCTTTTCTAGATCTAGCCTCACTTCTTAATGTTGTGTGTGTTCTTCGACAGGTTGATACAGTGAAGCGGTTACTGATTAAGAAGCTTCCTCCAGTACTGGCCATTCAGCTCAAGCGTTTTGACTATGATTGGGAGCGCGAGTGTGCCATAAAGTTTAATGATTACTTTGAGTTCCCACGTGAGTTAGACATGGAGCCATACACTGTGGCAGGAGTGGCCAAGCTGGAGAGCAATGAGGTTACTTCAGAGAGCCAAGTTGTCCACCAGAATGCACCCTTAGACCCGGAGCTGGGCGGAAGCTCTCGTTACCGGTTAGTAGGAGTGCTGGTTCACTCAGGTCAGGCCAGCGGTGGCCATTACTACTCCTACATTGTCCAACGACACAGCAACGGTGCAGATGGCCAGCGAGATCGCTGGTATAAGTTTGATGATGGTGACGTCACTGAGTGCAAGATGGATGATGATGAGGAGATGAAGAACCAGTGCTTTGGTGGAGAGTACATGGGAGAGGTATTTGACCACATGATGAAGCGCATGTCATACCGGCGCCAAAAACGCTGGTGGAACGCTTACATCCTGTTCTATGAGCGCATGGACACAGTCAGCGTCGATGGCGAACTGTTGAAGCAGATAGCGGAGATGACGTTGGTGTCAAAACCTCACCATCTCAAGATGCCCTCGGCTATCGAGTGCAGAGTGCGCAAGCAGAACGTGCAGTTCATGCACAGCCGCATGCAGTACAGCCTTGAGTACTTCCAGTTTATTAAAAAGCTTCTTACCTGCAATAGTGTCTACCTGAACCCACCACCAGGTATGAACTGGTCAATTTAAGTGTAGCAGTCTACACTGTGTGCACAATTATTAGGCAAGTTGTATTTTTGAGGATTAATTTTGTTATTATACAACTACAGTGCTCTTGGTCAATCCAAAATGTTAACCAACCCTCAAACCTGAACATTAAAGTAGTAAAAGTGGAGGTTTGGCTTTCTTAAGAGAATATCTACATGTACACCATTATTAGGCAACTATTAGTGTGCAGAATTATTATGCAACTAAATGAAAAACAAAGATTTTCCCATCTCACTTGTTTATTTTCACCTGTTAAAGTGAGAAGAATAAACAAACTCAAAATTTACATATAAACATTTCTGAAAATTTTAAAAAGAAAACCTCAGTGACCAATAAAGCCACCCTTTTTTCGATAACAGTCACAAGCCTTCCATTCACGGAGTCAGCAATTTCTTGATTTGGTCAGAATCAACTTTTTGTGCAGCTGCAACCACGGCCTCCCAGACACTGTTCAGAGAGGTGTACTGTTTACCTTCACTGTACAGTTCCTGCTTGAGAAGAGCCCAAAATCTCTCAATAGGGTTTAAGTCCAGTGAAGAAGGGGGCCATGTCATTAGTTTTTCATCTTTAAGGCCTTTACGGGCCAGCCACGCAGTGGAGAACATTGATGCGCTTGATGGAGCGTTGTCTTAAATAAAAATCAAACTCTTCTTGAAGGATGCAGACTTTTTCCTTTACCACTGCTGGAAGAAAGTGTCTTCTAAAAATTGGCAGCAGGTCTGAGAGTTGATTTTGAGGTCCAACTAGCTCATCTTCAATAATACCTGCCCATACCAGTACCCCACCTCCACTTTGCGAAGTGGAGCTCTGTGTCCGTTACTGATCCAACCACGGGCCCATCTATCTGGTCCGTCAAGAGACACTCTCATCTCATCAGTCCACAAAACCATTCAAAAATCTGTCTTCAGATATTTCTTGGCCCATTCTTGACGTTTCAACTTATGTGCTTTGTTCAGAGGTGGTCGGGTTTCAGCCTTTCTTACCTTGGTCATGTCTCTGAGAACTGAACACCTTGTACTTCTTGACACTCCAGGTAGGTTGCAGTTGTGGAATATGGCAGCACTGGAGGATAATGGGTTCCTGGTAGCTTCATGTTTGATTCTTCTCAAATCTTTGGCGGTTAATTTGTCTCTTTTCTTCTCGACACGTTTCTTGCGACCCTGTTGACTATTTGCTACAAAATGTTTGGTGGTTCTGTGATCGCGCCCCATATCTTAGATATTTTAAGAGTGCTGCATCCCTGTGAAAGACTTTTTACAATTTTTGACTTTTCAGAGTCAGTTAAATCTCTTTTTTGGCCCATTTTTCCTGAGGAGAAGAATCTGCTTAATAATTATGCACACCTTGATATAGGGTGTTGATCTCCTTAGGCCACACTCTCCCTCGTTACAGAAATACACATCACCTGATATGCATTCAATCCAATAAGCATTCAAGTTTAGACTTGGAAATTATGGAAAAAAATGATATGGTCAAAATAATCACTCGCCTAATAATTGTACACACAGTGTAGTAGTATATTTTATTAAGATTAACTCACTGAAAACAAAGTATAAATCTGCATGTAATGGCTAAGTCTTTGTCTATATTTGCTTTGACAAGGTCAAGATCACTTGCTACCTGAAGCTGAAGAAATCGCTGTGATAAGTATTCAGCTTGCTGCTAGATTCCTGTTCACTACAGGATTCCATACCAAAAAAGTAGTCCGAGGCCCTGCTAGTGACTGGTAAGGGTTTAAATGATGAAATACTATTTGAGTTTTCAATCATTGTCACACTCACATGATTTCTGTTTGTTCTTTAGGTACGATGCCTTGTGCATCCTACTACGTCACAGTAAGAACGTCCGCAGCTGGTTAGCACATAACGTCCTGTTTGCATTCCCCACACGCTTTTCGGAATACCTGCTGGAGTGCCCAAGTGCCGAAGTTCGTGGAGCCTTCTCCAAGATCATAGTCTTCATTGCACACTTCTCCCTGCAGGATGGCTCTTGCCCTGCCCCAGTCACTTCACCAGGCTCCTCTACACAGGTTTGTAAGAAAAAAAGCCTAAGGTATTAAATTAAGTACATGTACAAATAGACCTGAAGGAAGTGTAATCAGTTCTGAACAAGCAGCTAAAGACATTGTGGGATTGAGCGGGTTTTTTTTTTCCTTCTAATTTACATATTCTTGGCTACAGGCCTGTGACAATATGACTCTGAGCGATCATCTCTTGCGGGCTGTGCTTAACCTGCTGAGGAGGGAGGTATCTGAACATGGGCGTCATCTTCAGCAGTACTTCAACCTTTTTGTTATGTATGCCAATCTCGGTAAGCTTTTAAGAACTTTTTAGTGGGAATGCACCAACATCCTGTTTTACAAATGCAATATGATTGTATTTCCAATTAATACTTTAATGACTGTGATTATAATTTATCATCTTACCTATAAAAATAAATTGGAAGGCTTTTGTAACTTGATTCACTTTATGAATCTGGGGATCTGTAGGTTTAGCAGAAAAGACACAGCTGTTGAAGTTGAGTGTGCCAGCTACCTTCATGCTGGTGGCTTTGGATGAGGGTCCTGGCCCTCCAATTAAGTACCAGTATGCAGAGCTGAGCAAGCTTTATACAATAGTGTCTCAGCTGCTCAGATGTTGTGACGTATCATCACGTATGCAGTCCTCAATTAACGGTGAGTGTATATTTACAGCCAATAACTATATATATATATATATATATATATATATATATATATATATATATATATATATATATATATATATATATATATATATATCTGCTTGATTGTCATTTTACTCATATACAGTGCACTACACAGTGAAACGAAACATGTCCCCAGGATCAAGGTGCTACATTGGACAAAATAAATGACCAAAAAGGAACACTGAACCACATTAAACTCAAAATTCTTTTACCTTTTTTAAAACTTTTTATTTCTATTTATTTTCTTCTTTCTTTAGGTAATGCCCCTTTACCAAACCCATATGGTGATTCCAATCTTACAGCTCCCATCATGCCTATACAGCAGCTTGTGGCAGAGATATTGTTTGTGCGGGCCAGCTATGTGAAGAAAATCATTGAGGACTGCAGTAACTCTGAAGAGACTGTTAAACTGCTGCGATTTTGCTGCTGGGAAAACCCCCAGTTTTCCTCCACTGTGCTCAGCGAGCTTCTCTGGCAGGTCCGGCATAAAGCTAAAATTTAATGTATCGTTTGTTATGGTGTATAGTATTCTGTTGCACAGGTGTACATCTCACACAGACAGTACAGCATTCATGACTTTATATAGTTTATATACAGTTTTTACTCTAAGCAAATTAAGATTCCTAGCATGCAGTAAGGGAATACTTGAATCAAACACTGAAAATCTCTGTGAGACATCACTCTGACATGGTTTTTACTGAGATTTCACAATAAAACATGCTGTCAGGTTTTTTTTTAAGTGCATACTGTTGAACCAGACAGGTTTCCAAAACATTACAAGACAGCTGGGTTTTTTTTTACAGAAAGTTCAGGGATCTGTTTAGAGGAGCTCTGTTTTAGATAAAATAATATTAGTAGAAAATCTATGCTAAAAATTTCACATGCTTAGTTTATTTAGTGCTTTAAGAAATGAGTTAACAAAATTCCAACCCTGAAGGATCTTTGACAATTTTATCATTTGAAAGTGTTCTTTAAGCTGAATTACACTCCCTGTCTCTTAGTGCTAAAACGAAAATAAACATGTAGATACATTTTTAGCGAATATCAATAAAATTATTAAATAGCCTTCTTGTCGAAACCTCAATTGTTTGATAACCAAGTAGCTCATGTGTTATGGTGGTAATGTTGGAAATCACTTTTTAATTACAAACATTAAATTGGTATGAATAAAAGTAGATATTATAAATGTACAACCAGTAGCAACGGCTTGTCCTCACCCATGTGTAGCAAGATGGCTAAAGCAACAAGTGAGCTAGCCAGTAAGGTCACAGAGGTAAACAATCATATCGCTAGCCAAATGTACAGTAGCGCTTTCTGTTCTTAACTTCAGTTATTTGACTTATTGTAGTTTGGACAAGATATACAGTTGTTCTCCGCTTGCTTCTTGTCACTCTTCTTGCTGGTGTGGTCTCTGTATATTTTGGTTTAAAAACTGGTTGGGGGGGGTATCATATCACAAATCACATCTATTGAGTCATTTGTGTCACTTGAGTCTATTAACTTTACTGCAATAATTGCAAAGCAAAGTGGTTAGTTTTTATTAGTAGCCAGCAAGTTATCTGATTTGCCAGAACATACCACTATTTATTGAGCACTGCCACTTTTCCTCCCTTTCTTCTCTTTTTTTAGGTGGCATACTCCTATACTTATGAGCTGAGGCCTTATCTGGACTTGCTACTCCAGATCCTGTTGATTGAAGACTCATGGCAGACACACAGGTGATGTTTTGTTTGTGTTTACACATCAATTATCCACAAAGCACACAGCTATTTATTATTGGGGTGGAGGGGTGTATGCATGCATGCATGCATGTATGATCAACATCAACTTTATAAGGAACATTCATGCAATTATAAAACCAAACAAATGTGTGCTGTCAGGACAGTGCCAAAGGTACAGGTCAAGAGCCTCTGGCATTGTTCACGTCAAACATTAGGATGTAGATAAATGTGATCTCGGTCACTTTGGGAAATTAGTGTAAGCCACAGTTTTGTAGATGGTAACACTGTTGGTGATAAAGGTCAGAGGAAAAATGGCCAGAGTTGTTCGTGCATTTTTCTGTTGTGTTGCTGCCACACACCGATTGGTTGGCTGATTTAGATAACTGCATGAAAGTACAGTTGTTCCTAAAATAGCAAAATAGCAGATCGTTAGTTCTGTCATTATAAAATCAGTGCACTGTACAAAAAAATAGTTTTACACATCGAATGCTGTAATATGCTTTTTACGCCTCTTTTTTTTATGTGCAGAATCCACAATGTGCTAAAAGGGATCCCTGACGACCGGGATGGGTTGTTTGATACCATCCAGCGTTCCAAGAATCACTACCAGAAAAGAGCATATCAGTGCATTAAGTGCATGGTAGGTCTCTTCAGCAATTGCTCTGTGGCCTACCAGATCCTACAGGTGAGATACTACAGTGTGTAACTTTTTTTTAAGCTTTGGTCATTGTTTAGTGCTTTGTATGATCAATTTAAAAAAGTCTTCATTTGAATATTTTATTGACGCACACACGCAGTCAGAGATGCATATGAAGAAAAATGTTTGGGAAAGTTCATTTGTTATTAACCATAATGAAATGACATTGTTCCTGTGTGGCTTGCAGAGTAATGGCGACCTAAAAAGGAAATGGACGTGGGCAGTGGAGTGGTTGGGCGATGAGCTGGAAAGGAGGCCATACACAGGAAACCCGCAATACAGTTACAACAACTGGTCTCCTCCAGTGCAGAGTAATGAAACCTCAAACGGCTACTTTCTGGAACGATCACACAGTGCCAGAATGACACTGGCCAAAGCATGCGAACTTTGTCCTGAGGAGGTAAACTGTCATTGAAAATTGTCTGAATTAAGATAATACACTATTTATAGTTTTTTTTAATTTTTGTTTTTTTTATAACTCTTTATGCTGCAATAATGACCAAGTGACTAATGTGATTGACAGGAGCCTAATGATCAGGAAGCTCCTGATGACCATGAATCCTCACCTCCAGAGGATACAGCACTCTACCCTCACTCACCTGGAACCCAGTATCAGCAGGTAAGTATGCCCACAGGCAACAGGCAAAAACACACAGTAGAATAAAATAGTTTTTACGGTAAATAAAGTGAAACTACTTTCACTACAGTTGAGTAGTGAACTAAAATTGTGTATGTACTTCTACTTCCAAACATCTTTAGGTGGTACATTTGTTAGCCAGTTGTAACCTAGAAGCAAAGAAAATCTTTAATCTCTTTTTTGGTTTTGTTACTTTTTTTTTTATTTCTTCCTTTCTGTGCTCAGCCGAACAACCACACCCATGGACAGCCATACACCGGTCCGGCTGCCCAGCACATGAACAACCCTCAGCGTGCACCCCAGAGGCCTCAGGACAGTTGGGAGGGCACGGAGGAGGTGGTCCCTGAACAGTCAAAAGAGTAGCCAGCTTCATAAGCCTTGCTTCATGATTCAAATGGCCATTTTGGTACATGCCAATGCCTTAGCACCAGTCCTCCTGAAAGGAACAACCTCCTAATACACCTTAGATCTGCTTCACTACACCCACCAGCTGTCACAGCCCTACCCCCACAACATCTGTCAACCAACACCCTGCCCCCATTCCTAAGTATCAGGATTCAGCTCAGTAACCAGACTGGATTCGAGTCATAAGACTGCTTGTCCCTGAAGAATATGGTACACAAACTTATGCTCACAGGAACACACACATGCTTGTGCACACATTTACATGCTGCCTATGTACATCCCTTTGTGTAAAAGTGTATCGCCTGCTAGGTGTATTTTTCAGAGTATGAAGACAGTGTACATAGTGTGTATAAATTTGGACAGTTAAGTAACCACCAACTGTAATAGTGACTGCCAAAATGTGAATATATTACATGGGGTTGAGAATGTGGATTCATGCCTCTGATTATAGAGGGATGAAATCTGGTCAGGAAGAAACTGGTCACAATATAACAAGACCAATAAAATTTGATGCCCTTCAGTAATTCTTTGTGGGCTTTTTTAAGGTTTTAAATGTGTAAATCTAAAAGCTGATCTGTCTAGTTTTGTTTGCAGAGGGTCGAGGTGGGTGCAGATTCTCATTTGGAGCACAGATTAACTCACTTGATCCTGATTATTTAGCTGTAGATGAATTTTTTGAGCATCTCTCTGGGATTCATTAACACTGCTGCTGCTGTGCTGCTTCAGTCACTGTGTTTATCCCTGCTCTCCTCTTACACCAACAACAAAGGTCTCAGCCATGGCTATCGTAAGGTGAAATTCCATATTGTGTCTTTAGCTTCAGCACATAAACTGAAGGTGAAGTGAAACAGAAAAGTGCTAAAATTTTGGCAGTTTCATTTAATAGAAGATCAGATTGTAATGTGATTAACATTGCTGTGACTTAACCTCTAAGAAACGTGCCACTTGTTCAGTGATTATACTTTATACATTGAAGAAGTACCGTATACCTATAACTTTATGTTGAAGGAATTTTGTTGGTGTTGAGGGGTTTGTTGTTGGTGAGATGCTTTGACTAGCATTGCACAGGATTGGTCAGTGTCTAAACATAATATACGCCGTGATTTCATGAGTAAGGGGAAATTATTTGATGCTTTTTTTGTTGTTTGAAATACCAAAAAAAAAAAAGAGCTTGAAAAAAGAATGAAGCGAGCCCAAAATGTTATTTAGGTTTTTTCTTTTATAAAGGTTATTTCTAAATTTACAAAGAAAATGGTTTGATTTAAATGAAAAAAAATCTGTATTTTATTTTTACAAAAAGATATTTACTGCAAAAAAAAAAAAAAAGAAAAATGTTGGGCTCCCTTTTTTGTTGTTGTTGTTGGTTGTTTTAGTATCATGAGGGTTCTAGAGCATTGATAGCCATGTTCTTTATATATATATATATATATATATATATATATATATATATATATATATATATATATATATATATATATATATATATATATATATATATATATATATATATATAATGTGTGTGTGTGTGTGTGTGTGTGTGTGTGTATATGTATGTGTATATATATATATATATATATATATATATAATGTGTGTGTGTGTGTATATGTATGTATATATATATATATATATATATATATATATAAACATATACACACACACACACACACACACTTTTCTCACAGCACAAAAGGATACAAGTTCAATATAAGTTCAATATATACATGTAGTGCAAACTTTATTAGCTTTCCGATGTTTCATTTTTGGTACATTTTGTACATAACCATTGTACGCAAAAGAAAAAAAAGAAGTTGGAAAGGTTTAAATCCCTCACGGTGATGGAAGAGGTTGCCTCCTCGTGACTCCATCACTGTTTCCAGAGTGCTACATAAACAAGACATGGATTTGCTGAAGACTGCCCAGAAACACCTGCCATAACCAGACTTTCTGTCATAACCTGACACAATACTGAATCTCTGTGATTGTATAGTAACTTATGACACCATAACTTTTTACACCACATTATGGCTGAACAAGACCCTCACCAGTTTCTCAAGAATCGGGGAGTACCATATAAACCCAGGTGATCAGCTTAATAAGCACTACAGGTCATCTTGTTTTTAGCTTATCTGTTAATGCTTCCCCTAGACAGATCTCAAAATTTATTATTATTTTTTTTTTTATGTCTGCATTTTGGTTTCATAAAGGTTTATTCAGGATCAGATTTGCATTTGGGTTGTTGTTATTTTTATTTTATTTTTTGTTCTGAAGCTTTTGTGAAAAGTGCATGGATGATATTCCTTTATTTGCCTTAGAGGACTGTAAAAACCCAGCACACTGTAAAATTACTTTAAAAATAAAAAAGGGTATTTAAATGTTTAGTCTGTGCAATCTTCTTCTTCTTCTTCTTCTTTCGGCTGCTCCCATTAGGGAGCATCTGTCTCCATACCACCCTGTCCTCTATATCTGCCTCTTTTACACCAACTACCTGCATGTCTTCCCTCACCACATCCATGAACCTCCTCCTTGGCCTTCCTCTTTTCCTCCTACCTGGTGGCTCCATCTTCAGCATTTTTCTACCAATATAATTCATGTCCCTTCTCTGCACATGTCCAAACCATCTCAATCTCGCCTCCCTCACCTTGTCACCAAAACATCCTACATGTGCTGTCCCTCTAATAAACTCTTTTCTAATCTTGTCCATCCTCGTCACTCCCAACGAAAACCTCAACATCTTCAGCTCTGCTACCTCCAGCTCCACCTTCTGTCTTTTACTCAATACCACTGTCTCTAATCCATACAACATCGCAGGTCTCACCACAGTCCTATAAACTTTCCCTTTCATTCTTGCAGATACCCTACTATCACAAATCACTCCTGTCACTCTTCTCCACCCACTCCACCCTGCCTGCACTCTTTTCTTTACTTCTCTAACACACTCTCCATTACTTTGCACTGTTGACCCCAGGTACCTGAACTCCTCCACCTTCTCCACCTCTTCTCCCTGCAACCGCATCACTCCACTGCCCTCCCTCTCATTCACACACATGTACTCTGTCCTACTCCTACTGACTTTCATTCCCCTTCTCTCCAGCGCATATCTCCACCTCTCCAGGCTCTTCTCAACCTGCTCTCTACTCTCACCACAAATCACAATATCATCTGCAAACATCATAGTCCAGGGAGACTCCTGTCTGACCTCGTCCGTCAACCTGTCCATCACCACTGCAAACAGGAAAGGGCTCAGGGCCGATCCTTGATGCAGTCCAACCTTCACCCTGAACCAGTCTGTCGTACCTACTGCACACTTTACTGCCGTCACACTGTCCTCATACATGTCCTGCACCACCCTCACATACTTCTCTGACACACCTGACTTCCTCATACAATACCACAACTCCTCTCTCGGCACCCTGTTGTACGCTTTCTCAATGTGTTATATAAAATATGCAAATAATGAGTCAAATGATATACTGAATATTATGGGTTTAATAGTGAACCAAATAAGAATTGTCTGAATTTAATATTAACGATCTATAAGACTTATATATATCTTTTTGTTGAACTCCCTCTAACCTTTTTGGTATCTTTAATTCTTCACTTTATAGTATAACCTTCCCACTAGCCCTTAAACACATTCTTCCAAAACTTTCAAAGGTGTGCCAGCCAGATTTTTATCCACTTTCCTCTTAACATAAGGTTTAAAGAAAGTTTGGGCAAAGGTTGCAGTCGTTTCAGTCTTGTGTTTGACATTACTGTATTTTGTTGCAGGATGCATTCACACAGGGGCGTAGCCATAATTTCAAAAGTGGGGGGACGAAATGTCTAGTAATTTTTTTTTTTTTTTTTTCAGGTAAACCTTGTGTAATTGACAGGTTTTATTTTTAATCATAAGACGTTATAAAAAAGATTAAGGAAAATACACAGAAAAAGTAAACGTTTGTCCAAGCAGCTATTTTTCCTTATAATCCTTTAAAACTTGCTGCTTGAGACCGCTGCTGGGACTCGAGCTACAGTACCAGGGCGTGTGATGATGACGTGACAAGTGAGTGACTGATTGCCATGGATACGTGAACGTCATGTATAGACTATTTTGTCTCTTTGAATTTTAAATCACTCTGCATTTATATATATTGCTCCATTAAAACCCTCGACATGTCGTGAACACAACTCTCCACTGAAAACGTGAAGGGGACGAATTTACTTTTTATAAAAAGTGTGTGGGACATGTCTCCCGCGTCCCCCGTGTAATCTACGCCCCTGCATGCACATTTCATTTGAATTTTTTGTAGAGATCATGCAAAGCCGGCTTATGTATTGCGACACTTTATTTGTTCTTGCGATTTAAAATTAAAAATAGAACCATGTTTACACCAGAAACTAAATTGCTGTCGAAAAATGTGTTTAGATTCCCGAAAACAAAGCAACGTGCAACTCGAAGATATCTACTTGTATCTAAAAACCAACACACGATTCATTAGAATGTAATATGAATGATTTAAAAACAAAAAAAAAAAAGACACGTTATCCAGCATTAAATTGCATGCACTTTCTTATGTATTTGTGACCACGCAGGGCTCAGACGTCACAGACTCAAACTCTCCACTGCCAAAACGTATAAAATATATATGTTCAATAGGTTAAGCGCACTAATAACCTCCCTGTTTACAACGAACAACTGACACCGAACAGATTAGGTTTTTAACAGCGTGTTTACCAAACACAAGATAAACATTATATACATTTTGTTGAGTTTTCTACTGAAGAAGTTATTGTAGACTTATATGCTTCCCTCGCGTAGACGCAATTTGTCTCCATCAGATCTGGATCCGGTACTTCAGGTAAGCCTTTAATGTTCTGAATGAAAAATTGTCGTTTAAAGTCTAATTTATGCAGAACAGTAGCCCAATTTCCAACCGGTACCCTGTTGGTTAACAATACCTGTGGTGGTCGTTTGTAACCCGGGCCTCGACCGGTCCGGGATGAAATTCTGGTCCGTGATCCGCATATTTGGATTGATACATGTTTTCCGCTTGATGCCCTTTTTAACGTAACCCTCCCAGTTTATCCGGTCCTGGGACCAGCACTAAGAGCGCACTGGCTTGAGCAACCATAATGGCTGAGTTCAATGTCTGATTTATGGGGTCCAGTAATTCCACGTTATCATCTATGATTTTATAAATATCTTACCTGTTCTATTTTAGCTAAACTAAAAAGTCGTTTTAGTCTGTGCTTTAAAAAATTATTTGAGACCAAACACGCGGTATCATAGCAACGCATTGTTATTATATTTATATACAGTAGAGAGAGCGCGCGCGAGAGAGAGAAAAACATCTCGCGAGATTCTAACTGAATGACGCCACACTTCCTTGGCCAATAAAATTAGTAGCTTCACATCGGGTTTTATTCCGTCACGGACACAGACTAGCTGAAAGGCTTAGGTCGAGTTTAGAGCCGGTCGAGACGAGGTAACCATAGTTTTATATATTAAAACTGTAATAAACCTAGTTGTTATTATTTTTTATACGCACTTTAGATATTATTTGATCAAGTTAACAGTTTCGTTTAAACGTTGATCCCAAAACGAGTCGATAAAATCGCACAAGGAGGCCTAAAGAAACCAAACCGGCAAACAAAGAAGCCCATTCTCCGAGACACGCACACATCCTCAACACTCTTTAGTTATGAGTCATGTGGACGTCGAAAATGTACACGGTCTAGAACAGCAGGTGAGTACTTAACAATTATATTTGTATATTTAACGGCAGATATTTGCCGGTTTTCCCCCACTTGTGCATGTTGCTCTGTGCTAGCCGGTGCTAGCTCTTTCGCTAAGTGCGTATCGTAATTTGCGGGTTAAAATGGAGGCTGGCGGTGTCGATGGAGCTGATGGTGATGATGGCGGCGCAGCGGCTTAATTCAGTGCGACACTTTTCCCCCCTCACATTAAGTTACCGCTTACTGTTGCGGAATACCTATTTGTAGTTGGAAGTTACTTAAATGGTTGAACGAAAAATTTAGTGATTATTCAGTGGTTATTTCCGTCGTCGTCGGTTTTTTGTGGCCTGTTTCATATTGACGCGGCGCCTCAGCTATTAGCTAGCACAGTTAGCTTCAGGTAACGTGGCACGCTTCAGTTCACATGTACTGGCGTGTAATGTGGACTAGTTAATGTATAATGGACAAGTTAGTATGTGTGAATCTCTAATTTTAATAAAATTAATTTATTTTATTTCTTTACACACATATATATATATATTATATATATATATATATATATATATATATATATATTAGTAAAAATTTATTTTATTAAAATAAACCATTCCAATTAGTAACTTGCACAACGCGCTTACAAACAACGATACTTTATTAAACGTTTGATTAATCTTCAGCTGCAAACCACGTGACAACCATTTGACGCAACGCTCAAATCGTTTACATTTATTCGTTTGGCAGACACTTTTATTCTGAATAAATTACAAATACACAGAGCAGGCGACGGTTAAAAAAAAAAAAAAAAAGCTAGTACAATATCAATAAAGATGACCTGGTACGTACTGGGATCAAAATGTCCCAAGTTTCTATCAGTAATGTCTGGGCTGTGCCGCAAATATCCTCTGACCAATCAGGTTTGAGAACAGCTCTGCGGTAGAGGATCAACAAGGCTGTTCACATTGTTGCACACGCTTCTCCAGTGTCCAGTTTGCTGGCTTGTGGGTTTTATACTTAGCTGATTACTATGCCCCAAATTAATTGGCTAGTTTTTAAAAACTGTTTTAAGAAACTGTCCAACCCACTTTCATATCTGCATGACATTAAATGGTTTACTGTAATGTAGAACGTCTTATTTTGATAGGAACAGTTAGTGAAATGTGAATGCATGCTCCTTACCAGACATGTGAGAAGTGTGTTCTCTGAAACTCCATGATGGGTACTTTGATACGCAGAGGAGCCTGGTTTATATTTGGCAAGTGATGACACAGTGTCGGTGCTCACACAACCGCTTGTGTAACCAATGGGCACCTGTAGACTTGTACAAAAAAAACCCACAACAGGGAGTTTAAAGGCTACCTGAGGTGACCCTGCTAATGCCAGGACAGTGATAAAGATTGTTTTAAATACAGTAGCCTATTTATTTAAATTACTATCTGGTTGACTCCTATTGACAAGATGACCGTGCACTTTTAATCTATTGCCTAGTGCTTTGTTTTTCCCTTCTTCCATTTACAAAATATTCCTGCTTTCAGATTGCTGCCCTAGACTTGAAATCTGATGCCCAGGGAGGAGGCACTGGCAGTGAGTATTGTTTGATTAGTTTCTGTTACTATTAAGAGAGCTAGCATTTAATAATTTTTTAATCTTGAAATTTGGTCACTGATGGGTTGATGCTAGGAGAATAATGTGGATGGGTCTCCAGGGTTCAAGGGTTGGAAACCTGTTCATTAGACAATAGAGTAAATGGTGAGGTTTTAGGATTGTTTTTTTTTTTTATATGTAATTTGTTCTAAAGAAAACCTCTTTGTCACCAGGACGTTACATTCCACCCCATTTAAGGAACAAAGAGTCACCCAAAAATGGTAAATATTGCTTATTACTTTTTCACAAAATAAACCTCTGTAAGGAACTCAGTAGTTTAAGGTTATTTAGAACCCTCTAATTGATCTTTACATTAACTGGTGCCTTTAGAAGGAAGTGTAATCTGTGACTGGAAAAAATGTATTTGACAATTGGCTGATTGATGCTTCGTGTTGTATTTTATGGCTTTAAACAGTTTAAATGCATTTAACTTGCCTACATCAAATTATTTAGTGGAAATGTATTTATTGCTCACTAAGACTGCATTCTATGTGCAGTAAAGTATTTGCAGGAAGTGTCACTTAACATGGAAATATATAAGGAAAATATCAGTACATTGCAATGTACAGTGCAATTTTATTAATTTAGTCTTTTTATATCCTTTTTATAGAACAGTCTACATTCTGAAAACTTTTAAATAAAATGCCTGCTCGGTTATCTAACATTATAGAATATTTTATAAAAACAAAAGGAATAAATCAAATAAATGCAATACTTTTTTTATTATATTGATTAAATTGATTAAATAAATGGAAATGTATTTAGGGTAATATATAGGTGTGCTTTTACATTTAAATATTAACATTTTCAAAAGAATGATCATGTTGGCTGCTACTTATTTCAGCATGTATTAACAAATGTCTATTCGTTTTGTTCTTTCTCCATTCACTCCCTCTATGTGAAATTGTCAGGGTTTTCTCCTTTTAAGAAAATGTCTTGCCGCTCGACATAGAATGTTAAATAATCCATTGTGCTAGCGTTAGCTGCTAGCTACTTCCTGGTTAGGGAATAACACTGGACTCTTTAGCATTTTAATGCGTGCACAAAACGGATCTTATTTCCGGTGCGGAGTAAGTAGCCACAGTGACACTATGCTAAATCTAGTATCTCATCCTTTGTTGTGGAATAAATTAATTTATTAAAAAAAATTTTTACCCCTGGCATTGTTGTATGTTTAGGTATAATAATTAAAAGAATTTGCTCAAAGTGCGGGGCAAAGACTTAACAAACTTGTGGTCTGCCACTTTATACGTTCCTAAGGGAACTTGAATTTAAACTATGTTCCGCATGTAAAAAGGATTGCATTCTCCACACCGGTGTGGAGACGAACTATGTTTGCACTTTTATTTCTCATTTTAAATAGGGAGCTTTGAGCCAGTTCTTTATTCAATGAAGTCAACATGGAAACCACTATTTAGCATGGTATTCTGTAAACAGGCAGTTTCAGAGATGTCACTTTATTGTCTTGATCATTTGAGACTAAAGATATTACTCTGCCATTTTCTGTAAATCCTTTGTCATAAGCTGGCATAGTTTCATGCAGTTAAAGGTTGTATCATGGTTAATGTTTCAAAATATTGTTTTTTGTGATTTAAATTAGTTTTTTGACTATTCTAGGGAGTCTCTCTTCTCTTTGAATTGAAATAACTATTGAAGGCTTAAATATAATGTGCCTATAAGGACTCCAGAATAGATTTTAAAGCTTTTCAGTGTGTAGGCTACTTTTTTCCTTTTGATAATTGTTTTTATGTCGGTCATTTATTGTGAATTGCTCTTACCGTAAGATGTTCCAGGTGGATGGGATGTTGGACGAAGCAATGGATTTGTGAATGGTTTTAATGATGGTCGTGATGGCTACATGAATGGGAGCAGCGCGTTTGGTAACCGTGGGTCCATACGCAATGACCGCGGCAGCCGAGGAGGTGGTTTCAGAGGCAGGGGCAGTGGATCCTTTGCCATTCAACCAGTACAAAACCCAGGCAAATACAAAAGCTTAAGTTTCATTGTTATAGTAATGGGGTACATTTGATCTGTGTACTTATTTGGTGCCTTTAATTGTAATAATCTGATTTGAATGTTTTTGGTGATCAGGCTTTGGCTATGAAAACAAAGATGGAGGTGCCTGGAATGCCCAAAAAGATAATGCCTATAATAGCTTTGGTGGGCGTACTGACAGGAACAAATCTGCCTTCTTTGAGCGTGGTGATCGTGGATCTTCCAGGGGAAGGTAATGTTTTATGGGAAGCCCTGAGAATAAGAAGTTTTTGCTGTTACCGATAGCTTCTTACTCAATGGAGATTTACATTTTTTTCACTGCATCGTTTAGGTATGAGCGTGGAGGTTTCGGGAGTGGTGGAAACAGTCGGTGGGTTGAGGATGCTAGAGATGAAGAGGACTGGTCCAAACCACTCTCTCCCAATGAAAGGCTGGAAAAGTAAGTAAACAAACATGCAGATATACAGTGTATTTAAAAGGTCTACTAATCTGGACCCGGCAGACTTATCCAACTACCGCCCTATCCAACCTGCCATTTGTATCAAAGATCATGGAAAAGACTGTGGCCTCTCAGCTGCAGTCATTCCTAGCTGGTAACAACCTCTTAGATATTTTTTAATCTGGCTTCCGCCAACAGTATAGCACGGAGGCTGCGCTAGAAAAGGTTGTTAATGATCTTTTACTCATCGGAGACTCGGGTAGTCTCACTATACTTCTGTTATTAGACCTCCGCTCTGCCTTTGATACTGTCTGTCATAAGATCTTACTTTCCCGCTTAGCGGAATTTGGTATATCAGGCTCTGCACTATCCTGGTTTTCCTTTTATCTCACGGGCGTGCAATATTACATCTCCATACACAATTCCAAATCTCCTACTGTCTTACTTAAACAGGGTGTCCCACAGGGCTCTGTTCTTGGCTCACTACTATTCATTCTGTACATTCAGCCACTTGGCAACATCATTCGTAGACATGGTTTTAGTTATCAATGTTATGCTGATGATATTCAGTTATATACTGCTTGTCAACCAGATTCTGCTAATGTAAAATCCTCACTCTCCTCCTGTGTTAGCGAGTTAAAACAATGGCTACACTCAAATTTTCTTAGCCTGAATCTGGGTAAAACTGACATTCTGATAACTGGTCCCCCATCTCTAATAAAAAAACAAATCTGTGGACTTTAGTCTTGAACTGGATGCTACTACGATTTTCCCCTCAGCTACTGTTAGAAATTTAGGTATTATACTCTGCCCCTCACTATCCTTTGATGCCCATATTCGCAGCCTCTCTAAAACGTCTTTTTTTTTTTTTTTTTTTTTTTTTGGGTGACGCATTGTCAAACTTCAACCTTTTATCTGTTTCCAATAACGTGCACAGTGAGATTATATTATTGCTGATTTTAAGAATTGAAAACTTGTTTCTATTGAAACTGTGATGTGTAACATTGACTCTGTGCCCAAGTGTTTCTACATGTACATTTGACTGCATTTTGCTTTTTATAGTGAGCTATTTTCTGGAAGCAACACCGGGATTAACTTTGAGAAATACGATGACATTCCTGTTGAAGCCACTGGCCACGACTGTCCTCAACACATTGAGATTGTGAGTATCATCATTCAGCTGTTTTTCAGAATCCTCTCTGCCTGAGACCTCTATAGAACTGACTCTGCTTGTAGTGGTAAATCTTTATTCTGTTTTGTGATGCAGTTCCATGATTTAGACATGGGTGAGATTATTATGGGAAACATCAACCTGACTCGCTACTCACGCCCCACTCCGGTCCAGAAATACGCCATTCCAATTATCAAATCCAAGAGAGACCTGATGGCATGTGCACAAACTGGTAAGAGGCACAGCACTGTGTGAATTATATTTAAATAGTATGTGTGCAAAAGTTGTGGATTTCCTATTAACTTTGTTTTCCCCTGGACAGGCTCTGGTAAGACTGCAGCTTTCTTACTGCCAGTGCTGAGTCAGATATACACAGATGGACCAGGAGAGGCCTTGCAGGCTACAAAGAACAATCAGGCAAGTTGGTTTATGTGCGTATGATTCGCAGTGGGATTGATTTTTTTTTAGGGGGAAGTTTTGTTCCAATTGTACGTTTGGTAAAATGGTTTCTTCAATGCTGCAGGAAAATGGCAGATATGGACGTCGTAAGCAGTACCCACTTTCTCTGGTTTTGGCTCCAACAAGGGAATTGGCTCTTCAGATCTATGATGAGGCTAGAAAGGTAACTTGGGGAAAGTTCAGATCACTAAACCTTATTTTGTGATCTGAAAACCCAATCCTAACAGTCTCCTTTTAAATTTGTTTTTGTAGTTTGCGTATCGTTCCCGTGTACGCCCATGTGTAGTATACGGAGGAGCTGACATTGGCCAGCAGATTCGCGATCTGGAGAGGGGCTGCCACCTGCTAGTTGCCACCCCTGGTCGTCTTGTAGACATGATGGAGAGGGGCAAGATTGGTTTGGATTACTGCAAGTAAGTAGTAACTTTCTGGCATAGCAAACAAATCCTGGTTTAATATTGTGAAGATATGCAAATTAAACTGCATTTATTTATTTTCTTAAGTTGAGGCAGGATTCTGTTTCATTCATTTTTTACATAATTAACTCTGCTTTTTTTTTCTTCGTGTTGCAGCTACTTGGTTTTAGACGAAGCTGACAGGATGCTGGATATGGGTTTTGAACCGCAGATTCGTCGTATTGTGGAGCAGGATACTATGCCCCCTAAAGGGATGCGCCAGACTATGATGTTTAGTGCCACCTTTCCAAAGGAAATCCAGGTAAATAAATGGCATTAATAAATAAATATTTGTTCAAAGAATATATAGGATTGCCTTTATTTTTTTTAATAAAAACAGCTATTGAACATTCATGATGCCTTTGAATAAATTTTTGTGAGCCAAGTTTAATTAGACCATTTGTGTTTTAGATATTGGCACGTGACTTCCTGGAAGATTACATCTTCTTGGCTGTAGGCCGTGTGGGCTCCACCTCTGAGAACATTACACAGAAAGTTGTCTGGGTAGAAGAGAATGATAAAAGATCCTTCTTGCTTGACCTTCTGAATGCCACAGGTGACTTAGTGTTTCTAATTTCTCTTGTATATTGAAGTTACCAGAACACTGAGATGAGAACCCCCACAGCAATTGATTCTCATGTCAAAATTCAGGAGCGCTATAGACTTTAAATAGCTTGCGTTTGAAGCCGCTAAGGGATATTACTTCTGTTAGCATTTATCAGACATTTAATCAGTTTTAGTATAAATGGAAAAACTGTTCAGGATTGTAGAAATATGTGTAAAGCTTATTGAGATCTGATTTTATCCAGTCATGCCAGGTGAGGGTCAGGATGGTTCTGGAGAAAACAGTGAAAAACCTAGTAAGTAGCGTTTTGCTTACCTGTCCCACCTAGCTCCTAGTATCATTGCAAGTCTCATTACTCTCAATTTATTTACACCGTTACATTCCCTAAATGTGTGGGGTGTTTTTTTTTTTTTTGTTTTTTATTCATTTTATTTTTTGTGTGTGGTGGTTAACCATGAAATATAAGGGTTCTCTGATTTCGCACTCTTGACACATTTAATTTGCATTATTTTTGCTTAAATGTTTTTTCTCATTATGCATCATTTCCTTCAAGCTATAGATTTTAGGGACATTTACGCATTCTTTTGAGTTGTTAAACCTTTGGATTTTTTTGTGTGTGAGCGAGCGCTATAGCTTGAGTTTCATGGAAAGCATCTATAGTTTTGATGTGCCTTCAGTAAATCTTGATCAGAAAGGGCGGTCTTAAAATCTTTCTCCCTTTTCACAGGCAAAGATTCTTTGACTCTGGTTTTTGTGGAAACCAAGAAAGGTGCTGATGCACTTGAGGACTTTCTGTATCGTGAGGGCTATGCCTGCACCAGTATCCATGGTGACCGTTCACAGAGAGACCGCGAGGAGGCCCTCCATCAGTTTCGCTCTGGAAAATGCCCAATTCTGGTTGCCACTGCTGTAAGCCAATTTTTAAAATACTTTTTGCATTTCTTTTTCTTATCTTGGCATGATCTTTTATTTTATTTTTTTGTATTGCTGAATAATTTTCCATGTTTCACAGGTGGCTGCACGTGGGCTTGACATCAGCAATGTGAAACATGTCATCAACTTCGACCTGCCCAGTGACATTGAGGAGTATGTTCATCGCATAGGCCGTACTGGTCGTGTGGGAAATCTCGGTAATGATCTACCTGAATGTGTCTGTGTGTAAACGTAATCAAATTGTCAATCCTTAATACAATGAATTCTAACTCTCTGTTCAGGTCTCGCCACTTCTTTCTTTAATGACAAGAACAGCAACATTACAAAAGACCTCCTGGACATCCTGGTGGAGGCCAAACAGGAAGTGCCATCGTGGTTAGAAAGCCTGTCTTATGAGCACCAGCACAAAGGCAGCAGTCGTGGCCGATCAAAGAGGTGACAATTTTCTGCTTTTGAAGTTTTGTGGTTGGTAATTGGCCTGACATGAGACAAATGAGCTTGTTGGTGCATGTAATTCTTAATCTGAGGAAATATATTTCCTTTTGTTAGGTTCTCTGGAGGTTTTGGAGCCAGGGACTACCGTCAAACCAGCAGCAGCAACCCTAGTGGATGCTTTGGAAATCGTGTCACTCGTACTTCCGGTGGCCATGCTGGCGGCCGTGGATTTGGCGGGGCTAAGGGTTAGTTTCACACACTTGTTGGGGGGGGAGTAGCTTTTAAAGATTTTTTAAGCTTTAATGTAAGGTCTGTGTGTGTGAAGTGTTTATGCAAGTTTCAAGGATGCACTATAGTTCTTTTAATATTCCTTATCTGGAATTTTGTTTCCGCAGGGGCATTCGGAAATTTCTACAACAGTGATGGTTATGGTGGAAACTACTCTCAGGTGGACTGGTGGGGAAACTAACCACTTTTACCACACGCGCACCTTTCCACTCCCTATGATCAGTGGGCCCCACACCAAACTCACTGAATGGAAACCACATGTAATTAAGCCAGGCTATCAACGCTGTGTAGCATTCAAAAACTCTACAGTACATTAACACCTGTGATTCTCTGACCACATCCTGGAATAATGCATCACTGGCTGTAGGAGTTGGAATACATTGGCCACAGAAGGAATCTGCCTGTCTGTGGAAAGGCAAAAAGTGGAAATGTCACTTGTTTTTGGCTCTTACTTTTTATTCCACTACATCACAGCTTTTTTTTGCAGTAAAGGAGAATCATTTGTCAATATACTGTGCCTTTTTTGAATTTGGACTCGTTACTTTAGAAACATCATGGCTGACCATTGGCCACAGTTTGTATTTTGCATTTTTATTTTTATTTTGTGTTTTTTTTTTTTTTTTTTTTTTTTTTCAAAAGGTTATTTGAAGGCACAAAAGATTTCTCAAACCTTGGCAACTTTAGGAAGGTTTGGCTCTGGAGGCAAAACCTTGTTCTGAACATCAAATTAATCACAAGGGAAACCAGGCACATTACAGAAATGTACCTGCCCCTCTTTACATTGGTTTTTACCTTTGCTTTGCAAAGGAAAGGAAGATCTTGATGAAAATGTTAATCTTGCTCACTCTATCCTGGAGAGGTACCTCTAAGGGATGTGGTAGTCATCTGGAAAAAAATAAAGCTTTAGCAAGCCATTCCAATATATTATCGGTAACCACAGTGAGCAGTTTGTACCTCCATTCACACCAGTGTTTGGATGCACAACACTAGTATGCTCTTATGTGAATCATGTTTTCAGGCAGCCAGTTCAGTAATGGGTGCTGCTTGGACGTTTTTGTTTTTCATTCTGTTTCTTACTTGAACTTTTGTGGAGTGGCAGTTATGTTTTATACTTTTACTAAATACGTTTGGAAACGGACAAAACCCGTGAACTACGAGCTACTGCATTAGTGAAAAGTTCAAGTTGCTGTATTCGGACCGCTGTCTGAGTAGACAGGCCCTAAATGCCAGTCTCTGCAGCAATTCGCATGGCAAGTGTTCTTGTTTTTTTTGGTCAAGTAGATAGTCCAACAAATTTCTGAAGCAGGCTTTCCTTTTTCAATATCAAATAACATCTTAGTGACTTTTTCTTCCACTTCCTCCCTCTCAAGTTGCCCTAAAATTTATAGTGACCTGTGTAGTCTAGAGAAACTGCTTCCCTGCAAGACCTCTGAAGAGAGGAAGAAGGGGGAGGGGTGAAGGGGAAATCAGGAACAGTTTATACAGAACGGAATTGCACAGTAGGAAGCAGAGACTAGTGGCATTGGAGTTTTGGCTAATACACTTTTTATTTTATTTTTTTTGGTAGTAGTTGTAGCTGGTGTTTTCTTGGTGTCTTGGAGAAAGTAAAAGTTACAGTTCCCCTTCCCTCCAAGTTAATTGAGGACCTCTGTGATGGTGTGGAGACTAGGTCGGCAGTCACTCTTTGCAACTGGCACTCCCTTTAAGCAGTTGAGGTGTTTAGGAGGTTGGGGGGGGTGAGGGCATGATACTACATTTTACTGAAGTGCAATAGATTTCCTCAAGCATGCTGTGCCTTTTGACGTGGTAAAAAAAAAAAAAAAAAAAAAAAGTGAACTGAAGTGGATGCACTTGACCAGTATTGTGGTAACTTGAGACAAGTGGTGCTATTTAGGTTTAGGCCCTTGTATGTTATGCCCAGTTTTACAAAAACTTATTTTATTGCACATCGAGAGTTTTATATAAGTCTTCAGTGTGTGTCCTTAGGCTTCCAATATTCTGTGTAAGCCTGTGAATGCAGCTTGTTTACAAAACGGAGGGGTTCTCAATATTTAGCCAGGATTAATTTGGGACCAGGGAATCGGCAAGGGGAATTTAGCTACTTGCACACAGATTACTAGATTCTACTTTTTTGCTGCTAGTTTGTGTAATTTATTAAGCATTTTTGAGAAATATTTATTTTTATAAACCTAAGTGATCGTTTTCATGTGAACTTGACCAAAAGAGCGTACAAAAACACTGGTACTTGAATGTTGAATGCCACCTGTATGCGTGAAACTTCTATTTTTCGGGGTAGTGTGAGCTTTTTAATGTTTAAGGTCATTTTGAAATCTGTCAATCCTCACTTATAGACTGTACACTTCTGGCCAAAAATTCCTCCTTTAAAAAAAAAAGGGAAAAAAAAGAATTGGCAACCAAATTAAACACTATGCCAAGGTTTGGACAACAGATCAAAATAATTTTCTAATATCAGTGCAAATTGTCCCAAGGTTTGTTTTTGTTTGTTGTTGGTTCTTTTTTTTGTTTTTTGTTTTAATAAGTAATTGAATTTTGCCCCCAGTGAATGTCTAGCTGATGGCAATCTTAAGAAAAAAATTAATACTTGTGGTTCTTCTGTTGCATTTGCAGAAATTTGGTATTTGGAAACCTTGTTCTCTGGTTTGGTGCTAAATTCAGCTAGTCTTAATTACAAAGCAGTTTAATGTACATTGGGCAGGAAATGAGGCGTTTATTCACCAACCTATTACAAAGAATATCAGTGGTGCCCTTTTTGCTTTCTGTACTAGTTTAAAAGATGTGCACTGTGTTACTTGTAAGATTTTACGAAAATAAAAATTAGAAATGGCAAAATGCAATGTGTAATAACCGGAATATTTTTTGGGAACAATACTGCAGTTAAGGCAACGGAATACAAGAGCTGTTGTCAGTTTAAACACACTTGCAAACTGTTGTATACCGGGTAAGGATTGAATACCTGACCCCATGCAGACTGAGGGGGGATCCACATACATCAGCTCTGATTAGACAGCAGACAAACAGCCAAGTCTACGTATTGTAGATCGAAGATTAGAATAGTTATCAGCTTTAGGATTTTGGTTCCCAAATTTAACCAACATTTTTTTTGTTTCACCATCAGGGGGCGTCCTTGCACATTTATAGACTTCCACCTGTGGACTCAAAGCATTAAGTGTGATTTGAGTCTGTGGACTGAAGCTTAATGATGGCATAGCCATACATTTTAATTCTCAATATTCTTCCAGTCAAATAGCCAATTTGATCAGTGATGTAATTTAACACATTTTAAACTTCTTTAAGCTTCTGAATCATGTCATAAAATTCTTCCTGTCCCATGGTAGCTGTGACTTTTTTTCCTCACTCTGAAAAAGGTGCCAGCACATGGGAGGACATGGCAGGCCAAAACCATGGTACAGAAATTGAATTAGTAGTGCAAGTACACAGAGCAGCTCTGTTTAGAGTGACTGGAAAGCATCTGTAGCTGGTACAATTAGGGAGGACTTGATTTTCCTAAATTTACATATGCATTAATGTGTAGTAATGTATTTTTTTTTTTTTAAATCTGATAAAAAAAAATTTTTTCTTTAACAGAGATGGGAAGTAAAGTACAAATATTTCATATTTTTACTTGAGTACATTTTACTGGTATCAGTACTTTACGTCCATATTTTATACTTTTTACTTTCACTCATTACTTTTTTCTTTACACATTTTTATTTTCTTCTACTTACATTTTCAAAACTGACTTGTTTCTTTAGTTTTAATCTATTTGGTGACTTTTTTTTTTTTTTCATTTCTTGCCGTTTTCAGACCAACCTTTTTCAATCTACCACTGGTCTATCATTTCCTGGCTCTCACACACACCACAGGCGTAGTCTAGTTATGAAGCTAACAATGAGCAAAGCAGAGGGAGTCAGCGACGTAAACATGACAGAACAGACGTACCTGATCTTTTATTGTTTTCTATATGGAGGTTGTTTAGCCTAAACACATTTATTAGGTAACAATATAATTTATTTTTTTATTGATATGACGTGAGGTCCAGTTACTAGCCTGACATTAAAAACTAACTTGAGTACATTTCAGAGCCCAAACTTCTTTACACTTTTTTTTTAGTTAAAGTTAAAAAATATTTAAAAACAAATATCTATACTTCTACTTGAGTGAAGAATGTGTGTACTTTGGCCATCTCTGCTCCTTAAAAAACACACATATATACATATACATATATATATATATATATAATGTGTCAATTTAAGTAGTTAATTGACTCATTAGGGGTATAATGTGTTCCCTGTAACTGCACTTGAATAGAGCCACTCAATACAATATAGCTGGCCATAGAATCTGTTTCTGTAGTGCCTCTGGGGTTAGTTTCCCATACTAGCATTTCTCATAATTATTTCTACACCTACTCTGTGCGCTATACTTTAAATTTTTTACTTGTTTAAAATTTCCTCGTTCATCTTCAGTATTAATTTTTCAATCATATCCCATCACCACACACTGATAGTGTAATTTAGTGCAGCCAATCCACCTAATGTTAAAGTTAAACCATCATGAAGACCAGAGAGCTGTTAATAAGGAAAAAGATAATCATTTAGCATGAGAAGAAAATAATTTAGAGCCATTGCACAAGCAGTGTGTATAAACAATACAATAATAAAGAAAAAAACAAAAATGCTTAAAAGAAACAGAACAGAAATCTAGAGGCGGTGCCACGAGATGCCAACAACTAACCAGTATTAAGAATCCCGACTGAGCATGCATTTTATCTACAAGAAGCTGCGTACAAATCTGGAATCTTGCAAATGAAGAATGCAAAAGTTTGGTGATTCCACTTGCTTATATGCATAATGTAGTTATAGCAATCAAGGGATATGCAGCTGTTCCTATACTTTTGCTCACCTAACATTGCATGGTCTGCCACCAATAGATGCCATGTTCTAAGCTGTTTAACACGTGTGTATCTAAACATCATAAAGTAAAAACTGAAATTAGAATCTGATGTCTCGTACTCATCTTTTGATCGCAAACCCAAATGTGGTGTGTATAGCAAAAACACTAAGAATCTATATAGCCATTTCAATACTTTCAGAAGAGACTATAAACTGCAAATGCTTCTTTTATTGTTTTATCAATGACAACATGCTTAAATATCTTTTGAACAAATCTGTGAAATAAGCTACCTAGACTATAGAAAAGGATGACATGCAAATAAAAGATTTACAAACAGTATATTAAACACAGTCACACATTCATGGGCACGTGCTTATTTTGTATGCTCAGTTCCGTTTTAATGGGATTCCACAATTTGAACTAAGGCAGAGCTCTCGGCTTGTGCATTTCATTATGCCTGGCCAGGAACTACAGCTGATCTCAGCAAATCTGTTATTTTGACAATTTAAACGGACAATAAAACCACAATCATACAGAATTGGAATTTATAACAACTGGGTGTTCTTCCTTTAAAGTGTAGAGTTTTTGTGAAGCTGTATATCTAAATTCTTTAGGCACATATATTGTGTGTGCGTGTGTGTGTGTGTATATATATATATATATATATATATATATATATATATATATATATATATATATATATATATATATATATATACATACACACTCACTGGCCACTTTATTAGGTACACCTTACCTGTACTGGGCTGGACGACCTTTTGCCTTCAGAATTGCCTTAATCCTTCATGGCATAGATTCAACAAGGTACTGGAAACATTCCTCAGAGATTTTGGTCCATATTGACATGATTCCATTGGATTGAGATCTGGTGACTGTGGAGGCCATTTGAATACAGTAAACTCATTGTCATGTTTAAGAAACCAGTCTGAGATGATTTGCGCTTTATGACATGGCGCGTTATCCTGCTGGAAGTAGCCATCAGAAGATGGGTACACTGTGGTCATTAAGGGATGGACATGGTCAGCAACAATACTCAGGTAGGCTGTGGCATTGACACGATGCTTAATTGGTACTAATGGGCCCAAAGTGTGCCAAGAAAATATCCCCCACACCATTACACCACCACCACCAGCCTGAATCGTTGATACAAGGCAGGATGGATCCATGCTTTCATGTTGACGCCAAATTCTGACCCTACCATCTGAATGTCGCAGCAGTAATCGAGACTCATCAGGCCAGGCAACGTTTTTCCAATCTTCTATTGTCCAATTTTGTTGAGCCTGTGCGAATTGTAGCCTCAGTTTCCTGTTCTTAGCTGTCAGGAGTGGCACCCGGTGTGGTCTTCTGCTGCTGTAGCCCATTTGCCTCAAAGTTCGACGTGTTGTGCATTCTGAGATGCTCTTCTGCATACCTCGATTGTAACGAGTGGTTATTTGAGTTACTGTTGCCTTTCTATCAGCTCGAACCAGTCTGGCCATTCTCCTCTTACCTCTGGCATCAACAAGGCATTTGCGCCCACAGAACTGCCGCTCACTGGATATTTTCTCTTTTTCGGACCTTTCTCTGTAAACCCTAGAGATGGTTGTGCGTGAAAATCAAAGTAGATCAGCAGTTTCTGAAATACTCAGACCAGCCCGTCTGGCACCAACAACCATGCCATGTTTAAAGTTACTTAAATCACCTTTCTCCCCCATTCTGACACTCGGTTTGAACTGCAGCAGATCGTCTTGACCATGTCTACATGCCTAAATGCATTGAGTTGCTGCCATGTGATTGGCTGATTAGAAATTTGTGCTAATGAGCAGTTGGACAGGTGTACCTAATAAAGTGGCCGGTGAGTGTGTGTGTGTGTGTGTGTGTATATATATATATATATATATATATATATATATATATATATATATATATATATATATATATACCGTATTTTTCGGACTATAAGCCGCTACTTTTTTCCCACGTTTTGAACCCCGCGGCTTAAACAACGAAGCGGCTTATTTATGAATTTTTTCTGGGTTTTTCCCAGTTTCACAAACTTCAAGCCAAAAAACTGAGCCCCATAACAGTGGCTCCAATGAAATTTCCGAACGGAAACGAAAAAACGCACCACTTAAATGCACAACGATGCCAAAAGATAAACTCCCGAAAGAAATTGTTGTGAAAGGAAGGAGGAAGACAGTGAACAATGACTTTCTTGGTAGGCTACTGTTTAGATACAAGCCGTTGTAGCGTGTTGAGTCTGGGTGAAGGAAGAGCTCGCTAAGTCCAGTTGCAACAGAAATCATATAAGCACAGACAGGTTTCCAAAACTCGTGCTTTTTTATTTTTCTTGGCAACAGCGTTACAGGTTAGTCAAAGAAACTTAGAAATGAGCATCAGAAAATAATAAGGACATATTCCTCGGTCTCCACACACGCAGTAATAGCGGAAAAATGCGGCGCCAGGCTATTCCCAAAATACCGCTATGCTCCTAAAGGAAGCGCAACATATTTCACCAGTTACACCGTGTAACAGACACTGTCTTTCGTTTAAGCCTGTATAAAGTTCATTAGTTTCAGTAGACGGCTTATAGACAGGTGCGGCTTATTTATGCTTAAAATAAAGATCTTTGTCAAATTTAGTGAGGCTTATATATGGGTGTGCTTTATATTCCGTGTGTATATATATATATATATAATTGGATTGGATTGGATTGTGTGGAGTTGGTGAAGCAGGAAGTGTATAGGAGCAGCGATTAAGAGGATGAAGAGTGGAAAGTCGGTTGGACCAGATGACACCGCTAGAAGTGTGAAGATGTTTAGGAGAGATGGTAGTGGAGTTTTTAACAAGAGTGCCTAACAGGATTTTGGAAAGTGAGAGGATGCCTGAGGAAAGGAGAAGTTGTTTGCTGGTACCGTTTTTTAAGAATAAGAGAGATGTGCAGAACTGCAGTTACTACAAGGGAATAAAGTTGATCAGTCACACCATGAAGTTATGGAAAAGAGTAGTGGAAGCCAGGCTGAGAAAAGAGGTGACCATCTGTGAGCAATAGTTTAGTTTCATGTAGAAGGAGCACTACAGATGCAATATTTGCTCTGAGAATGTTGATGGAGAAGTATAGAGAAGGTCAGAAGGAGTTGCATTGTGTGTTTGTGGATTTAGAGAAAGCATACGACAGGGTGCCAGAGGTGAGTTGTGGTATTGTATGAGGAAGTCATGTGTGTCAGAGAAGTATGTGAGGGTGGTGCAGGACATGTATAAGGACAGTGTGACAGCAGTGAAGTGTGCAGTAGGAACAACAGATTGGTTCAAGGTGGAGGTGGGACTGCATCAAGTATTGGCTCTTAGCCGTTTCCTGTTTGCAGTGGTGATGGATAGGTTGACGGACAAGGTCAGTCAGGAGTCTCCATGGACTATGATGTTTGGGGAAGATATTGTTATTTGTGGTGGGAATAGGGAGAAGGTTGAGAAGAGCCTGGAGAGGTGGAGGAATAAAAGTCAGTAATAGTAAGACAGCGTACATGTGTGAATGAGAGGGAGGGCAGTGGAGTGGTGCGGTTGAAGGGAGAAGAGGTGGTAAAGGTGGATGAGTTTAGGTTATTGGGGTTAACAGTGCAAAGTAATGGAGAGTGTGTTAGAGAAGTGAAGAAAAGAGTGCAGGCAGGGTGGAGTGGGTGGAGAAGAGTGACAGGAGTGACTTGTGATAGAAGAGTATCTGCAAGAGTGAAAGGGAAAGTTTATAGGACTGTGGTGAGACCTGCTATGTTGTATGGTAGGGAGACAGTGGCACAGACTAAAAAACAGGAGGCGGAGCTGCAGGTGGCAGAGCTGAAGATGCTGAGATTTTTGTTGGGAGTGACGATGATGGACAGGATGAGAAACAAGTTAATTAGAGGGACAGCACATGAAGGACGTTTTGGGGACAAAGCGAGAGAGGCCTGATTGAGATGGTTTGGACATGTGCAGAGGAAGGACATAGGGTACATCGGTAGGAGAATGCTGAAGATAGAGCCACCAGGAAGGAGGAAAAGAGGAAGGACAAGGAGGAGGTTTATGGATGTGGAAAGACATGCAGGTAGTTGGTTTGTTAAAGGAGGCAGATGTAGAGGACAGGGGGGTATGGAAACGGATGATCCGCTATGGCGACCCCTAATGGGAGGTACACTTCATTTACCTTTATGGCATTGGCAGACACTAATCCTTACAATTATTATATTTATACAGAGGGGTTAGCCCAGGAGTGAAAGCTTGGTGAAGTAAGGATTTGAACTCACGTCTTATGAAAAATGCTGTAAAGTGAGAATGCTTTCAAAAATAAAAGTGTTACTAATTTATTTGTATCAATTAACAAATTGGAAAGTAAATAAACAGAAGAGAAATCCGAATAAAATCAAGATTTGGCTTTCTTTTTTTTTTTTATTCCGCATGCTATGTACACTTGCACAAAGTCAGGGATTTTGTAGAATTAGAGTCAATGTGAAATATCAATCTATTACATCACTCAGGTGCAATTTATCATCCATTTTATACAGTATGTAGGTTGAAATATGACCATTAACTGAAACAGACACATTTGTGATGGAGGCTTAAAACTGGGTGAGGAACAGCCAGACTTTGCTACTATGGTGAGGTTGTGGAAATTTCATGTCTCAGGTCATACACTATGGCAAGACTGAGCACAGCAACAAGACTTAAGGGAATTTTAATGCATCAACAATGTCTCAAAAATTTCAAAGCAGACTAGATGTGCTGTTCAAGCTATGAAAAAGCACAAAGAAACAAGCAATGTTGAGGACCTTAGACGTAGTGGTCGGCCAAGTAGGTTTAATGCAGCGGATAAAACACACACCATGCTTACTTTCCTTTGACATAGAAAGATGTCCAGCAGTGCCATTAACAAAGAACTGCCAGAAACCAGTGGGACCCATCAGGTGCACCCATTTACTATCTGCAGGTGTCTCACCAGAAGTGGTCTCATGGAAGAATTGCAGCCAAAAGCCATACTTTTGACACGGAAACAAAGCTAAGCGATTTAACCATGCACAAAAAAACCCAATAGGAACTGGGGTGCACAAGAATGGTGCTCTGGACTGAGGAGTCAGATTTTTTTATATTTACTCTTCACAAAAAACAAGTCGTTTGTCAATAATGTGTCTGCAAGCAACAGTGAAGCACGGTAGAGTTTTCTTGCAAGTTTTGGTCAGGATTGTGTCCTCAATGCTAAAAAATACAGGCAGATACTTATCCATCAAGAAGGTGTCTGAGTGGCCCCAAATTTATTCTGCAGCAGGACAATGATCCCAAACATACAGACAATGTTATTAACAACTATTTTCATCTTAGAGAGGAACAAGAGGTGGTGAAAGTAACAGTTAACAGTAATAGAGTCTGTCATTGATTACATGAAGAGACAGAAGGACTTGTAGTTTGTTCTCCAAGGTGTTTGGACCAGCCCACATCCTAAGTTCCTTCAGAAACTGTACCTAGATGTGCAAGAATATCTAGAAAATGTTAATTTGGAAGATTGGACAAAAGAGTGGAAAAAAAGATTTTATTTCTCCTCTGTTCATTATTTTCCATTTTGTTAACTGATCAATATAAACCATTAACACTTCTATTTTAAAACGCATTTTCACTGTATAGCATGTTTCACACCTGCTCAAAGCTTCTCCACTGAACTGTATATAAAATAAAGTTTATAGATGAATCCCACACGCGCGCGCGCACACATCCCAGGTGTTATTCCGCCATTTTGGACGTGTTTAACGTTACACTGTTACATCACCACGTCAGACGCTGTTGACAGCTGGGACTTGAGCGCACCGCCTACCCACTGTGTGATGCGTTGCCACGTCAAGAGCTCAAATATTAGAATGTGTCCGGGTTTCTGGCATGAAATAATACAAATTGTAATCATTGTTATCATGCTTGTATTATCCGGCGTGCAAAACTGTTGCAAAATGCAAGCATACAATACAGTGCAATTCAGAGCTGACTAACACAGAGCACTTAGATAGACGGTACTGTTATATAGATTGTGGGTAAAAAAAAAAAAAAAGCAAAATAAAAACAAAGACACTCATCAAACTAAACTAACAGAATTGCATAACATTTACGAAAAGCGGTTGTTTGATTAAAACTGATTAAATAGATAAAATAATAAACTCCTTTAAAGGTTTTGGTTTTGCCAACACTGAGCGCGTTGGAAATTACACACTTTTGCTTTTTTTTCCATCTCAAATATCAGACAAAATAATTGAAAGCAAAACATTTTTTTTTCTTTTAATAAATCCACTGATTATAATACATCCACAAACAGGGACGTAAAGTCCAAAAGCATTTAGGGAGGATTTAGGAGGAGAACATGAAGTCATATGATCCATTGAACACCTGCTATTGGCTAGTCTCACCAGAGTGGGCGTGGTCAAGGCAACGGCGTGGGTTCGCCTATGTGACACAATTATAACAATTTTATTCTGGTGGCCAAAAAAAAAAAAGTTATTTTTGTGTAAAGTGAATTCATTGCCGCAATGGAGCTCGTGTAATCAATTCATGCATCTTTCCTGCACCGCACTCGTGCATTAAAGAATGTGAGAGGAAGAAGCAACTGGGAGATAAAACTCATTTCCCGCAAGGATCCACGGCCGCGTTTTGTTCTACATTCAGCCAAAAGTTTGGAGAAAAAAAAATTTCAGCTCCTTTTTTGTTTTTCCCCCGCGGCCTTTTTTTGTTTGTTTGGACGTCGCCGATTTCGCGTTTCGGCTTCGGTCGGCGCGATTCCATGCAGTCGTGCCGAGTGTCGCTCGCCGTCGCCGCCTGCGCAGCTGCTCGAAGCCTCGGCGCTGCTGGTGATGAGGAAAAGAAAATGGCGGCGGGAAAAGCGAATGAGACTGAGGAGGACTTTCCTAGGCTGACAGCGCAAGAGAGGGCCAGTTTAGCTGGAATTGACAGGTCAGAAACGCAGTCTTACTGGTGTCTCCTGAAAAAAATGAATCGTTTCCTCTGCCTGACCTAGCGAACAAAATAGATGTAGTAAACGCCATGCACTGACACCGAGCCTGTTTGTGTTCTTGCTTGCAGCTCACTGTTTGGATTTCTGAGGCTTCATGAAGATGGCGCCAGAACGAAGGCCTTGCTTTTAAAGGTAGCTAGCAAGTTGGGTCAACTCCCTCAGTCGGTCTTTTTTTTTTTTTTTCCAGTGCACCATGTTCGTTCACACCACCTCTTTTGCACAATACCATTTCAACACGGGCAATGGCGCACATTTTGCGGTAGAAGTTTGAATCCGATGTGCGCACACTAGTAAGCAGCCCCTGTAGCTGCGCAACGCTCGTATTTTTGCCCCAAGTCCGGCTAACACGCTGGCTAGTTCAGCACAGTTGTGCAGGTAAAGCAGAATTTGCGCAGTGCGTTCAGAGCTTCTCTATTTATTCTATAAAAACAAGCTTTCAGGTTCATTGCACGACCAAGTTTGCATACAGCAGGAGAACCGGGAGCTCGGTATCAAGCAGAATCACTGGACCCCCTTTGCTAATGTTACACTCTTTCTCTGCGTGTTAAAAAGATAGACATTTCCCCTTTCCCAACATGTCCTTCCTGGACATATTGAAGAAATAATGCTGTTTCTGTCTGAACAAGTTTCCCGGTGTGTTTGCACTATTTAACGCTAACAGGCTTGTAGAGAGCTAACTCACGTTAGCGTAGCTCATTCAAGCTTTAACCCGGATAGCTTGCGGGAGGATCAGGAGATACATGGTTGCATTAGAATGATGTGTTTCAGCAACAGTTTTCAACATGCATCATGTACCGTGCAGTGCGCACTGATCAGCTTTAATGTGCTCTGCTGGATTGTTTCATGTTGACGGGGCGCAGGTGAAAGGCCATGGTGTGCTTTGGACTGGCACTGGGCACCAAGTTGCTTTTGTCGGTGTTGCATCAGTGAATGTTGTGGTGGAGCTTCTGCCATGCACCATCTTCTCAAGTGAGCTGCGAGCACAGGCTTGGAAAGAGACTCTGATTTGGGTCTGGGAGTAATGTCAGCTTGGGCCAGCTCAAGATGGCGGGGTCGGGGGGAGTGAGGAGTGGTGCAGGTGAAGCCTGCCCTCAGTTACAGTGGTGTAAATAACAACAACAACAAAACAAACACGTATACATGATTTGTACTGTATGAGTGTCAGTGTTCATGATTGTGCTTTCCACTTGGCTGTGTCTCCCTGAGATGTGTGACAGCAGGGGTTAAACACTACAAGGGGGGTGGAAACTTCTTAATAAAGTTAATTAGAAAGTCTTAATATTGCGTACAAAACCCCTTTTTAGTGTTGCATATGACGGGAACCTCATACCGTGTTTCTGATTTGAAGAGACTGTATGTAATAGTTGGTTATTTGTTACACTTACACAGGTATGGTGATGGCGCTTTGTGCTTTTCTTGGAATTCTGGACACTTTTTTTTTTTTTTTTTTTTTTTTTTTTTAAGGAGCAACACCACTGGAAAACTAAAATTTATCATCTTTTGTACAAATCACTTCTGAGCTTTAACAAGTGGTGTTTAGTTGCTGGTATGTTTTTGACTGAAGCTAAAACTCTCAAAACATTTACAAAACGTCACAAGATGATGTCTGACCAATAGATTTGTGATCAATGGCAAGTCAGTTCAGTTTTATATGTATAGTGCTTTTAACAATGGACATTGTTGCAAAACAGCTTTACAGAGAAGTTATGTAAATGTTATAATGTTTGTGTTTGCACAGGCACACTTTATGTAGCGTAGTTAGTTTTGTGTTTATACGGTGTAATGTATATGGCTGAAAAAAAACACTTCACACTTAAATTGTACATTACTGTTTGTTTCTTATGGAAAGAAATAATCTTTGACAACCCCTAACAGGAGAGGTTGAAAGCAACAGTAGTATAATCTGTTCTTTAAACTTGCCTCAGGTTTAGTTGTTCCTCAAGGATGAAGTAAATACTGGTCAGTCAACTGGTCAGTTCAAAAAGGACTTCATGTTGTGACAAGCTCTTCATCTATTTAAGTTTCAAGGTCTGTATGTCAACTACGTAGCTTTTAGTTTGGAGCAAACTAACCAATGATGAAGTGTTCTGCTTTTGGGTTGTTTGATTAGAAACAGCATTGTAAACTAGAAAACTGAAAGTTGTGCCTGACCAGAATCATGCTTGCGACACGACAACATTTTGTGGACTGCTGACTAATCAAGCCCACGTCTGATGATGTGATATTGTATGTACATCATAGTCCATCTTTGCCATGACCGCCACATTTCTGGGAAGGGCCTCCACTAGATTTTGGAACGTGTTTTTTCGGAGTCAGTTATGAGAGAATTAGTGAGGTCAGGTGCTGATGTTGGGATTTGTTCCTAGACATTTTTATTTCTTTATTTCTTTATTTATTTTGTTTTATTTACTGAATAAGTCTCAAAGTTGACACTTCCTTTGGAGAAAAAAAAATGTTGGTCTAAGTGCACAAATTATGTCGGTTTAAACTTGTGGCAATGGTCGTTTTATTCCCACGTTTTATTTGACAAATATCCTCCTTGTTCATACAACTGTTTTTCAGTCAGAGTTAAATGAACTCTTTAAGACCCTCTTCACACCTGCATTAACATGCATCCTTGGTGATCATAAGTGGAGCACTAAGCACTAAGTACAGGTGTGAATGGGGTCAGATGTGTCTCAGTTTCAGCGGTGACGAGGAATAAAAATGTGGCCCAATTCGTCCCGAAGAGCAACAAAGCACCGAACAATTAGCTGTGCTATTGCTATAGCTGAAAAATGACTGCAGTTCGGTTTGAAAATAGCTTTTTTTATTGTCGAATTTCTCATTCTGTTAGAAACAGAGAGAGGATGAGAGAGGATTCCTGGAGCAATATCTTGCAGCTAATAAATGCAGCAGAATAAAGAATTGTCTGTGATGCCTTTTCTTGAATGAAAACAATAAGGGCCAATTACAAGTTGTCGCAACGGGCCCATTCCTTATACCAGATGTGATCTGATCACTCCAAATGCATTTTAATGGCAGGTGTGAATGGGGTTTTTGAGGCCTTGCTATTCATGAGAAGTGTGGTTATAAAAAAAAACTAAAAATGTAAAGGAATCTGAACAGTTGTTATTTTTATTTTAATACATAAATTTGCTGCTATGGTTTTTGATGACCAGAAGGTTTTGCTTGAATTATTCTATGCTAATGCTTTGCCATTTCGTAGAAAGTAATGGCTTCAATGAAATGCATCATTCACCATCCCCATAAAATGAATCTCCAGAAATGGTATCGTACGTTGTTTTTTTGTTTGTTTGTGTTTTTGTTTTGTTTTTTCCTTTTTATTTGAGCATACAGGTTGGGAGTTACACTTCTCACTGGCAGGACATTGTTATACCACATGCTGGAGTTTTAGCATGGGAAGTGTTACAAAGTATGGACATAGAATATGTTATTGAATGTTAATAAAAAGCTTGTGATTGTAATAGATGTTAACAGCACTTGTGTCTGCCACCAGAAACAGTCGTGTTTGTTTGAGTGCGATCATGATTGCTTTTCTGCTTTCACATTGCATCGTTCGGACCTGTCTATGGATTGAATGCACAATTCCATGCTCTTTGATGTATGAGTTTGCAAAATATTGTAGGCAGTGGGCTCATTAGATTATTATTTATTTATTAATAGTGTCGCAGCCACATGGTGAAGTTTCTCTTGGATTCTCAGCATTTTTTCGTGCAAGTATGAAAAATTACCCAAGACAGTGTCTGATTTGAAGTGGCTGCGAATCCCAAAACCAGTGTTTTTAGTGATTTATTTAACTGATCCTAGTATTATTCTCATTAACCCAAAAACAGTCCAAAACTAAAAATCATCAGCAGTCCCCTAATACTGGAAATTTCCTCAAGCCAAATCCCAACGGAAATTGTCATTATACAAAAAAAGGTGGAATAGCAAAGCCAAGTGTAACAATGTAGAAGAAAAAAGTTTAATTTTAGCTTACATTTTTAAACATTCCAGCTCAATGTTCAGTGTGTGTGTGGGTGGGTGTTGGTGAGGGGTTTGATGGATATTTACTAGGGATGCACCGAATATTCGGCCACCGAAAATTTTCGGCCGAAAATGGCCCTAAAGTGCATGAAACAGTTTGTTGTGATGACGCAAACAGAAACCGCTGCCTGCACGTGCTTGTCTGCGGTGTGGACGTATTTCAGTATATCTGAGAAAGACCCACGGATAGCGATTTGCAAACATGTAATGCCGAAATTTCAAGAGGGGGTGCGTCTGCAAAAACTTTCTCCACGGCGGGTTTAATTTATCACCTGAAATCCAAACATCCGATCGCTTTGCTGAATATGAGAGAAACGCGGCACAGAGAAGCAAAACCCCTCCGAGCATGCGCACTCCGTCTGCGGCGGACGTTTTTAAAAAGGCAGGAAGTTTCCCAGTGATAGTGTTGTATTGTTGTATCTTTAAGCAGTTGCACTTGTTCTGAATGCACTTTGTTTTTATGAAAGAACATATTTAATTGTACAACCTTTCAGCAGGCCAGAGGGCCTGTACATTATTATTTAATGTACACATGAGTGCATTTAAGTTAAACATTTAGGTTTGAATTTTAATTTATTTTATCCTGTGCATTGTTGCAATGTGCTATAAATAGATATTTTCATAATTTGTAATTGATTTATTCTTTGAAACAAAAATTGAAATGCCTTGATTTAGTAAGGTTAGTACACAGTCATAGCCATAAATGCAATGGTAATAATAATTTCTTTCTGTGTTTCGGTTTTAGGTCTTGCTTTCCTCTTTTTCGGTTTTCGGTTTCGGCCAAGAATTTTCATTTCGGTGCATCCCTTTTATTTACCTTTTTATTAGGAACAAGCTAGCCAGCTGACTATGATGTATTTCTACCCTTAAAACAGCAAAACTGTAGAGTCAGTCTTAATAGTTTAACAATTAAATATGTATGTTGATTCATCCAAAGAAAGAACTTCTGTATATAAAGTTTAAAAGCTTTGATATTTTTGCAGCAGTTTTTTTTATATAAATACTACTGATGCTGGGTACAGCCGTGTTAATTTGCTTTCTAAAGGTGCAGTTGAGGAGACCATACATTTAACGTGTTTTCTCAAACATTAATAATCGGCTAAAAAAAAAGTTTTTGTGCAACATTTTGTTTGGATGCACGAGCGTGTATTATATGTATATTATACACGCTCGTGCATCCAAACAAAATGTTGCACAAAAACTTTTTTTTAGCCGATTATTAACGTTTGAGAAAACACATGTTAAATGTCACATTAAACGTCCCTATTGAACACCTTTTGGGACGAATTTGAATGCTGACCGCACCCCAGGTCTCTTTACTCTACATCAGTATCTAAAGCCCTTGTGCATGAATGAACACATCTTCAGGAGCACACTCCAAAAATCTAGTGGAGCATCTTCCCAGAAGAGTGGAGGCTCCTTTGACAGCAAATGAGGACTAAATGTGGAATGAGATGTTGAAAAAGCAAATCTTACGGTCAGGTTTCTACAGACTTTTGTTGATATTCTGTATCTTTTTCCTTGCTTATATTCTTTCCAATATCAAATAGAAACCGTATATGATTTAATTGTCCAAAATTGCTAGCCTGAAAAAGTCAAGAAAGCCATTTAGGGAAGATGCAATAATAGATTATACTGCAGTAATGCTGGGTAAGAAGTGTTTATTGTGCACATGGTTTAAATTTTTATTGTTGGTGCTCAGTATTATGCAGGAAGCAGTGTATTTAATCACCTCATTGTAGTATTAATAATTGATGCTATTTATAAGGTGTTTGGATTATAGATTTGGGTGAAAATATTCAGCAAGTGACGTGTTGTTTAAATTACATTTTTGCCAGAAATGCATTGTCCTCAATAATAAATATAAATTGTGATTCAAATGTGGATTTTGATTATAAAATGAAGTGGAAATATACACTATATTGGGAAAAGTTTGCAGACACCTTTACATGGTACATGCTTTTTGAGCATCGAGTTCCACATTTCGTCCCAACTTGCTCTTATAATTCTCTCCACTCTTCTGGTAAGATGTTTCATTAGACATCTACTCCTTTAGCCACAAGGGCATTGGTAAGGTCAGGTAGTGCGGTTCAGTCCGCAGTGTTCCAGTTCATCCCAAAGGTGTTCAATAGGGTTGAGATCAGCAGAGCAGGAGATCTTCCACTCCGTCCCATGCAATGGGTTTCTTGATGGAGTTTGCAGTGTTTTTTTTAACAGGTATTGCCATGCTGGAAAGGGTTTGGGTTTCCTAGTTTAAGTGAAGGGAAACTTTAATGGTACCTCATCCAAAGACATCGTATACAATTGTGTGCCTTCAGCGTTGTGGTAACAGTTTTAGGAAAGAACCACATATGGCTGAGAGTCAGATGTCCCAGTACTTTTGTCCATATAGTTTGTCTGTTTTTGTATTGGGCTACACAACACTTTAAAAAATATACACATTTGTTTTATTAGTAGAAATATTTCAGAAAACAGCAGTTTATTCAGGATATTTGACATGGAAAAGGTGGTAGTATGATTGCCTGTGAGTAGGATTATGTCACATTTGTAGCAAATATTTTGTTTATGAGTAATGATTTTACTTATTTTTTTGAGCTTTAATGTAGATTATCGTAAGCAACAATCAGTGTAGAGGTTAACTCGACTTCAGATGATTCCTTGGTGTTTCTGATGCAGCATGTGGCTCCAGCGTGCATCTGTACAGTGGAGGAAATAGGAGGAAGCAGTCTGACTGACCGGAGAGTCTCCGATTAACTTGGAGTGAGAGATGCCTTGCATCGAGGAAACGCACAAAACAACAAAGCATTATGAAACTCTGATAGTGTTAGATTTTGCAATAAGTTATGATCTGTTGTTGGTATCACTCTTGTTTCTTGACTGTTTTTTAGCCCAGCTTAAGCTGCTAGTGGTTGCTTTACTGTCTCACTTGTTTTTTTATGGTGTTAACTGGTTGCAATTTTAGTCCACTTAGTTGCTTATTTATTTATTTTGTCTAAGAAAAAGATGGCTATTGTTCTTGCATCTTTTGTGATTTGGATTTTTGTTTTCGTAATTATATAAAAATTTGATGACTTGCTAACAACAATTCAATATACATTGAACAGGGTGTTTTAAAAACAAAAAAAAAAAGAAAAAAGAAATTTGAATAGTGGAAGATGTTTAATAAAATAGAAATGACAGTGCACACATGGTGGACTCAACTGCATTGATCAGCTTTGCAAGTTTTTAACAGTGTGTATGTTTTGTTCTGCATACACTCAGCACTCACCCACTCACGTTGGTGAGTTAAGACTTCAGTAAGGGGCAGGAATAAGAAGCCCATTCCCAGGTCTATTATTGGCCAGTTTCAGTTAAAACATTTCTTTTAAATCAATCATTTTGGAGAAATTGTGCCTAATCAATGCTTCAGTTTATTGGTGTCTCTTGGTTAAGTGGATAAAAAAACAAACAAACAAACAAAAAAAACAATGGAATAAATGTAAATACCGTAATTTCTGGACTATAAAGCGCACCCAAATATAAGCTGCACCCACTGAATTTTACAAAGATTTTTATTTTAAACATAAAATATGATGTTTTATATATATATATATATATATATATATAACATATAACATATAATATAAAGATATAATATATAAAGAGTTTTAATTGGTTCACCTGAACCCGTTCGGCAAGTTCATTGGTCTAATGTTATGGGGCTCAGTTTTTTGGCTTGAATCTTGTGAAACCGGGAAAAACCTAGGAAAAATCCATAAATTAGCCGATTTGTTGTTTACGCCGCGGGGTTCAAAGTGTGGGGAAAAAAGTAGCGGCTTATAGTCCGGAAAATACGGTAAGCTGTTTTGCTGAATATAACTATATATAACCCTAATTCAGGCTATTTATGTATTAGTTTACTTTAAAAAAATGCAAATACCAGGTATTGAGTTTAACTATATTTAATGTGGACATTTTAAAGCTTATAGTGGCTGCTTCGGTAAAAAAATAAAATGTAAGTTGTAAATTGTGTAAATCAACTTTTGTGTTTTTTATGATAATTGCAGATGGCAGGTTGACGACCATGCTTTAAAATAAGACATTTTATTCAGGTTTAAAAATTTCACCATCTAAAATTTATTTAATTTTGTATAATAATTAACTGAGATATGCATAAATTATAGACACCACATTTATTTAGTTTTAGATTATTGATATTTGCTTGAAATTGATGCATAATGATGCTCTTAGTGTGTGCATTTTGTCAAAGTTTTACCAACATGTTAATAACTCATTTAACTCATGTTTTGATGTCTCGTGTGTAAAGGCTTTGGTTTAGCCTAACTAGCTATATTTCAGATAAATGACTAGCTAAATGCTGAGATTTGCACAATATACAAGATCACAATATAATCAAAAAAAGGTCATTAACTGTGTTTCCCTACACAATGACAATGAATTTCCAATGGCCGAGTTTTTGTCCCAACCATACCCGCATATAATAATTACTTTAAAAAGTTACATGTACTAGTGTTTGAGCTGTGGTGTGCTTCTTCAGTACCACTGTTATTACATAAAGACACAGTTTACATTCACATCTTAGATTTCCATAGGAGCAGGGTTTGATACAAATAACCGTTCCGCAAGCTGGAAGTGGAGTAAAACTGTTATACTTTCGCGTTAATCAGTGAGTGGATTTCTGCTGTTGTCTAATTAACTTCAGGGGACAATCAGCCAGTCACAATGTAGCACACACCTTAATTTAGTTACAAGTTATTTGTATAGGCCTTGTAACCAGTGATGGACAAAGTACACAAACCACTACAAAAAAAATTGTGTAAATAAATGTTGCCACAGGTGTTGTTGCAATTTGGCATCCGGAGTTATGTTTGTGCTAAGTAGATACCACCAAGCATCAATCAAACCAAGTTCAGAACAGAGCGCGTGCTCCGCCCTGATTAGTGGCTTGCTGTGTGCTACAAGTTTTTATCCACTGCTATATAAAAATGAAGGAGTGAATTTACAAAATGTAGTTCAGGAAAAAAAAATCTTTACAGAAATAAAGGCATTTTAACTTTAAGCTGGCAAGAACAATCTGTGTTTATCTTCGGTTGCATCAATATTATTTCTAGCAAAAACTCACTTACTGCTCAAATTCATGCTTTTCAGGAACTCACTATTATATACTGTTTATAAGAGTCTAATAAATGCCACACGGAGTGAAAGCTATTAGAAAACTAGCTATCAAAGAACGTAAACTTTGCAGAGACTAAGGCATGCCAAAAACTTACTCCAGAAACCTTTGTGTGTGAGTAATCAGATGTGAACTGCTATAAAGTAATGGTTGCTTATACAACAAACACTGTCTGGCTCTAAATGTTGATTTGCCCATACCCACTGATTGACAGTATATTGATCGCTCCAGACCAGTTTGTACATGAACAAATCTGAGTACGTATATAGTGGTGGACAAGTTTGTGTATTCTCGGCCTTGCGCTTTGAGCAATTAAAAAAAAAAAAAAAACATCATAATAAAAATATTTAAAACTCACTGTGGCTATTCACTGTACCGATAATACGATTTGTTTGATGAAGGATTCACAGAATAAAGACTGTTAAAGTATCCTGAAATAATTAGAACAGTCATGTATAACGTATCTTTAGAAAATACACTGTACATCACATCACATACACATCTGTATTACACAAATTAGCTCTAACAAATGTAAACTATTAAATGTAATGTAATCTAAATCTTTTTTCCCATTTATGTAAATGTATTTAATTTATGGCAATTCAATTGATTACGCAATATAATAAATTTTATAAACTGTATTGCATTAATGATTCATTCTATTTTTATAAAATATAATAAAAATATTTTATATATTATTTAACTAAGCAGGAGTTTTATTGTTAAGTTTTTTAAGAATGTCAACTGTTCAAATGTTGATCACAAATATTAATAATAATAAACTGTTAATAAAAAAAAAAAAAAATTACAGGCAATAATGTTTTGCATTTCTTCTTCCTAACTGTACCAAAATTGAACCAAACCGTAACTTGAAAAGCAAGGTATTTACCGAACTGTCATTCTGTGTACGTTACACCCCTAGTGATTCTTCAACATGAGCAGTTTATATAGCACTATTTATGAAGGTGCATCACTTGAATTTATAGCCAGTTACCAATTTGCAGGCTTGTGGGATACCAAAACACTCTTGGTATAGTATTAGCAAGAAAACCTTGAGAGGAAAAAGAATCATCTTTTATTGAGTGACCCCAAAAGTGCATTCATTAAAGCTTCATTTTGTGCAATCCTTTTTATTTCTAATGCTGATGGCGACTGCTTTTAAATTATTTATTTATTTATTTATTTATTTATTTATTTTTATGCATGATTGATTGAACCAGAAACAAATAGTATTTTTATTTTCAAACACATAGTTAATGACTGCAGTTATAATAGTGTTATTGGGTTCAAATGTTGAACCTGTGAAATTTTTGTTATAATTCTGAATAGTTTCTACTGATGAGAAGCCATAAATTAAACGTTGTTTAAGACAAGTTATTGTGCCTTAGACGTTTGCACAGTACTATGCTTTGGTAGAGTGCACTATGTGGACAACTATGTGGATCATTGCATCCATATGTGTTTGCCGAATATTGCATTCCAACACCACAGACGTAAAAACAGAATGGTTGTGAAGGTCATTCGATTGAAGTACATTAGTATGGTTGGGCACTGATGTTTAGATGAGTAGCTCATGTGCAGTCTGGGGTTAAGGTCATTAGAGTGTTTTTATCTATCAATCTTTAATGTGCTCTTAGTTTATAAACCTTACATTGTGCACAGGAGTATTTCCATGCTGGAACAGGTTTGGATCCTTTTGTCCCAGTGAAGGGAAATCCTATCACATTATGTCTGGCCAACTTTATGCCTGTGTTTGAAAAGGCTAAAATATAGTTATTATGCTCAGCTGCCCACATACTAGCCATATAGTTTAGGTATGTTTTCTAACATTTTTGGAATTGTAAGTGAAATAAAATCCAGAAGAAAAGCATGTTTGGCATGAATCACCCAACTGTTGCATTTTTCTTTTGGTGCATTGATTTTTTATTTTTTATTTATGCACTTGTTTGTTATGGGGTGCTTCTCCTTTCCGTCTTTTCTGCAGGAGGTGAAGTGCATGGTCAACTGGTTTAAGTTTTGGTGATTGACTTGGTCAGCCTAAAATTGTCCACTTTCTGTCTTGAAGTACTTATATAATACTTATATACTAATAATTTTCTCTGTAAACTATAATGCAAAATGTTTATGTAGATTTCCAAAATCATTCTTCTTCAATCCTGATGATTTACAGCATTTCAGCATCAGTCATGCAAGGCAAGCCATGACACTATAACCATTGAGCTTGACCAGTGAGCTCATATGTTTTGGATCATAAGCAAATCCTTTCTTTATCCACATTTTGGTCTTTTCAGCACTTTGGTAGAGGGTAATCCTGGTTCCAGAACTTTTTTGGCTCATCTCTGTTCTCACCCCCACAAGAAATAAAGTAATAAAGTACAAATGAAACTGATAAACAACACATTTCACTAATTAAAACTTCTGTGCCCCCATTTTATGTTTTGTGTGCACGTCAAACAGATAAAGCAATGAATATATTTGGACAGTGAAAACTAGTGTGCATCAGGAAAAGATATTTACGTTTGTCTGCTCTAAAGGCAGGATCTGTAGCTATTCATGTTTTTATTACTATAAAATAGATGAAAGAACACTTAGACCAGGGTTGTCAAACTCGGGTGTAATTATATTTGGCCCACGAGGTCATATCAAATGTGTATTAGAGCTGCCCGCCAGTATATAGCACATATATCGCTAATACTACAAATCCCAGAATGCTATGTTAGTGCATTGCAGCGTCAGTCGAGACTGCTGAGAAACTCAGCGTACTCATCGACTCGGCGAACAGTGTGTTTACCCAGCGATTTGCTGACTTTAAAGCCCAGATTTGATCTGCTCAGTAATCCGTTTGTGGTTGACGTGGAAAGCGCACCAACCAACCTCCAAATGGAGCTGATTGAACTCCAGTCTAGTGACATGCTCCAGTCAAAGTACGACTCTGTGTGTGCTGCACAGTTTCCATCTTTCCTCTCCAACATGCTGCCCCATTTTCATGCCCAAGCTGCTCAAACACACTCTATGTTCGGCAGCACATATCTATGTGAGCAACTGTTCTCTTTGATGTAGATGAACAAAACACCACCAAGTAGTCGTCCCACTGATGAACACCTTCACTCAATCCTGAGGATTTCCTCAGCTCAGAGCCTAAACCCAGACATTGATGCATTTGCATCTAAGAACAAATGCAGGTATTTGGCTTGAACCAATGTGCATCAGAGTGTAGCAAACTGAGCTTGAATGTTGTGTTCATACACTTTTTTTTTTTTTAATTGAAGGAAATTATTATTTTTGGTTGTTTTGTTGTTGGCCTGTAAAAAAAGATTTACATTAAAAAGGAACTCGAAAGGCTTTTGATAGACATAATAAGAAATGAATACCACTGATGTGTTTTTTTTATTTTAAATTTAATTTCTCGTGTTTATAATAAGCTTTGGTTGTTCCAGATTTAATGTTTACGCAAAACTAAAGTTTGTTTCCATATAAATGGGTTCAACATTACATACAACATACAATTTTTTAATAAATATTGAGTTTGGCCCGCATCTTCGTCCCAGTTTGTAATTTTGGCCCGCTGTGAATTTAAGTTTGACACCCCTGACTTAGACTATAAGATGGTGAATGAAACAGTGAAGCATGTTGGTGGTAGCATCATATTTTGGGATGGCGCTTATTGGCAGGAGTGGGGATATTGCTCAGATTTGAGGGAAGTATGAGTAGAACCATGTAAAGGGATACCTTACAGAAACTTGCACATTATGACAGAGTGGGGCAGTGGTGCATTTTTCAGAATGTCCGCAACCTAAAACACAGTCACTGAAATTGGAGTGTCTTGTGTTATCACTGGCCCCTCTTATTTTTTTTATTAGCTAATAGATTTTGATAATTTTGCAGCATAGTTGAAATTGTAATTAAACTATATTAATATTTTTGTATAATAAATAGATGGTATTGTTCCCAGTTGTTAATAGATTAGAGGTGTTTGGCCAGTTTACCAGTTAGTTAGAGTTTTTGACATGTTAGACATTATAGGGGCTTTTTTTTTAATAGGTCTTCATTCTTTTTATTATTTTTTTGTGTAATTGGATATTCCAAATTTTTCTGTAATTCAAAATTAAAACACGGCTCCTCATATGTGTTGTTGTACATGACATGTATACATATATGCTGGTTATATAATTTTTAGTTGTCAGCCTCAGACAGTTTGAACTTGAACGCAATAGAACAAAAGTATTGACTTTAGATGTCGACTGATTTAATCTGCCAGTCGAATAATTTCAGCAGGTGCCAGTTGCCTGTATTTGGCATCCAAACAGGGAAACCAGAAAAGCTTGAACTGTGAATATATATATAAAGCAATCAGTGTTTAAACCTGCAGCAGTCACTACTAACAGATACTTGGAGTAACTTCAGGGATCTCTATTGTTAGCGAGCCTTTAACCAGCTGTAGTTTAGGCTACATGTAGGCACGGGAAGCAAATCATGGTGACAAGTGCACTGATTGGAGAGGCTTGTGTTGTTTAATAAATGCTTAAGCAGTTTTCTGTGTCACGCTTTAATTGCTTAACTGATTTAATGAGATGAGGGGCAAAATGTATCAGACAAAAATAATCTGCATCGTATATCAGCTATTGGCAGCCCTAATTTCTAATTTTCTAATTTCACATTTTCCATGCCCCTTTGCGAAAGGGCGAACATCCTGAACAGCAGATGGTGCAAATGCAAGGCAGGAAAGCAGTGCAAAGCAACCAAGCAGCTCTCTAATTATAATTACCAACATTATTTGTTGAATATAACATTTAGCATTTTGGTATAGTGCCGATACTGGGAATCCGGTTAAAGTTGAGGGTCGCATGGATTCCACTTAATATCAGCAGATTCTTGAGAATAATGTTGAGAAAATCGGGGCTGGATATTTCAAAAAGACAACGACCCAAAACATTGCTTAAAATCTACTCAGGCATTTATGCAGAGGAACAAGTACAATGTTCTGGAATGGCCATCCCAGTACCCATACCTGAATGTCATTGAACATCTGTGGGGTGATTTAAAGTGGGCTGTCCATGCTCGGCAACCATCAAACCAACTGAACTGTAGATGTTTTGTAAGGAGGAATGGTTCAAAATACATTCATCCAGAATCCAGACACTCATTACAGGCTATAGGAAGCATCTAGAGGCTGTTATTTCTGTTTAAAGAGGCTCTACTAATTATTGATGTGATTTTTCTGTTGGGGTGCCCATATTTATGCACCTGTCTAATTTCGTTTTGATGCATATTGCGCATTTTCTGTTACTCCAATAAACCTTATTTCACTACTGAAATATTACTGTGTCCTTCAATTATTTGATAGATCAAAATAAAATTGCTGATCCAAACACCCAAATATTTAAAATGAAAATCATGGACATTGTCAGGGGTTCCTAAACTTTTGCATACAACTATCTTTCTCTCTCTCTCTCTCTCTCTCTCTCTCTCTCTCTCTCTCTCTCTCTCTCTCTCTCTCTCTCGATATAGATATAGATATAGATATATAGATAGTGTTTGCCACCTTCACGTCTGTCTGACTGACTAACTAACTAACTAAATCAATGTTTTTAGCCTGAAGTTTGAAGCTGTTGGTGTATGAACGAGGCTCTTCTGCTTCATCTGTCTTGCTTCGTCTTCTCCAGAGATGATTGTTAGACAGAGTTCTCTCCAGGGATCAGAAGCTTAGTTTGATACCATTTGTTTCTATTGATTGTAGCCCATTTAATTTTCAGTGTGTAAAGTAATTTTATTTATTTGTTGTTTTTTTTTTTTATGTGGTGGAAACGGGCTTCCAGATGAATCTTCTCCTCTCCTCTTGCTTTTTTTCTTCCTCGCCCTCCATTATTTCATTCTGCAGCATCTTCTGTGTTTACCTGTCCAGAGCGCTCTTCTGGATGTGTGGTTGTAATTTGTTTTAAATCCATGTGATCAATCATTGTTGATTTCAGTAAACCAGCACGCGAACCGATTGGAAGATGAGACATTTAGCATTTTATTGAGATTATATAAATTGTAGGTATAAATGCTTTGAACAGCAGTTTTTAATAGCTTCAATGGCTGAATCAGAATTTAGTTTTTCTTAGAATTTTTGTCTTTTTTTTGTGTGCAACATACCCCTGGTGTTTAGTAATTAAGCCATCAATAATCCACGTACAAATTAGCACATGATTGGGGGTCACAGATTTTTTAGTTTGATCAGCCTTATGGTTCCTGTGAAATCATATGACTGTTGCTCTGCCCATTTTATGGCCCACAACCTAAACTTTTGTTTTGTGAGTGAATAAAAGCCGTCAGCAATGAGTTAGATCTGTTTAAGTAAATCTGGCTCATTAGAAATTATGGCAGATTGTATAGTAAAACAAAACTGCAAATGGATTGTATCGGAGTTTCAGTGTGTAAGCAAAAGAAAACTTAGTCAGTTAATGGTTCATGTTGCATTTTGTGGATTTTTTTTTTATGGTGCAATATGTCATTTTAATTTCTTACAGACGAAACAGCATATAACATTTATTAATAAGTTTTGCATATTATGCCAATTACTATATGTAAAAATTTGTGTTCTAAACATTCATTGAGCAAAGAGAAAGCGCATGTAGTCCAACACCGTCTGAACTGTAATGAAAAGCTAAACTGTGGTTTTTGTTTTTTTTTGTTTTGTAAAACTAGAAAAAATGCAGATGACCTATGCTACACATTAGCGACCTGCACAGGATGAACTTTTCAGTCCTGCTCCCGCAAGGTTCTGTCCCGCTCCCGCAAAAAAAATAAAAAAATAAAAATAATTTTCTCCCGCAGGAAAAATGTATAAGTAGTTTTATTTTCAATGCACTGACTGAAGCTTCTTGCTTCACTTTTAAATATGAATGAAAAATAAACATAAAATAAACGTATCATTTCATTTGAGCTTCACTTTTTAAGTAAATAATTAACAAGGAACTTTTCAGAACATAAAATATCAACTGAAACGATATAAAAAACAGCCCAAGGTTTTGTGTTGTATGATCCTTTTTTAATAAAACTTTCTTTCGGCTTCTCCCGTTAGGGTTTGCCACAGCGGACCATCCGCATGTTTGATTTGGCTTTCTTTAATAATAAAGTGATATCTGTAGCACTCAGCGATTCTTCGCTGTCTTGTGGACAGACTTGAGACAGACATTGTTGCCTCGGTGTGCTCTAGTAGTTACAGCGCATGAACCGCGCGATAGTTCGCTTCTGACCTTGTGCCTGTAAATCGTTTTCTTTCATTTTAGTTGCCATTATTGCTTTTGTGCAGCAGATACATAATTTTTTTTTTTTAAATAAATTACTAAAAACAAAAACTTATTTGCGGTAGTCACGTGATTTCATTTTTATTCTCCTGCAACCCACACACACACACACACACGAGTATTTTAACGCTGCACTTGTTTGCATCGGGTTTTGTGGGTACAAGTGTATAGTTTGAATTCTTAGATGAATTCTCAAATCAACATGCACAATACAGTGCATTTTTATTTATTTACAAAAATTTATCTAAAATGACAAAGCCAGGTATTAAAAATGTATGGCTGGTGTCTTTACTTTATGGCACTGTATTAACACACACCTGAATGCTCCATACCAGCAAACTGCTAAACCTGTTATAGATGTATAGGCTTTTATAGAAGAGGTCACACTTTCTTTCTTTGGGCTTCTCCCATTAGGGGTCGCCACAGCGGATCATCCGTATTCGTGATCTGCATGTTTGATTTGGCACATGTTTTTACACTGAAAGCCCTTTCTTACGCAACCCTCCCCATTTATCCAGGCTTGGGACAGGCACTAAGTGTGCACTGGCTTGTGCCTCCCTAATGGCTGGGTTATAGAGGAGGTCACACTTACTGGTAATTAATCAAGGGCATTTAAATAGTGGCACTTAGCCTCTTAATTAATGTCATGTGTCGTTCATCCGTCGTCGTATTCACCTAATTCTATGACCTTCAAAGGACCAGATGATTATTATGTCCTGATATGTAAAACCAAAGAATTTAAAGAGGGTGTACTTTCATTTTCACATGACTACATCTGTGTAGGGCCACATATGGGATTAATAGGTATATAGACATGTATATAATAAATAGCCAAACTAACATTTCAAAAAGATGCTAACTTGCCACGTCTTTACCTTTGTCCCTAACTGAATGCATCACAGTTCAAAACACATTGAATGAGCACTAGAATCTTTTACTGACTTTTTATAATCTAAAGCTGTTTAATATCCACCCCTACAATCATGTCCTGGAGCACCACTATAGTTTTCCCCCATCTGTTTACCTCTGCTAAACAGAAACTTTTAAATCATCCTTTTTTTTTTTTTTTTCTTTTTTTTTTATAAATTGAGACCCATAACACTGACTGGAAAGTTTGATGATAGTTTGACTTTTAAGGTGCACAGTGTATTTAAACAGTAATTATCTTGCCGCAATTCTGCTTGCACACACCATGTATAAACGAGTCTTCTCGGCTTTGCATTGGGATCATTGTGAATTTTCCTGTAGCAAAACAACAAACTGATGGAGCAATATGTTCAAATGGCTCAGTATCATATTAGACCATAAACCTGGAATAAAAAAAATAAGCATCAAAGTAGCAAAAGTACATTTTTGGTCATTTGTCCAAAAACATTTATGAATTTATTATTTTTTTTCTTCCTCTTGCACTCTCTCTCTTTTTAAAATTTTTATTTTATTTTATTGTTTTTTTTTTTTTTTTAAATACCTCTCACCTGATTGCGCTTGCTTTCCCACATTATATTTACTGAACTAGGCCAGAGAGGTGACTAGAAGCAGAAGTAGAAAGTAGTGTATGTATAAAAAGAAGCTGAGAGCTGCATGCTGCTCTGACCAAGTCCAAGTGGACCATCCTGGACATTAAAGGGATATTTGAAACTTGAGCTGTTCTGCAGCCTTATTGTTTTATTTAATTTGTTTATAAGCACTGTCAACATTTGACACATTCTCCCCTTTCCAGGCTGTTCGCTGCTATGAATCTCTGATCCTGAAAGCTGAAGGAAAAGTCGACCCAGAGTTATTCTGCCAGCTGGGTCACTTTAATCTTTTACTGGAGGATTACTCAAAAGGTGAGCTTCATGTAACATTTCCCTCTATTGTCTTTCAAGTTTCTGCCTTTCTTCATTTCTATCTTTCTTCCGGCTTCTCTGTCTCTCCTCTTCTCACTCTGCTTGTGCCTGTTGATTGTGCTTGTTCTGAGACATGTAATACTTAAAATAACGATAATCTTCAATACCTAGTGATTACTAGTGATGTGTGGAAATTTTATACAGTATTGAGAAAAATAACAGTGATAGATATTTTTGAAGAGAAAGGTAATCATATTTTTTGTTCTTGTTGCATCAGAGAGCTGAATTGATAACAATGTGTTTTGTGTTTTTTTATTTATTGCAGCATTATCGGCGTACCAGAGGTACTACAGTTTACAGTCAGACTACTGGAAGGTAAATGCAACTGCTGTAACGTGACCACTGATTAATATAATGCTAAAAAAAAAATACTTGCCAGGGAACTGTTGGGGTTACTGCGGCTCTACCTCAATCAGCCATACATTTAATGTCTGCCTAATAGTGTGAAGGTTCCCCTTGTGTACCCAAAACAGCTCTGGTTTGTTGAAGCATGGACTCCAAAAGACCCTTTAAAGGTGTGCTGTGGTATCTTGCACTAAGACTTTAACAGCAGATCTTTCAAGCTCCGATGTTGCTTCATGGATCAGTCGTATTTGTACAGCACCTCCTTTAGATGCTTGATCGGATTAAGATTCTGGACAATTTGGAGGCCAATTCAATATCAAACTCTGTTGTGTTTCACAAGACATTTCAGAACGATATTTGCAGTGTGGCAGGGCGCATTATTCTGCTGCTAAATGGTCACTTTTATTATGAAATACCACGTGATTTGGTGAACTAGGTCTTCAACGTAGGTTTCGGTAGGTCGTATGTGTCAAAGTAAAATTCACATGGATGCCCGTACCCAACCGTTACGCTGCCTCTAATGACTTGCCTTCCTACCATAGTTGATGTTCCTGGCAAGATAAAGTTTTCCCTCTGCCGTCTACTTGATGTGAAAGAAAACATGATGCATTAAATTAGGCCTACCTTCTTCCATCGCGTTCTCAGCAGTTCGTGCTGTAGTAACTCTTCTTTGGTATTGGAGTGCTAGCATTTGATCCCCACACACATCATTGAGCCTTGACACCCATGACCCTTTTGCCATTTCACCTGATGTTCTGACCTGGTTATCTTACAATCACAATTTGTAACCTTTTGTCAAGGTGTAAGACCTTTGGTCCTCCTTATACTTGCCCATTTTTCCTGTTTCCAACAACTTTGAGAACTTAGTTTTACATTTACATTTATGGCTTTTGACACGTTTTTATCCAAAGTAACTTGAAATATCTTTTTTTTTTTTTTTTTTTTTTTTTTTTTTTTAAATCTGAGCAGTTCAGGTTGTTTTTTTTTTCTAATAGCATGTGAATAGGATAGTGACGACATGAGTAGAGGATTCAGTCAAGCTAAAAATTTAAAAGTTTGTTGAATAAAAAGTTTGTGTGTGTATATATATATATATATATATATATATATATATATATATATATATATATATATATATATATATATATATATATATATATATATATACAGTGAGGAAAATAAGTATTTGAACACCCAGCTATTTTGCAAGTTCTTCCACTTAGAAATCATGAAGGGGTCTGAAATTGTCATCGTAGGTGCATGTCCACTGTGAGAGACATAATCTAAAAAAAAAATCCAGAAATCACAATATATGATTTTTTTTTACTATTTATTTATATGATACAGCTGCAAATAAGTATTTGAACACCTGAGAAAGTCAATGTTAATATTTGGTACAGTAGCCTTTGGTTGCAATTACAGAGGTCAAACGTTTCCTGTAGTTTTTCACCAGGTTTGCACACACTGCAGGAGGGATTTTGGCCCACTCCTCCACACAGATCTTCTCTAGATCAGTCAGGTTTCTGGCCTGTCGCTGAGAAACACGGAGTTTGAGTTTCCTCCAAAGATTCTTTATTGGGTTTAGGTCTGGAGACTGGCTAGGCCATGCCAGAACCTTGATATGCTTCTTACAGAGCCACTCCTTGGTTATCCTGGCTGTGTGCTTCGGGTCATTGTCATGTTGGAAGACCCAGCCTCGACCCATCTTCAATGCTCTAACTGAGGGAAGGAGGTTGTTCCCCAAAATCTCGCAATACATGGCCCCGGTCATCCTCTCCTTAATACAGTGCAGTCGCCCTGTCCCATGTGCAGAAAAACACCCCCAAAGCATGATGCTACCACCCCCATGCTTCACAGTAGGGATGGTGTTCTTGGGATGGTACTCATCATTCTTCTTCCTCCAAACACGTTTAGTGGAATTATGACCCAAAAGTTCTATTTTGGTCTCATCTGACCACATGACTTTCTCCCATGACTCCTCTGGATCATCCAAATGGTCAATGGCAAATTTAAGACGTGCCTGGACATGTGCTGGTTTAAGCAGGGGAACCTTTCATGCCATGCATGATTTCAAACCATGACGTCTTAGTGTATTACCAACAGTAACCTTGGAAACGGTGGTCCCAGCTCTTTTCAGGTCATTGACCAGCTTCTCCCGTGTAGTTCTGGGCTGATTTCTCACCTTCCTTAGGTTCATTGAGACCCCACGAGGTGAGATCTTGCATGGAGCCCCAGTCCGAGGGAGATTGACAGTCATGTTTAGCTTTTTCCATTTTCTAATGATTGCTCCAACAGTGGACGTTTTTTCACCAAGCTGCTTGGCAATTTCCCCGTAGCCCTTTCCAGCCTTGTGGAGGTGTACAATTTTGTCTCTAGTGTCTTTGGACAGCTCTTTGGTCTTGGCCATGTTAGTAGTTGGATTCTTACTGATTGTATGGGGTGGACAGGTGTCTTTATGCAGCTAACGACCTCAAACAGGTGCATCTAATTTAGGATAATAAATGTAGTGGAGGTGGACATTTTAAAGGCAGACTAACAGGTCTTTAAGGGTCAGAATTCTAGCTGATAGACAGGTGTTTAAATACTTATTTGCAGCTGTATCATACAAATAAATAGTTTAAAAATCATATATTGTGATTTCTGGATTTTTTTTTTTAGATTATGTCTCTCACAGTGGACATGCACCTACGATGACAATTTCAGACCCCTCCATGATTTCTAAGTCGGAGAACTTGCAAAAAAGCAGGGTGTTCAAATACTTATTTTCCTCACTGTATATATATATATATATATATATATATATATATATATATATATATATATATATATATATATATATATACACACAGTACAGACCAAAAGTTTGGACATACCTTCTCATTTAAAGAGTTTTCTTTATTTTCATGACTATGAAAATTGTAGATTCACACTGAAGGCATCAAAACTATGAATTAACA
>NC_139575.1:30823950-30871450 GCF_946808225.1 Silurus aristotelis
GCCACAGAAACCCCATCTGATCCATATAGTTTCATGATATGAAACATTTTAAATAAGTTGTTAAAATGCAAGTGGTGACTGTGCTTTATTAACGTTCCCTAAACATGATGTCTATAAATGTTCCACACATTGTACCAGCGATTGTTTTTATTTATTTATGTAATAACCATGTGCAGTGTCATGGTACACCACAAGGTGGCACTATACATCAACAAGTCTTCATAAACGTGCACTGGAAGATCTGTATAGTGGAAAGAAATATAATAATTAGAAAATGGCAGACTTTTAGACTGTGTGTGTGTGTTTGTACATCACCAGGAAAGAAGATTTTGTTCTTAGCTGAAATGATATCTTCAGTCTCTCAAAGATAATGTAGATGAATACCCTCACTGAGCACTTTGTAAGGAACACACTATTAACAGTGGGTTGGGCTTCCCTTTGCTCTGAGAACAGCCTGAAATCCCAGTTCCATCGATTCCACACGCTGTTGGAAACATTCTTTTCAATATTCTGGTCCATGTTGACATGATTGCATCATTTAATTCCTTATTTCAGAGGCATATCCCAGTGGTATTCTTTTAGCTTGATATGTTGTGACTGGGAACGTCCTTTCACAGAAAAACCTTTTTTATTTGGTACTTTGCCCTGAATATCATAACCTCATCTTTTATGATTCGTAATTACACATTATTTTTAAGAACGTGGTTATTTAATAGCAGTTTTTAGCACTTTTAAAAGACCAACAGCAAATCATTACTGACAGAAATACAAAAACAAACTACCGAATTACTAATTCGGAGAAACCACAACCGATTGTAACGCATCTAACAGGTTAATGCGATGTCCTTCGGGAACTGTCTTCTCCACTGTCCAGAGAGCGGGCACACATTGTGAGTGATGCTGGGCAGGTGGGAAAACACAGAGCGAATAAGCGGAGTTAGTGGAGTGGTAACGGAACGTTTAGAGCTGGGCGGATTGGGGGTTTGGTCAGAGAGGCACCTCACCCGATGAGGGCAGAGGGGCAGTGGCTTTAGCCACTGGGCAGGCCCCCTGTTCACAGCCCTTGTGTTATTATGGCAGTAAATCGGCTAAACATATTTCACCAAAATATCATTTTTAATGGTTTCCCATTAAATCCAAGTTAAATTCACAAACTTTATCTCTCAGGCGGTCTCCATTTGATAGATAAAATGGCTTGCTGCATTGGTGCACTAATCTTTGAGTGCATTTTTTCTTTTTTTACTTCAAACTATGTTTCATTAGATAAAAAAACAAAACATAGCCACCATTGGCCAATCAGCTTGCTGTGTTAGCATTTAATGTATTTTAGCATTAAACCACTGTTGTGAAACTTGGAGTATAATTATCTATGCTTTATTGTTCTATTGATCCATTAAGCTTGAGTGGTATTTGTTTCCCCACAGATTACTTTATGCAGCTGCATAAAGCATGAAACACATCTTATAAACAGTGATTCAGAGTAGGGCATCCGAATATGGAATCTGTTGCTGGTCTGGCTTTATATGACATGGCCATTCATAAAGGCAGGGCTAAAGTCAAATAACTGGTTTTCAGGAAAGAAGTTTGAGTCAACATTTGGTACAGTGCATCTATGGCTTGTATTTTTGGATGGCTTACTGGAAAAAGGTGGCCACCATCAATTCACACTATGCTATTTGACACTTGAATGGTACGTTCAGGGATGCACCTAATAGAGTTGCATATAAAAGAAACGCGTGGAAAAATCTCTTGGAAAGTAAGGTGTATCAATTGTTGTTTTGGGCCATTTAGCTCTGCCTAGCCTAGTTTGTCTTAATTAATACTCAGAGTCTGAAACTCGGTTATCAAAAACATTTATAAACATTCTGGACCACCATATGCCCAATCAGTTCTAATAAGGCAGAGCCTAATTTACTCACAGCTGTAACTCGTGATTGCTTACATAATTAGCTCAAAAGGCATACACAGGACAAGCTTCTAGTTAGGGCTGTTGGATTCATTTGCAAACATAAGGGGTACATTTGACATGGTTGGCTTTATGTTATCATTATGCCGCTTGATATTATGTGTTCTTTTTTTATTGTTCTATATAATTTGTCAAGAACTGGGCTGAAATTTGCTTGCGTGGCTGTATTTTATGATTCCATGTGTAAGACTTGCATTTGGAATCTGTTAGTTGTTTGTTATCCATTATTAATGGATGATGGCACACAACCAGTTAATGAAGCAAAATAAGCTCATAAGATTCAATTGGGTAATTGACTACAACGAACTTGGCCTGCAGCAACAGAGAAAAGGCCTGTTCCCAGCAGCTCGGCTGATGCACCGACCTCTGAGCGCAGTACCCCCAGGTCCCTCTTACAGCACTTCAGTAGCAAGCGTGAGTGCACCACCTGCTACAGTTCACACAGAGAGCACTGGCGATTTATCCGATATTAAAACGGCATCTTGCCTTTAACAGCATTTAGCGAAAAGCCCAGGTGTAAATACGATGACAACAGTATAATATTTGGGTTTACTTACATTGGCAATGCAGTGCATTACCAGCCACTCTGTTATATGTGCAAAAGTATTAACTTATAAGCGTCAGAACCTATTTTACAGCCCTAGTTTGTCCAATTACTTTTGGTTCCTTAGAAATGGAGTCTTCACATATAAACAGTGCTGCATTTCATACACCATTTACCCATTTTTTAATGTAAATACATTCAAAGATAAAAGTCTGCATTTGTAATAACTTGTTTATTATTTAAAATCCGATATTCTGTTGTAGGCAGCTAAGTCCAGATGTTTATAGACTCGATCGTATTTTTTACACAAGTCACTTTTTCAATACTGCTCATTAACGCAGTTATCTAATCAGCTATTCATGTTGCAGCTTCACAATTCATAAAATCTTGCAGATGCACTCAAATGGTTCAGTTCACAGTAAAACATCAAAATAAGGAAAGTTCTCTCAGGCATTGCCCTTTTTTTTGCCATTGACGTTGGTTGGTTGGTTGTGGCAGGAACTGCTGAATTTCTAGGATTTACACACAGAAGTCAGTACAATTACACAGGATGGTAGGTGTGGAGATGGTCTGCAGGCTAAAACACATTGGTGATGAGGGGTTCAGAGGAGAATGTAGAGACTGAGAAACTCAAATAAGAACTCATTACAACCGTTGGAGCACAAAAGCATGTCGGAGTTCATAAAACACCAAACCTTTGGTTGTTATGAATTCCGATGGACGGGCCATAATTGCAAAAGAAGGCCTGAGTCCAGTTTTAGTGTATATACAAATACACACACACACACACACACACACACACACACACACACGCACATCATTAATCTCATCATATATATATACAGTGAGGAAAATAAGTATTTGAACACCCTGCTATTTTGCAAGTTCTCCCACTTAGAAATCATGGAGGGGTCTGAAATTGTTATCGTAGGTGCATGTCCACTGTGAGAGACATAATCTTAAAAAAAAAATCCAGAAATCACAATGTATGATTTTTAAACTATTTATTTGTATGATACAGCTGCAAATAAGTATTTGAACACCTGGGAAAGTCAATGTTAATATTTGGTACAGTAGCCTTTGTTTGCAATTACAGAGGTCAAACGTTTCCTGTAGTTTTTCACCAGGTTTGCACACACTGCAGGAGGAATTTTGGCCCACTCCTCCACACAGATCTTCTCTAGATCAGTCAGGTTTCTAGCCTGTCGCTGAGAAACACAGAGTTTGAGCTCCCTCCAAAGATTCTTTATTGGGTTTAGGTCTGGAGACTGGCTAGGCCACGCCAGAACCTTGATATGCTTCTTACAGAGCCACTCCTTGGTTATCCTGGCTGTGTGCTTCGGGTCATTGTCATGTTGGAAGACCCAGCCTCGACCCATCTTCAAAGCTCTAACTAAGGGGAGGAGGTTGTTTCCCAAAATCTCGCAATACATGGTCCCGGTCATCCTCTCCTTAATACAGTGCAGTCGCCCTGTCCCATGTGCAGAAAAACACCCCCAAAGCATGATGCTACCACCCCCATGCTTCACAGTAGGGATGGTGTTCTTGGGATGGTACTCATCATTCTTCTTCCTCCAAACACATTTAGTGGAATTATGACCCAAAAGTTCTATTTTGGTCTCATCTGACCACATGACTTTCTCCCATGACTCCTCTGGATCATCCAAATGGTCATTGGCAAACTTAAGACGTGCCTGGACATGTGCTGGTTTAAGCAGGGGAACCTTCCATGCCATGCATGATTTCAAACCATGACATCTTAGTGTATTACCAACAGTAACCTTGGAAACGGTGGTCCCAGCTCTTTTCAGGTCATTGACCAGCTCCTCCCGTGTAGTTCTGGGCTGATTTCATACCTTCCTTAGGATCATTGAGACCCCACGTGGTGAGATCTTGCATGGAGCCCCAGTCCTAGGGAGATTGACAGTCATGTTTAGCTTCTTCCATTTTCTAATGATTGCTCCAACAGTGGACCTTTTTTTCACCAAGCTGCTTGGCAATTTCCCCGTAGCCCTTTCCAGCCTTGTGGAGGTGTACAATTTTGTCTCTAGTGTCTTTGGACAGCTCTTCGGTCTTGGCCATGTTAGTAGTTGGATTCTTACTGATTGTATGGGGTGGACAGGTGTCTTTATGCAGCTAACGACCTCAAACAGGTCCATCTAATTTAGGATAATAAATGTAGTGGAGGTGGACATTTTAAACGCCGACTAACAGGTCTTTGAGGGTCAGAATTCTAGCTGATAGACAGGTGTTCAAATACTTATTTGCAGCTGTATCATACAAATAAATAGTTAAAAAATCATACATTGTGATTTCTGGAATTTTTTTTTAGATTATGTCTCTCACAGTGTACATGCACCTACGATGACAATTTCAGACCCCTCCATGATTTCTAAGTGGAAGAACTTGCAAAATAGCAGGGTGTTCAAATACTTATTTTCCTCACTGTATATATATATATATATATATATATATATATATATATATATATATATATATAAAAGCTGTCCAGTTTTGGATGAGTCTTGGCTCACGATAGACCAAATTTCTGTTCTTGGACGTGTACAAGGGAACCTGATGCAGTCTTCTCTTGTTATAGCCCAACCACCACAATATTTTATGTTTCCTCCATCCTGAGATGCTTTTCTGCTCACAGTGGTAATAAAGAATGCTTATAAGTTTCTTTATCTTTTCTGGCAGCTTAAACCGATTTTTTTCGACCTCTCTTATCAACAAGGTGTTTTCCGTTTACAGAACTCTTGCTCACTCAAAACAATGTTTTTGGTTTGTCACACTGTTCTCTGTACATTCTATAGACTTGTGAGATCAGCAGTTACTAAGATACTCAACACAGTTTATCTGGTTCCATTATTAATGTCAAAGTCCCAGAGACCTTTATTCTGATGTTTGATGTAGAAGTTACACAAAGCCTTGATTTGTATCTGCATGATTTTTTTTGTTTTGTTTTTCTTTCTTTTACATTGAATTATTGCCACATGAATGGCTGGTTAGACAACTGTATAAATGTTCATGTGTTTCTAAGAAAGTAAATGGGAGTTTATGTTTCAGTTTCTCCTGCTTTTCTCAGTCTGTTCTTCTCACTTTCTTTCTTTAGCACTTTCAACTGGCTTTGATCGACTCAAACCACTGCACGTTGTCCAAGGCTGAAAGTAAGTACTACAATCACTTTATTGCTCTGTAGGTGGACAGGGTCAGTCTTGCACCAGCTTTTACAATAAACAACAATTTTCAATAAGCAGGTTCAAGAGTAGTGTACACTACATGAGTTCCGTTTTGATTTCGCATTTGCAAGTTAAATTATTTTCTTTGGATTTGCTGTGCGAGTGGTACAGCAATGAAATCTCTGCAAGCAGATACTGAGCCTAAAGACACCACACAACTTATCAAAAGTTTGAGTTTAAATCCCAGCACCATTGTTGGGGCCCTTGGGCAAGATTTAATCTCACCTGCTTAGTTGGATAAAAGTGCCAGCTTAAGTGGTGTAAATGTAAAATTTCCAATTCTGTACTAAAGAGTACATGCTAAAGTGTGTATGAATTATGGTTGTGGACATACAATTATAGATCTTGCTGGATAGCAGAAATGCGTGAACCTGCATGTTTTCATTTTTCATCACGACTTCCTATTGCCTGCCATCAGTTGCCCTGGAAACACCAATCTGCATGCCGCTAGGTTTAACGTTCATGATCAGACTGAGAGCATCCTACACACACTTGCAGTCACACATACTCATGCCTAGGGACATCAAGAGAAGTCTCACCTGTCACTCAGAGTGAACTATTTATTTCTGTGGGCAAAAGGATTTGTTTCTAAAAGCAGCAGTCAAATATTGAGTTGGACTATTAATTTTTCTCATCCTATAGCTGTTTCTTCCTGATTTGTTTTTTGTTTGATTAGTTTAGTTTTGGCTAAATCGTCTTTTTTGTCTCTGTTTTCCTTGACAGTTCAGTTCCACATAGCTCATTTGTATGAAATTCAGGTAAGTCCTTTGGGATTTTTCTTCTTTCTAACTTTTTTTTTTATTTGTCTGTTTATTTTAATGTTTGTTATATTGGTGAGTAGTCACCCCGAGTGGTTGATTAGCACTAATCAATATGCATCTATCCATGTTGCCATAGCAACAGACAAATGAGCCTATGAAGCTGGTCCAGTGTGACAGCTAAGGGCTTATATTGTCTTGAGACCAGTGGAAATCCCTTTCTTTATATGTGGTTATTTTTTTTTCTATTGTAAAGTTGTATACCTTTTATATCTGCCATTTAAATATTAGAATGTCTTTTTTTCCCCCTTAAGTTATGTTTTTCTTTTACACTTTATTCATTTGGGTTGGAGATCAAAATGTGGATACAGGATTAGAGTTTTTATCATTTTATTTTCTGATCTTCACATCTAGGTGTATTAAACAACTTAGAACATGACACCTTTAGTTCAGACCAAGCCATTTTCCATGTGATCAGAGATATTAGAATGGGTTTCATGTTTCCTTGGTGTGTCCTGATTGATTAGTTAATTGCTCAGAATGTGTCCTCTTGGTTTGAACCCTGGGTTTTGCCTCTAAAAGCAAACATCATGAGACAGACCAGAGGCTCTGTCTTGGTAGGTTGATATAAAAAGAAGGAAAATTGGTCGGTCATTGCACAATTGGTCATGAATAAATACATTTGGAATGTTCTGCAAAAGAAAGCAACCACTGGTTTACTAACCACCAGACATGGAACAGGTTGCAAAGAAATACAGAGACGAACCCCAAAATTTTAGGAACCAAGATCAACTTTCACCAAAATCACAGATAGGGCAAAGTGTGGAAAAAAGATCATCTCATGTTTCAAAAACAGGCCAAGATCAATGCACAGTGATTTGGAAGCCAATAATACATAATCCATTTGGAAGCCTTCAGAAATATTCTGCCTGACATTATACAGAAATAAATCTAATGTAATTAGGAGGGGGAGTAAGGCAGTGCAACCAGAAATTGTGTTTGTTCTAATACATTTTGTTCACCTAACTTTGGGAAGTGTGCTTCCAAGGGGACGTGTTCTAATTATGTACACATTTGAATAAGCATAAGGGTAAACAAGTACAGCATATGTAAAAATTTTAAATGCAGTTTTAAGTATATAAAGTTCTCAAATTCTGCTCACACCCACTTTATATCTACTTCCTTTTTGAATTCAGAAAAGATACCGTGCAGCAAAGGAGGCTTATGAAAGTCTTTTGCAGACAGAGAATCTCCCTGTGCAGGTGAAAGCAGCTACTTTTCAACAGCTTGGTAAGTCCATCCTACGAGAAGCAAATATATATACACAATTCCGCATTTTATATATTTGTTCGTTTTATTTGTTTACATTAAGTATTGCCTCAGGTTTTTTTTTTCTTCTCATTTTATTCACAATAAAACAGAAAACATATGTACTATTTTAAGAAAAAAATAAATAATTAAACATTTGATGGCCGCAAACACATTTAAAAAAAAAAAAAAAAAAAAAAAAAAAAAGGCAGGAATCTGTCATGTTTGGGGATAGAAGGACTGAACGACCCTTTATAAGTAAAGATGGGCAGAGGTTCACCAATCTCCATCTATAATTTGTGCAACAATCTCAGAATAATGTTCCTTAACATAAAATTGTGATGATTTTGAATATCCAGTCATTCACAATACAAAATATCACAAGATCCAGAACATCTGGTGAAATCTGGTGTGTGCATTGGACGAGAGCAAAAATCAGCATCAGGTGGCACTGCCTTAAAAACAGTGATTCTGTAATGATCACTGCATGGGCTCAGAAACACCTCCAGCAATTATTGTTTAAACACAGTTTGCCATGTCATTTACAAATACATTTTACATTAATTAAAACTTTATTATGCAAAGAAGCAGCTATATGTGAACATGATCCAGAACATGTTGTCAGTTAAATTTAAATTTTGAATTCGTTTTGGCAAAGATGGACACGGCATTCTGAGGACTGAACAGAAGAAACCTCTGATTATATGAAAGTGCAAAAGTTCTTATGGCATGAATTACTTGCACATCTGGAAAGACACTATCTATGCTGAAAGGATACAGGATTCAGTGCAACATATGCCTCTATCCAAATGACCTCTCTTTTATGGAAGGCCTTGCATATTTCAGCAAGACAATGCTAAGATACATAATTCAATTCAATTCAATTCATTTTTATTTGTATAGCGCTTTTAACAATGAACATTGTCTCAAAGCAGCTTTACACAGATAATGCGGTGATTAAAAATGAATATAATGCATCTGATACAACAGCATTGCTTTGTAGTAGAAGAGCCTGGGTGTTGAACTAGCCTGCCTGTAATCCAGACCTTTCACTGTTTGAAAACATTTGGCACATCATGAAACAAAAATACTCAGGACTGTTGAGCAGCTAGAATCCTGTATCAGACCTGAATGAGACAATATTCCTGTTCCAAAACTCCAACTCGGTTCCCAGACATATACAGACTGTTTTTAAAAGAGCACAGTGGTAAACATGGTCCTTTTTTTAAGACCTTTTGCCACCATCAATTTCAAAATCACGGTATATATTTCCCCATTTTTAACATTTTAGATGTTTTCTGTGTTATTCCTAGAATGAAAAATCAAATCATCTACAAATCATTGCTTTCTTTTTTTTTTTGTATATTTAAAAATTCTTTCCCACAACTATTGGGAATTGGGCTTTTAAATTAGGTTGCTGTGAGTGCACTGTATATGTTAGATTGTAGTGATATGTAGACCACAGGCCCTTTTGTAAATTTCTCATTGTTTAAATCAAATGTCCCGTTTGATTAAACCATGGTAAAGTATTTGCGATGTCCTTCTCATCACAGGCTGGATGCATCATACAGTGGAGCAGCTCGGAGACCGAGCAAATAAAGACAGCTATGCTATACAGTGTCTGCAGAAATCTCTCGAAGCTGACCCAAACTCTGGCCAGTCCTGGTATTTTCTTGGAAGGTTAGTGGCAGTCTGATACCAGGTAGTCCATTATTTCTTTTTAATTTTTAGTCTAATTCTGTTGAAGGGTTGAGGTATATAGATGGTGTATATGTACACGACAAATTCCCTCAAATGCCTTATATTAGGAAGCTGTTTTAGAGCGTAAGTGGGTATTAGAGCTACTGCTATCAGTTATTTAAGTAATCGAGTGTTATAATGATTTTTCCATCGATTTTCGGATAAGGAGTACGTTTTCCTTTGTTAAAAAGCTATACTAAATAAGAGAGAGAAGATAAAACAGATCTCTTAAAATTAACATATGAATGAAAAATTTACATTGATTGCTGAAATTGCATAAAAGAATGTCGGAAAAAACTAATATTACATCAAAATACAAATACAGTTGCGTTTAAAAAGTCCCTCCGCAATGGCAATATAGAGTAAGTTATGGGAAAGCATTCGTTTAATTAAACTCCTAAATATTCTCGATCATGTATTTATGTATTAAATGGGTTTTCTTGTCTCGAGAAAAGCTGCTTGAAATTTTCCACGCTCTAAATCCTCGTATTTATCGCCAGCTTTAAAAAAGGCGCTCCACTTCCTGCTCTACGCTGCCACTGCGGAGGGACTTTTTGAGCGCACTGTATATAAATAAAAATATAAACATTTGATTTAAGTTACTTTCAAAATGGTTACTGCACTGTACCGCGTTTTCTTTGTTTGTTTGAAATGATCCCAAACTGTTTTCTCTCCGTTCCTCCATTTTTCATTCTGCAGCGTCTCCTGTGTTACCTGTCCAGAGCGTGCCAGAGTTTAACGGGTGGTGCGTCAGTATTAATGGTCCATGGGAAACAGTGCTTAGTGTTTAGTTAAATGTTGAGTTTTTGTAATCGAATTACTCAAGTTAATCGAGGAATGGTTACAGCCCTAGTGGGTACCTGTTATCCACATTGTTCTCTTCGAGGAAGTTGTCCTAATGATGCAAATAACATGGTTACTAATTCTATCTCTCATCGGCTTTTAAATCTGTCTACTGCTTCTTTGTAGGTGCTACTCAAGTATTGGGAAAGTGCAGGATGCGTTCATTTCTTACAGGCAGTCCATAGACAAATCTGAGGCCAGTGCAGACACTTGGTGCTCCATAGGGTATGGATGTTGAATATTTTTTTTTTCCATACAGATTATTTTCTCCCTCCTCCAAATACATTGCTGCTAACTTTCACTTTCTTACTCAGCGTGCTGTATCAGCAGCAGAATCAGCCCATGGATGCTCTTCAGGCATACATCTGTGCTGTGCAGTTGGACCACAGTCACGCTGCAGCCTGGATGGACTTGGGTACTCTCTATGAGTCCTGCTATCAGCCCCAAGATGCCATCAAGTGCTATATCAACGCCACACGCAGCAAAGGCTGCAGCAACATTGCAGCAATCACTGCCCGCATCAAATACCTGCAGGTAACTTGTAATAACTAGCGGCATCAAGATTAAAATACTGACAACTGTGTACACGTCTAATTCTTACCTCCTGAGCCTGTGTGTGTTTGTGTGGGTCTCTGTGTGAACGTGTGTATGGGTTTTATTGGCTGTCAGTAACCATGAATGGTGTGAATCTGTAGTTTCCTTTTGTTTGTTGTTTTTTTTTTTTTTTATATATATATATTTTGTGTGTGTGTGTGTGTGTGTGTGTGTGTGTGCTCTCTCTATAGTTGCTATAGCACTGATCAAACACTGATGGATTTAATTATTTTGGTTCTGAACATTTCATCGTTTTACATTTCATGTTTTACTCAGTATTTTTAGTTCATTGACATATTTTATTCTCCCCATTCTTAGTGAAAGAGGCTAGAAAGAGTGTTCATAATTAATTATAATAGGACTACACTACAGCGTGACCTATCTAGATTCACCTCTAAAGTTAGGCCTAAGAGCACTTTTGTAAACTGTTCCGACGTCCAAACATAGATGTTTAAATATGTTTTTCACGCGTTTTCGTCCTAGGCTCAGTTGTGTAACCTTCATCACACTAGTCTACAGAGTAAAAGTAAAATGCTTCCTAGTATTGAGGAAGCATGGAGCCTCCCAATCCCCGCAGAGCTTACCTCAAGACAGGGAGTCCAGCTCACATCTCAGCAGGTGAGACCAGATAGATGCACACGCTGATCACACTAATCCCTAAACTCAGTACCACACATCCACACACCCCCACACACTTATACCTCACATCTGATTTATGGCTTAATCGCCTTAACTATGCTATTCACATCTCTTTTTATGGTACCATGAAAAGACATGACACTCCTATTGTTAAAAAACAAAACAAAAAAAAATATACGTATAAAGGAGCATGGTTGTGTGTTGGGCTTCTCTAGTTTAGCTGTAGGTTTCCTGGGTCGCGTTAGATTTATGTTCAGAGTTTGTTTCCAGTCACAGCTTTAGGTATGCGTTTTCCAGATGCCGTAATAGTCACAGATGCTACATATGCTATTAGACAGAAGTTTGTGTACACCTGACCCTAAGATTTGTGTGTTCATTTTAAACATCCCATTCCACACTTATTCCCCACATGCTGTTATAATAACCTCCACTTTTCTGGAGAGATGTTCCACTAAGTAGGTTTGAGGTCAGAGCTCTATAGCAGGTTATAGCTTCCACTTTAACCATATGTTCATGGAGCTGGCACCAGGTTTGTATCTCCTAGTTTAAGTGACTGGAAAATGTTATGCTATTGCATCCAAAGACATCCGTATGCAATTGTATGCCTACAACTTTGTGGTAACAGTTTGGAGAAGAGTCGCATATTGCTTCAAAAGTCAGATCTCCCAATAGTTTTGTCCATAGTGTCGTTATACTATTCTACATGAATAATCTTGTCACATCAGCATGAATTGTAGGTGCTTATGAGCAATTGCAATTTTATAATGATCAAATCTTTATCAATATATATATCTATCAATATATATCAATATATATATATATATATATATATATATATATATATATATAAATAATAATATTATATATATATATATATATATATATATATATATATAATATTATTATTATTTTTTTTGCATCTCACATTTTTTATTTTATATATATATATATATATATATATACCCCAACACTAATCATCCATAACATTCAAACCGCTGTTTATCATTGATTTTCTCAATGAACAGTCAGTTTCTAAAAAATGATGTGCCGGAAGCATTACAAATAGTGTAATGATCTGAGTGACTTTGACAATGACCAGATTGTGAGAGCTAGATGACGGTCTATAAAAAAGCAGGTGTTCCCAGTATGCAGTGGTTTGTAACTAGTGTTTCAAGGAATGAGGAGCATTGAACTGAAGACAGGGTCATGTACATTCAAGGCTGACTGATGCATCCGTGGATCAAAGGTTAGCGTGTCTGGACCAATCCCACCAGAGAGCTGTAGCACAAATCTTCTGAAATGGTTAATGCTGGCTATTATAGAACACATAGTGTACCTATACTAATTGATTTTCATGTATAAAGAAAGCCTCTAGTTGGGGTTCTCTTGAATTGGAGGCCACTCTGTGCAGCTGGGGATGGTTTCGCATTAAGGGCCTGGGGATCTATGAAATTAGGGAGCAACGGGAGCTTTGAAGATGGATTTGGATTGTGTTTAATGTCAGCAGTCTGCTACAATGGCTCAGATCTACAGGTTGCGTTTAATCACTATCACTGCACACCTCAACAATGTTTAACTGTAATTAATGGACATTCTGTGCCACCCAGATGAGGATGGCTTCCTTTTTGAGTCTGGTTCCTCTAAAGGTTTCTTTCTTATAACATCCCAGGGAGTTTTTCCCTGCCACACTCTCCACCGGCTCACTCATTAAGGACAAACTTTATCACTGCATTATCTGTATAACAGTGTAATCTGATACAGTGTCCATTGTTAAAAGCGCTATACAAATAATAATCCATTCAAATGAATTGAAGAAAATTGAGGTGTGTTCTGTAGATTATATTTTTAGTCTTGATTCATTGGATTATACTGCAGAAATCTACTGCGATTTGCAAACCATGTAATGCCGAAATTTTAAAATGAGGTGCGTCTGCAAAGACTTTCTCCACGGCGGGTTTAATTTATCACCTGAAATCCAAACATCCGATCGCTTTGCTGAATATGAGAGAAACGCGGCACAGAGAAGCAAAACCCCTCCGAGCATGCGCACTCCGTCTGCGGTGGACGTTTTTAAAAAGGCAGGAAGTTTCCCAGTGATAGTGTTGTATAGTTGTATCTTTAAGCAGTTGCACTTGTTCTGAATGCACTTTGTTTTTATGAAAGAACACATTTAATTGTACAACCTTTCAGCAGGCCAGAGGGCCTGTACATTATTATTTAATGTACACATGAGTGCATTTAAGTTAAACATTTAGGTTTGAATTTTAATTTATTTTATCCTGTGCATTATTGCAATGTGCTATAAATAAATATGTTCATAATTTGTAATTGATTTATTCTTTGAAACTTTAATATTGATTTATGCAATTGAAATGCCTTGATTTTAGTAAGGTTAGTACACAGTCATAGCCATAAATTTAATGGTAATAATAATTGGCATAATTTCTTTCGGTGTTTCGGTTTTCGGCCTTGCTTTCCTCTTTTTCGGTTTCGGCCAAGAATTTTCATTTCGGTGCATCCCTTATATATATATATATATATATATATATATATATATATATATATATATATATATATATATATATATATATATATATATATATATATTACATTACATTACATTACACATATTACACATATTTTATAAGTGTAATTTTGTCCCTAATGAGTGAGCCACTGGCGAATGTGGCAAGGAAAAACTCCCCTGAGGTGGCATAAGGAGGAAACCTTGATAGGAACCAGACTCAAGAGGGAACCCTCCACATCTGGGTTTCACCGAATGTCCATTAATTACAGATAAACGATGTTGCGGAGTGCAGTGATGATCATAACCAAACTGTAGTCCTGAGTCAGTGTAGCAGACTGTTGACATTAACTACAGTCCAAATCCATCCTAGAAGCTCCCGTTTTTACTCCGGAAATCTAATGGAACCACCAAAGGCGTTGATGAGAAACAATCCCCAGCTGCACAGAGTGGCCTCCAATAAAGAGGTTATATATTTGGAATGTACAAGTTTATAAGTTTAGTGCCTATAAGATTTCTATAAGATTCCTTATTCCTGTTTCTTAAAAGTTTATCCCTATTGAGCAAGCCTGTGGCAAAGAAAAACTCACTGAGAGTGTATGAGGAAGAAACCTTGAGAGGAACCAGATTCAAAAGGGAACCCATCCTCATCTGGGTGACACCGAATGTTCATTCATTATAGTTCCAAAGAATTAAGTTATAGTTAAGTAAATAATACTTAGATGTTTATACAAACTACGGTCCTAAGCCATTGTAGAAGACTGATATTAATTGCAGTCCACGTGTCCTCATAGTTATTGAGTTACTCACTGACTTTATGGATCTTCGTGAGTGGTCTCCAATTAAATAGAACTCCACCAGAGGTAGCAATTTGGGAAGAATCGGGCATTGAAGAGAATTAGCCGTGCTAAAGCCATGACATTTAGACATTATTTGACATCATTTTGTGTAATTACACCAGATTATTTGTATCCAAATTTTAAGATGATCTACAAAAAGCTGCTGTCAATTCTTTTTTTTTAATTGGTTTCTTGATCAGTTTGAGATCTGACAACAATATAGTCACCCCAATACAATTGTGGGACCCACATTTTTTACTATATATTATGCTTTTTGCATGGATTCGTATAAGACATGAGTGGTCATTTTAGCATAAGGTTCTGATAGCATCAGCAGAGTTTGGGGACGTGGTCTTCAATAAAGGGTGGAGGGAATTTTTGAAAACTGTTTCTTGGGCAAGTTGAGTCTAGCTGAAATTTATGTGCTAATTTATACTTGGCTTTTTGATTGTGGCATAGTTGCAGATATGTCTGTTATCATCCAGTTTGCAGCCAACATTTGCAGGTACCATAGAAACAACACTGTACCAACCACAGTTAATACATAACACTGCTGTAGCAACCACCTGACATACTCTTAACAAATAGCAGCTACCCAGCAACACCATAGAAGCATATCTATATACATACTAGCAACATATCAGCAACAGCAGCATCATGCTTACGCTGCACAATCACACTGCTGCCAGAAAATGCATTTCTTTTAGTTCTTTGTTGTCCTGCATAGAAATTTGGGTGATATTTTATTTCCAACCAAATGATTCACAGTATGCAGATATTTTGTGCAGTTTTTTATGAATGTGCTTATTCTAACCAGAATGCTCTGATTCCATGTCAGTATTAGGCCTGGTTTCTGTTTCTGTGTTAACATTTATTTACTTCATGGTGTTAAAAAAAAAAAATAAATAAAAAAAAAAAAAAAAACCAGGGTCCATGCATATGTTACCATGAGATCGGCAAACACACTAATGAGCTGGTACTTTACCTCTTGCAAGAGCTGATTGTTTGGCCAAGAAACATGAACAGTTGCAAAGCTGAAAACATGTTAAACAAAAAACAAACAAACAAAAAAAAAAATAATAAAGAAATTGTGGGTTTAATAAAATTCAGAATAATATACATTTAAATACTATATCAAATCCAGCCTTTTTCTTCTTTACACATGATCACGTTCTTTATGAAGTTTCTGAAAATGTATCTTCTACTAAAGATCTTGTGGCAGAAGGGGATGAAAAATGATTGTTCCTCATATTAGTCTTCTGTGATAACATTTCTCCACCACACTCTGAACAGCTAGTATAAATGAACAGTACCTGTAAGCTTTTCCTTCACACATCGCAGTTAGATGATGTAGAATGGATTTATAATGGTCATGACATTGAGTTTTATGTGAATGTAAAGTTAGGGTTTAGTCCTGTAGGTTTGCACAGTTCACTTTCTCTTTCTTGTAACAGACTCCCAATAAAACCAGAATTCAAGTAATATAAAACATTGCATCTTGGTAGAAAATGAAATTTAAGTGTTTTTCATTTTGTGATTGACTGTGGATTAAACACTGGGTAAATTGAAGTGCTTTGGTGTAGCTGCTCATATGCTGAATAAAAATTCAGGAAGTCTTTCCAGAAATCCTCCGTCTATAAATAATTATCCCTCTTTCCCCCCAGACAAACAAACTTACGCCTGTGTTCTGTTCTATTTATTTTCCTACAGAGAAACATGGAACCTGTCTTTGTTTGGGCTCTGCCTCATTATGTCAATTTTGGTGGTTTATGCAACACATGCTCACTTTATGTGCAAGTATGACTTCACCTTGTGAGTGTGTCCATGTACAATGGTTCAACGTGCACACATGAATAAATTGGCTCTAATTCAAAGTGGTATTTGATCTACGGTCACAATATTCTTTAGTGACATTATAAACGTTATTTCTGTTTTGATAAATCATTACTGACCCAATCTTCTGACATTTCGCAGATTCTTTATTTGAATAAACTTTAAAAGTCCAGATTAAAAAAAAGGCAAAATAGTAAATTGAACAACTTGATAAAATAAAACACTAAGGCAGTATTTAAAAGAAAATATATATCCAATACCTCTTGTGTTTGTGTGTATATCTTTATGTCTATCTATAGGGTTAATAGTTATGTAATGTGCACATGCATATTTCATGTCTGTGGATGGAGTCAAGCAGTGTGTTTTTCCAGCTTTGGAAAAAAGCTGTTTTTCAACCTTGTGCTGTTTTGGGTGTATTGTTCTGTATTATCTGCCAGAGGGGTGCAGTTTGAAGAGGGTGAGTTTGGGTCCCTGCTCATTTTGGAGGCTCTGCTCTGACATCTGGACAGGTAAATGTCCTCGATTGACTTTTAGGTTTGTGCTGATGTTTTGAGCCACCTTGATGAATCGTTGCAGAGCTTTCTTCTCTGGTGCAGCTTGTACACCATGCCTTAATGCAGAATTTCTGTATTTTTTCCAGTGTACTTTGATAGTCCACAAGAAGATTCTGAATTAGATCTGCTCTCTTCAGTTTTTTTTCTTCAAGAGGTTGAGGCGTTGTTGTGGCTTTAAAAAATAGTGTAGTTGTATGTGGCCTAGAGGAGGTCTTCAGTAATACTCAACCCTAAAGATTCATCTTCACAGCCTCACCATTTATGACCCCAGGACTGAGATTAGTTCTCCTTTACTCCACCACAATCTCCTTTGTCTTATACGTGTTAGGAATACAATTATTATTTTTGAAAGAGAAATTGTATGTTTAAAAATAGTGTTCTTGGTGCTTTTTTGTGACAAGAAAGAAGAAAAGTGATATTACTAATTCTGAATAATTTTCTCTGCAAAACCAGAAAGAGGAAGTTTGCGTGGCACCAGGAGAATAATGTGGTGGTGTAATTTAACTTGAAAAGCATAGGAGAGTGAATGCGTGATAATACAGATGACAAAGCTTTATACGGAGAGGCGATATAAGTGGAAACTTCTTTTAGCCGTCATACTTATTGTACTAAAGTTTGAGATGTAGCATGTTGTTTAGATGTAGCGTGTCTGATCTTCAATGAAACGACTCTTAGTGAAACTCTACTGAGCAGTGAAGTGCAAGAGGTTAATGAATGAAGGTAAAAAAAGGGCTTTATGCACCAAATTAAAATTTAGAAGACATGGGTTCAGAACAGGCTTGTACAAGCTGATCGGTAGGTACACCGATAAGCATCACCGTTTAAACGACCTTGCTAATATTGCATAGGTCAGCCTTATGCTCCAGAACAGTTTTGATTCGGACTGTTATCTGGCACCAAGACATAAACAGCAAATTCTCTGAATCATGTAAGTTGCTCTTTGCAAAGTTGTGCAACTAGTCCTGCTTTCAAATTGTAGTTTTTGCACTAATTTGCATAGTTTGCAAAACCTACATTTCAGAACTGTACTTAACATTTTTAAACTGTCTTCTGAGAATTGATCATCATGACCAAAAAATGATTTATGAACAAAAATATTTAAAAATTCATATAAAGTCTGGCTGCCATATGTCAATCAATTGCCATGAGCTTATTTTTATTTATGAACAACTGATACGCATGTCTTGGGTGCATGGATTTGGACAAGATTCTGTGGATACATGCAATCATGGGGAGTGACCATCGGTAGTAAGTGGGTCAAGTCTTTTTCCAGAACCAGAAGCCTGATAAAGCTACACTTACTGAGCACTTTATTAGAAACACTATAGTTACACTATACATGCTTGCAAAACAGCCTTAGTTCCTCATGCATGAATTTCATGAGATGTTTGAAACATTCCTTTGACATTCTGGTCCATATTGGTATGACTGTATCAGGCAGTTGCTGCAGATTTTCCAGGTTCACTTTCAGAAAATAGTTTTTCCAATCTTTAACTGTTCAGTTTTGGGTGACTCTGTGCCCACTGCAGCCTCAGCTTTCTGTTCTTAGCATAATCTTCTTCTGCTGTTGACAATTTTTTGTTTAATTGCACTGCTCTGAGTAGACTCTAGACGTGTGTGTGCGCGTGTGTGCGTGAAAATCTCAGAGATGAGCAGTTATAGCAATACTCAGACCAGTTCATCTGGTATCAACAATCATGACATGAGAAAAATAACTGAGATCACATTTTTCCCCCCTCATTCAATTTGGTTGATGTGGACATTACCTGAAGCTGTTGTTTCATCGATGCATGATTTTATGCATTGCTCTCCTGCTACACACTATATTTTCTACATAATTGCATGAGCGAGTAGGTACAGATGGTTTGGTGTTGTGTCAGTCTAAGATAGATTCAGAGCTTTATGCTGACACACACAGTTTTAAAAGTATCTGTTTTTAGGGGTAATCAGATATTTTAATCTAGTTTCCAAATTACAGAAAATGATTATATTTTTAATTTCGTGACATTTGAACTCCAAAATAAATACCCAGTGATGTATACGGTATATACTCACTGTTATGTGCGTATACTTAAATAGTTTGCAACCATTTTGATGATCATATTAACATACTCGCAGTCATCTGGAAAACTAGAGCAATACCTTGACAACCCTGCTATGAGCGGTGCTGCCAAGCAACCACCTGGAAATCTATGTTGTAATGCTGTTACGAATGCATTGCTAGTGGGCTGAACAACATTCAAGCAAATATCTGGAATTTTATGGCAATTGTAGCTTTATTTCAAATGTATTTTACTTTAAATTCACCTTTTGAACTTGATCGTAAACTTTTTCTAGTTTGCTTTCAGCTTTTTGTTAGCAATGTGTATTCCATCAGTAAATTTAGATTATTATTATTATTTTTTTTAAAGTGCACCGTCTAAAAATAACTAACTAACTAACTCAATAACTAACAGCTGATGAGCAGGAATTTAAACATACAAAACCATATTGCAAAATGAAAGTTTCTGCCCCTACTGGTCTTTTGAATTTGGATTTCTAGGCTAAATGAGCCCTGACCAGTCAGAATCATGGCAGTGATACAACCATCCATGACTGGGAAACAAGGGAACAAAATTGGCCAAATTGTATATACACACTATAGACGCTTATTAGCAACTCATAATGATCAGGGGTTTGAAAGAAATTATGTTGGCTGGCTTGATACATTGTGGATGAAGAATGTGCTGGTCTTCCCTCTTGCTTTTGTAAGATAATGCTTGTTGGTGGTTAGAAAATGTCAGGTGATTAGTTTAATTATACAATATTGCTTTGAAATTCAATCTAAATCTCAACAACTTTTTTAAAATTGACTATATTACTTCTATAGTTAGCTTTTTTTTATGTGCTTGCTTGAATGTATATGAGGTGAAGTGAAAAATAAAAAATACACGGTTGCATGCAAATATGTAGATTTTCAGTAATTTAATGCGATGATTGGCGCTTTCAGCATGTTTTTTTCTTTTTTACTTTTTTCTTTTCTTTTTTTTTTTTTTTTCTTCATGCATTTTATTAATCTCAGCTAATGCATAAATTCATTCAAAACCTAAAGAAGAGACTGTGAATTTCTAGTATAACAATCGTTTTTTTATTGGTCATTGTAACTTCAAAATGCCTCATATTTTGCATTTATAGACATGTATGGCTTACTTGAGCCATTTAGGTTAAGGTTCTAGAAAAGACAACTTGGAAAACTATACTATAGTTACATGGGCAATTAGAATTATAAAATTCTCTGTCTACTTTGTTTGCTCCTCCTCTATATCCTTCGCTCTTTTTGTGTGTAACACAATCCTTTTTTTGTGGCTTTTCTTTCTCCAGGTAAGCAAACCAAACCCCAGTGCAGGAGGGCTTCTGATGGAGGCACATGGCTCTGGGCAGTCTCTGCCAGCCCACACCAGTCCTCTTGGCCAAGATGAAGACCAGTCAAATCCTGCTAAGAGGAAGAGGACTTCTACTTTTACAAAGGTATTTTTCTCCACCTTTTAAAACAATAGCATTCTTTCCATGTGTGAGTGATTTTATACTTAATTTGTTCTGTGTGATGTCTAAATGATATCAGGGTAATAAAAAAAGCCACATTTGCATTGTGTTTTATTTCTGCAGAGTTTTGCAGGGTGGGGAAATAACTCAGCTGAGCAACAAACTCCAAACTGGCACCTTTCACCACAAAAACTACAAGTAAGAAGAATTGGTTCTTCCTTCTCCAAAGGCACTGTGTTCAAAAATCCAGCAATATGATGAGCATCAACAGAGAGCTTCTAAAGTTTACATTATAAATCTGTGATAGTTAATGCCATTACATTTCCCTTATCTGGAGCTTCTTATCATGAAATATGGTTTCCAAGTGGTCTTTTTTTTTTTTTTTTCTGTGGCATTCTTGCTGAAGTCCAGCTGTTGCTGCAAGTGGTGTAACGGTGTAGGAAATGCTTTCTTGGCCAAATTTGTGCCCCTAATAATAATTGAGCCTGGTTTGAATGCCACACCAAGACATCACAAGTACAAACCACCTGAGTGGTCACATGACCATTATACTATGTTCAGTGTGCATCAACCATAAAATGAAATTATATTAATAATATTGTGTAGCTCCTTCTTGTGCCCCCAAAGTGTACTTGTATCAAAGTCAAACTTAGCTTGAACGTTATCTTTCGGGAACTAACTAACCTCACTTATTGCTTTTTATAACCATGATGTATACATCATAAGGTTTTGTTACAGTTAGTTCAACATAGCAATGCAGTCTGATCACAGTTATTGTGGTCTTTTTTGTCTTACTCCCATGATTGTTTATTATTTTTTTTTTTTTCTTGTAGCTGTTGGAGCAAATGCGGGCAAACAGGGCGAGTCTGAAGCCAATGCAGTTGCAGGTGTTGCAGCAGCTGGAAGCCCAGCTGTCAGCAGTGCAGTTGCACCAGCAACAGGTTTACAAATGCTTTGTTACTTACTCTTTTCTGAAGTTTCATAAAGAATATAGGTGAACATGTATCTGGTGTAGATGGCTGTATTGATTATTATGGAGTCATACTGTAAGCATACAGCCATGCTCGTTTTTAAGCATATTTTGTAGTACAGGTTTTACTAAAGGGCGAGGAAGTCTGTGGTACGGTCAGCATTCCAGTTAATCTCAAAGATTTTTAATAGGGTTTAGGTCAGAGCTCTATAGCACACCATTTAAAGTGCTCCACACTACATTATCATAATTGAGCTGGCTTTGTGCACAGGTGCATTGTCATGCTGGAACAGGTTTTGGTGTCAAGTGATGGGAAATTTTCATGCTTACACATTCAAAGACATCCTAGCTAATTGTGTGCCTCCACCTTTTTTAGTAAGTGATTGGGGAAGAACTACATATGGTCGTAAATATCAGATGTCCCATTAACTATGTGCTCATATAGTGTGTTAGTCGGTGGAATCTTCCATTGCCTAGTCTGGGTTTCTGAGTTAACTATTTTTCTCTCATTGCCATAAGTGCGGTACAGCAACAGATAGGGTTGATTTTTTGTTTAATGCAAATGTTAACAGTGAGTTTTTTTTATATTGCAAGAAATTAGTAAGTAGTATGATTTCTCAAAAAAATAATAATAATTTAGTGAAGTTTTATTTCTAAACTATTGTTGTAGCTTGTGGACAATTATACTAAATGAATGTTGATACAAAAATGTTGCGTTGTGAGATAGAATAATTATGAGATCCTTTATACTCTGTTTTTGTTGTTGTTTATCTGAGAAGATGGGAAAAAATGAAGCTGGGCAGATGCGGCCCTCCCTCTCCAATGGCCCCACACCTGCTCCTTCATTACCCCACTCCCGCAGCCCTGTGCTTCGTCCCCACTGCGCTTCTCACCCACTGGCGAACAGGCCCCTCCCTCCTAGTCCCCAACCCCCCTTAGTTGGCAATAATCACACACCACAACCGGGAACCAATGGAGACGTGCCTTACCTGCACTCTAACGTACTACCTCAAAACTGCACAAGCCTGGGTGATGCATGGAAGAGCCAGCAACTTAGTACCACTCAGGTTTGTGTGGAGCAACTACTGCAACTTGAAGTCCTTAAGTCCTTTGTTTCAGACCACTATAAAAAATAATGGAATCACCACACTTCATAAATTATGGGATGTGTAATCATTCATTGTTGAGGAAATATTACAGATATTTAAAATTTTCACAAACCTTCAAGCAGATGAAACCTAAATGAATATTCTCTAATTGTGGTGATTCAATATTTTTTTCTAGGGGTTGTAGAAACATTGCTGATGCTGTTTTCTGTTATACACAAATGTTATATTGTCAGTCTTTCTGTTTTTCAGGGGCTTCAAAAAGGCCCAGGTTCACATTGGGCAGGTCCCAATGGGGAAAGGGCGCACTCTTCCGGTGGCTGGGCTGATAGTGGCCCTCACAATCAGGTCGGACATTCCACTGCGACCCCTACCAACTCTTCTGAGCCAGCTGTCAGTAACCTTTCCTCCTCATCCCCTTCCTCAGCTTCTTTGTCAACTGCTTCCGCGCACACAGCTACCTCAGGCATTCCCCTGACCAAAGAGAGCGAGCATGCGCAGGGCAGCTGTGCCAGTGCGGCCAACCACCACAGCCCCAAGCACACACCTGGCTCGCCAGATACCCACTCCTCAGGCAATCCACAGCTCAATGCTCCAGTGGTGGGCAAAGAGAGCCTGGCAGTAAGTTCTAGGCTTAACCATGTGCACCTGGGTGCAAATTCGGCTGCCTCTTCACCCGCCTCAGCGTTGTCTGCCACTTCGCCCTCACCCCACACCAGTGAGCCCACAGGTAACTTAACCAAGCCTGACTCAGCCACAGTTAATGGCAGTACACAAGGGGCATGTTCTGAGGACTCTCTGAGCCCACTAAAGGCTGAGCCACCTGAGGAACGTCACAAAGCTGGCCCGCTTCTCAGAAGTCTGCACTCATCCTCCACTGTATCCATCTATCCAACCTCTTCAGACATTCTTAAAGCATGCAGGTAGGTAGAATATTTCAGTGCTTATAAACATCTCCTTCCTCTGGAAGGTTGTAATTACTATTTTTAATATATTATTTGTTTATTAGTGGAATATTTATTAATTTAGTTTGGCACAACAGAAAACCAATCACCCTATCATCCTTAAATAATTAGTTTGTATTTTAGTGATGTCACAGTCATATGTGGTAGAGGGTGCAAAAGAGAAAAGGGGACTGTTCTCTGCATACACTGTCCACTTAAAGTCAAGTCATGAAGCTTATATTGTTTTTCTACCATATGTAGATGACGCAGTACACAGTGAAATAAGACAGTGTTCCTCCAGGACCCTGGTGTTACATTAAACAACATAGAGCTACATCACACAACATAAAGCTACATAACAGAACACAGAGCAAGGACTAAGTGACCTTGCCACATAAAGTGCATCATGTGCAAAAAAGGGTGCAAACAGTGCAGACAGACAACACAAGACACTGTGGGACACAAAACATATTATATAAATAATAAATGGTGGTGGAATTAATTAAAATGAGTATTGAGTGTGTGTTGAGTTCAGTAACACACAGTTGAGTGTGTATGTGTGTGTGAGAGTTTCAGTTCAGGTCTGTGTGTTGAGGAGCCTGATAGCTTGAGGAAAACACTGTTGGACAGTCTAGATGTGATGGTCTGAATGCTTTGGAACTTATTTTCTGATGGCAGGAGGGTGAAGAGTGTGTGTGACAGGTCTGTGGGGTCGTCCACAATGCTGTTGGCTGTGTGGATTCAGTGTGTGGCGTAAATGTCAATGATAGAGGCGAGAGAGGGAGAGACGCCGATGATCTTCTCAGCTGTTCTCTGTAGGGTCTTGCAGTCTGAGACGGTGCAGTTCCCAAACCAGGCAGTGATGCAGCTGCTCAGGATGCTCTCGATGGTCTCTCTGTAGAATGTGGTTAGGATAGGGAAAGGGAGATGAGCTTTTCTCAGCCTTTTCAGGAAGTAGAGACGCTGGTGTTGAGTGACCAGGTGAAATTGTCCACCAGGTGTACACTGAGAAATTTGGTGCCACAGAGGGGATCCATTGATGTTCAGTGGAGAATGGTCGCTCTGTGCTCTCCTGATTTCCTGCAATTGCGAGAAATTGTGTATATTACTTAATCAGTCCATGGAGATTTCACCTTTCAATTGCAGGGCTTAAAGCAGGGGTGTCAAACTCAAATTCACAGTGGGCCAAAATTAAAAACTGGGATGAAGTCGCATGCCAAACTTAATATTTATTGGAAAAATTACTGCAATTGTGCATGTTTTCCCTTCTCTAGATGTGTAATGTTGAACCTTTTCATATGGAAACAAACTTTAGTTTTGCATAAACATTGCACTGACAAAGCATTCTGGGATTTGTAGTATTAAAAAATCCTGCAAGTATAAAACATTTTGAGGTGCATGGGCTACAAGATCAGATAATTACATCGGGTTCCCAATCCTGTCAGCCATGAACAGGTATTAGAGGCTCATCAGGACTGGAAATATTATAAATCCAGATATGGTAATGAAAACTGTCTAAATGCTTTGTCAATATACATTTTCTATTCATGCAGAAATCTTGGGAAGAACGGTCTTTCAACCAACAGCATCCTGCTGAATAAGTGCCCTCCACCCCGACTTCCTCCTCCTCCATCACCCCCTCTGCCAAAAGACAAGCTCAACCCCCCCACACCCAGCATTTACGTGAGTGCATTACCACTAATAAGTTATACTGCATAAATGCAAGCATTGTTGCTTTTTGTTTTAATTGTTTGGTGACCATTTGTCCTCTGATTATTTATGTTTAATCTTTATAGTTGGAAAATAAGAGAGATGCATTTTTTCCCCCACTGCACCAGTTCTGCACCAACCCATCTAACCCAGTCACTGTCATCCGTGGCTTAGCAGGAGCTCTCAAACTTGGTATGGGTTCTTTTGAGTTTGCCAACCTAATGTTTTTTTTTTATAGAATATATTTTTTCCTGTGCTTATTTTTTTTTTAATAAGTTATACATTTCACTTGTAAACACAGAGAAATTGGTAAAATCAGAATGCTATACTGTTTTTAGGCCACAAAAATATTTTTTCTTTTTTTTGTTTTTTTTTCTTTGCTCATCTCTTTAGACTTAGGTCTGTTTTCGACTAAAACTCTTGTGGAGGCTAACCCAGAACACCTGGTGGAAGTCCGGACACAGCTGTGCCAGCCAGCTGATGAAAACTGGGATACCAGCGGCACCAGAAAGCAATGGCGAAGTGAGAGCAGCCGGTCCCTTACCACCATTGCCAAGTATGCCCAGTATCAGGCCACATCTTTCCAGGAGTCACTACGGGTATGGTGCACACCAAAGCATGTGACCAAATCATTTATAAAAAAAGACAAACACTTTGCCTTTAGAAAAAATTTGTAAATATACATACGGCTGCAAGATACTTGGACTTTTACTTCTAATATCATCTCATTTGCATGTTTGGGTCGTCAACACCAGCATTTATGAGATCACTGAGCAGTTGTTTTGTTAGATTTAGAACATATTGTACAAGCAATTATATACGGGGGAGTCAGAGAAAAATTTGGTTCCGGTATTGCCCAGTGATGTCTCATGTCTTGTTTGTTTTACTATTATACTTTTTGGATAGTTTTTCTTCTGGTGCCTGATTGTTTACATAGTTTGATTTGTTCACCCACTTGTCATGAAGCTTTTTAAATGTAATGATACACCAGATTTCCAACTATAATGTAATATTTACATCTACATTTGCTAAATAACACGGCACCTTTTTTTTTGTTTGTTTTTTTTACCCACCCAATCAAAACAAAAACGTGACTAATGGATTCCTTGTTGCTCCGGTCTGCCATGCTAGATTAATTGTTTACAGAAACTTTGTTTGCTCTTGGTTTGAATAACTGTTTACAAAACAGTTTGGCTAAAAAAAAATCAACAGCAAACACTGATATAAAAACTATAATCATTTTGAAGACAACCATCAAGACAGTCAGTGGCATTACTAGCGGCCTCCACAGTGAACAGGTGAAGGTATCGCAATCCACAATTTGAAGAAGAGCAAAATTGTTAATTCCATATTACAACAATCTCTAGCCTTAATCGTTTAGTGCTTATAAGTTTGTTTCTAATAAGGTTATCCCTAATGAGCGAGCCAGTGGTGATTGTGGCAAGGAAAAAACTGATTAAAAAAGGGAACTCATCCTCATCTGGGTGGCTTCAAATGTCCATTCATTATGTTTCCATCATTAAGTCAAGTCAAGTAAAATCGGTGCATCTCTCTTGAAACAAGGCAAGGATCTTGTTTGATCTTCTTAATCTTTTTTGGTCAAGCTACAAAGACTGCTGTTTATGTGATTATCCTCTATTTAGTCACAAGATGTTTGGACTAGTAGCAGTGCTGCACTGTTCTGTCTGATAAAAAAGTGAAGGCAGTTTAATGGCTTGAGCTTTCATGACTGCATCTAAAAAAAAAAAGGCTTGCTAAACTTTATTGAGAACAAGTTATGATGATAGCAACAGGATGAATGCAGACTTGGAAAGCTTGGAAAAGAAGAATGCAACCAAAATGTATTTAGTGTTCAAAAAGGTGAAACGGCGAAAGCAAAGAATTGGCCTTGCTATTCCAGTACTTTCAGTGCAAAGGTTAAAAAAAATAAAAATACAATCAATTCTAACACAAATATAATCCAAGAAGTCTCTTTTTGTTTTATATATATATATATATATAGCCAAGCAGTCTTTTTTGGTATGTGCCAGATACTGGGTATTGACTCGATGCCATCTCTAGCTATGTGTTGTGTTTCTGGGTTATTTTTCTGATTATTCTTTTGTTTTCTGTGTTTTAGGAGGAGAATGAAAAAAAGGGCCAAAAGGATTTCTCAGACTCTGAAATGTCAACCTCAGAAAAGTATGTTTATATTTTTTTTAGCCTGTTACTTTTTTTGGTTCAGCGGGTTTGTTTTTGTTGCATGTTTGTATGTCTCATGTTTCTTCTCTCTCACTAGTGTTACAAGAAGACGGAAAGCGCCTTTCAAGCAAATTAAGTTTGGGACGAATATTGATGTTTCAGATGAGAAAAAGTATGTGGATGATTTTAGTGTAAATAATAAATTTAAATGTAATTAATAAATCATAAATTGAAATACCTGAAGTATACACCCAGACTGTATGGAAGCATTGAAGTGCTGACATTTGTGCTTCTCTGCAGGTGGAAGCTTCAGCTTCAGGAGCTGAGTAAGCTGCCTGCGTTTGCTCGGGTGGTGTCTGCAGGGAACCTGCTCAGTCATGTGGGCCACACCATTTTAGGCATGAACACTGTCCAACTATTCATGAAGGTCCCTGGCAGTAGAACACCTGGTTAGTAACGTGACATTTACCTACACATAAGCGTTCCTTTGTACTTACCTCGTCTTTGATGCCTTTCTTTCCCACTGTGACCTTTCTCATTCGTTACACCTGAATTGGTCATATAAAGAAATGCTTCAGTTTGATGAAATGTTAATTAGTTATTAATACATCCTTAGGTCATCAGGAACATAACAATTTCTGCTCTGTCAACATCAACATTGGGCCTGGCGACTGTGAGTGGTTTGCAGTGCCTGAGCCCTATTGGGGGGTAATGAGCGAGTTTTGTGAGAAGAACAACGTCAACTTCTTGATGGGTTCGTGGTGGCCGAACCTGGAAGATATGTATGAGGCAAATGTTCCGGTGTACCGCTTTATCCAGCGCCCTGGAGACCTGGTTTGGCTCAACACAGGCACAGTGCACTGGGTCCAGGCTATCGGATGGTGCAATAACATCTCCTGGAATGTAGGCCCTCTGACTGGTATGTGTTTTGTATACCACTAAAAGTATTTTCTGTCTTGAAGCATAAATTTGCATCCTCGTTCTTAATCTTGGATCCATATCAGCACTTGCCACATGTCAAGCTTTCACAAGTGAAAGGCATTTGTGGCTCAACAGTTCAAGGCTCTGGAATATTTCTCAGAAAGATGGGGGTTTAAGGAAAGGCATTTAGTCTTCACTGCTCCAGGGATTCTGTGTCATGGCTCATCCTGTGCTTTAACCATAACTGTCTAACAAGCCTATGTACAAGCCCTTATCTTTCATATCTTTTTCCACAGCACATCAATACAAACTGGCTGTGGAACGGTACGAGTGGAACAAACTTCAATCTGTCAAATCAGCAGTTCCTATGGTGCATCTCTCCTGGAACATGGCAAGGAACATCAAAGTGTCTGACCATAAGCTCTTTGAGATGATCAAGTGAGTTCATTTTAAGCACATTTCCATTTACAGATGTATTCCTATGTTGTTTTAGATGCCCAAAGTGGCTAGTTACAGTGCTACACCTTTCCATTTGAAAAAGAAAGAAAATAAAAAATCAAACAAACCAAAGAAACACCACCATTAAAGCACATGCCTTTTGACTTATTTACTGTAATATTCTTATTTATTACAGATTTATTAAAGATTATTTATTAGAGTATTACACAGAAGTGAGTACCACATTTTAGCAAACATTTTAGTATATTGTAGAAGAGCTTTCAGGGGACGAAGAACAATGAGGCAGTGACGCGGTTTGTCAGAACCAGATTTATTCTTAAATTCGATCTTTTATTGTCTCACACGCGTGCACACACGCATGTTTCTCTCTTTCTCTCGAGGCGCCCTTCTCTTACTCCTCTTATCCTTTCCCCCACATCACTGCAAAAGAGAACACAGATCACACAAATTCCCAACAGGTGTGTGTTTCAACCACTTGTCTACACTGGCCTCACTCTCCATTCAAAAACATATTTGCGGATATCACCAGGATTGCGGTACATTTGAGCTCAATCAGGAGCGGCCTGTGGTGATCCAGACCATTGCCCCCAAATCCGTTACGGGTCATTGATGCAGGAGTCGCCCCAGCTCCCCGCAAAGGCAGCAGACTTGCACGCTTCAGGTCGCTGTATTCCAGCATGCGTTCGGCCAGCAGTTGCTGGGCGGCGAGCTGAGCCTCTATTTTAAGTCAAGTCAAGAAGCTTTTATTGTCATTTCAACCATATATATCTGACACAGTACACAGTGAAATAAAACATTCCTCCTAAACCCTGGTGCTACACAAAACAACAATCACAGAACTAGTGTCTTCGCCACATAAAGTGCATTGTGTGCAACCTGGTGCAAACAGGGCAAAGACAATACAGGACAGTGCAAAGACAATACAGGACAGTGCAAGACAATACAAGACAGTGACAATACAAAACACAAAATGGCGCTGCCAGTAAACCTGTTGTATATTGCACAATCGGTGTATAAAAAAAAAATGTGAACATTGTAATTAAAAAAAAATTTAAACAAAATGTTGTGAAAAAGAGCAATAGCAGCAATCCAAAAAAAGATGTGCAAAAACGGCATGTAAACAGTTTGTAGTAGTGAAGTGATGTAATATAAATGGTGTCTGGGTTGTACATATCAGTCACACAGTTGTGTGTGTGCATGAGTTTTAGTTCTGTGTATTGAGGAGCCTGATGGCTTGAGGGAAGAAACTGTTACACGGTCTGGATCTGACGGCCTGAATGCTTCGGAACCACTTCCCTGATGGCAGGAGGGTGAAGAGTGTGTGTGACGGGTGTTTGGGGTTGTCCACAATGTTGCAGTTCCCAAACCAGGCAGTGATGCAGCTGCTCAGGATGCTCTCGATGGTCCCTTTGTAGAATATGGTCAGGATGGGGAAGGGAGATGAGCTTTTCTCAGCCTTCTCAGGAAGTAGAGACGCTATTGTGCTTTCTTGGTGATGGAGCTTGTGTTGAGTACCCAGGTGAGGTTATCCGCCGAATAAACACCAAGGAATTTGGTACTCTTGACGATCTCCATGGAGGATCCGTCGATGTTCATTGGAGAATGGTTGCTCTGTGCTCACCTAAAGTCAACAACCATCTCTTTTCGTTTTGTCAACGTATAGAGATAGGTTGTTCGCTCCACACCAGGCTGTTAACCGTTGCACCTCCTCTCTGTATGCTGACTCAACGTTCTTGCTGATGAGACCCACCACGGTCGTGTCATCAGAGAACTTGATGTGATTCTAGCTGTGCACAGCTACACAGTCTTGAGTCAGTGGAGTGAACAGCAGTGGACTGAGCACACAGCCTTGAGGGGCCCCAGTGCTCAGTGTGGTGGTGATGGAAATGCTGTTTCCGATCCAGACTGACTGAGGTCTTCCAGTCAGGAAGTCCAGGATCCAGGTACAGAGGGAGGTGTTTTAGGCCCAGTAGGCTCAACTTCTTAATCTGGTGCTGAGGGATGATTGTGTTGAATGCTGATCTGAAGTCTATGAACAGCATTCTACAAATGATACAGCATTCGTAAATATGACAGGAGCTGCAGTAGATGGAGCGTTGCTCCAAAGCTGGCCATGTCTTGGCAGTGACGTCACATTATAACAGCTCTAGGAACACCTCTGCATCATGCTGCGGCCCCATTTTAAGTGGGAAGGGGAGCCACGGGCGTGGAGACTGCAGCGGTAGGAGCTGCTAGTCGGTCTAGAGAGCCCCGGAACCCTTTCCAGGCCTCCGCCTGGGTGCAGAACAGCAACTGGAATCACTGTTCCTGCTCTGTGTGCACCTGAATGGAGGGCCTGGTGTTGGGTCTGCTGGAGCTTGACGAGCACCTTCACCAGCAGTAAAGACTCCATGGCGTAGTCCCCTGCTTACCTTCAAGGGTTTTGGCACTATTGTAGAAGTGCCCTTCTCTCACTCCTCTAATCCTTTCCCCCTGCTCACTGCAAAAGAGAACACCGATTAGACAAATTCCCAACAGGTGTGTGATTCAACCGCTTGTCTCCTCCGGCCTCACTCTCCATTCACAAACTGGCGGCTCTGCCACTCCCCCACTAGCACACACATCTTCTCAAGAATGAATGAAACTTGGATATATTTTAGAGTAGTCAATGTGCAGCTTGTATAGCAGTACAGATTTACTGTCCTCTAAAAATAACTCAACATACAGCTATTATTGTCAAAATAGCTGGCAACAAAAGTGAGTACACCCTACGTGATAACAGCTGTACGTCAATTAACTATGCAAAACCACATGCCACCTATTCATCAAGTTCATGTTTTTGCCTGCTTGACAGGACCCTACAAATTTGTGTATCTTGTATTAGAGCAGTTAAAATTTGGTGTGTTGAGTACAATTCTCTCATACTGACCACTGGATGTTCAACATTCTCCGTCATGGCATAGAACTCTCTGAGGATTTGAGAATTAGAGTTGTTGCTCTCCACAAAGATGGCCGAGGCTATAAGATTGGTAACCCTGAAACTGAGCTACAGTACAGTGTCCAGAGTCATATAGAGGTTTTCCAAGACTAAGAACAGGCCATGCAAGGGTCGATCATCAGGAACAGAAGCTGTCTTTAAGAAAGAAAAGAAAAAAAAAAAAAAAAAACAGATGCATGAGTGCTGCCAGCATTGCTTTAGAGGTTTCAGAAGTTGAAGGTCTGCTTGTCAGTGATTAGACCATATGCAACCGCTGCAACAAGACTGTTTTCATGGCATCCTCAAGCTGAGGATGGAGAAGCACCATGTGTTTAACATACAGCATCTGGTTGAGACCTATAGGCAGTCTAATGACTTGCAAACTAATTCAGGGCTAAATATGAATGAAGACACTGCTAGCATCAAAAGCCTGTCTACTGAACTTGTGGCCAGCCTGAATCTGCTGGAAGCTGCTGGTAATATGAAAATCATAAGTAGCAAATAACAATCATTCAGGCAAGACATAGGTTATTCTGCATTAAATTCAAGAACCGGAAGAGAGTATCGATGCAGTGGAAAACTGGTGTCCACACTCGTGAAAGCAAGTCCAAGCTATGGCTCAGTTTTTAGTAGATTTGGAATATCTCTGTCTTTAGAAGTTTTTGAAGTGATTGTGGACACTGTGTAAACTCATAGCTATTCTGAACAATAATCAGCATCCCCATAAATTATCTTGTGCATGTATGACATGTTTTGTTTTTTTAACCAAAGCCTTGAAATATGGCTTGTTGTCTCCAGGTTCTGTTTGCTGCGGACACTTAAACAGTGTCAGAAGGTAAAAGAGGTGCTGAAAGCAGCAGGAAAGGAGACCATATGGCATGGAAGGAGCAGGGACGAACCTGCACGCTACTGCACCATCTGTGAGGTGAGTTTTATTGAGTTTTTAGGGGTCTAAAGCTGTGCTGGAACCCTTTCTTTTGTGTTTTGTTTTGTTTTGTTTTAAGAATCATATTATTATTATTATTATTATTATTATTAGGGTTCAAGAACGTATTGTTATAACCGCTGGAAATGTATTGAAATTATATTTGTTTTTTTGTAGTCTGATCTTCCAAAAATCAAAGTTGTTTCAGACAAACTGTCCTACAGATGTGAATTAATACTTTGTCCCCAAAATTGAGATGGGCCAAATATTGGTGCTACAGGCCATTTACATTGTGTCTCACAAAACTAAAGCTGTTGCCATTTTTCTTTCTTCTCCTTGTCCTTTCTTTCCATTCTCTTCTTCTTTTTCTCCTTCTTCTTCTTGCATCAAGGAGATTGGCTTTGAGATTTTTTTTAATGATTTTTTTTTTTTTTTTGCAATTAGCTTTCAGCAGGTCTTTAAAAGGGATAACATTTAGGTATCGTAAGAGTCTAATGCAGTCATAGTCATGTGCAGGCCATGTATTTATTATATTTTGTTTTGTTTGTTTCCTTCTATTATAAAAGCATACCTTTTGGACAATTAAGCTTTGCCCATTTAAATCTGATATTTTGCAGATCTCTTGTAGAATTTGGAGATGAATAATTTTCAAAAGCATGTTTACAAAAAATGTAGTTGCCTTGTACCAATCAATTTTAATGAGGTGGGCCTTATTTATTAAAACAGCTGTAATGTATTGGTTGCGTTTGTTCATTTCTTATTTTTTTGCATGTTTGTTACACTTTAATGTTTCAGATCATCAAACTAATTTAAATATTAGTAAAATAATAACACAAGTAAACACGATATGCATTTTTTTAAATGAATGTTTTTCATTATTGAGGGACTACATGGCCCTGTGTAAAAAAGTGTTTACCCTCTAAAACTAATAACTGGTTGGGCCACCCTTAGCAGCAATAACTGCAATAAAATGTATGCGATAACTTGCAATGAGTCTGTTACAGCGCTGTGGAGGTATTTTAGTCCACTCATCTATGCAGAATTCAGCCACATTGGAGGGTTTTCGAGCATGAACCAGTTTTATTAGGTCATGCCACAGCATCTTAATAGGATTCAGGTCAGGACTTTGACTAGGCCACTCCAAAGTCTTCATTTTGTTTTTCTTTATTCATTCAGAGGTGGACTTGCTGGTGTGTCTTTGATCAGAATCTAGAATGAGAAAGAGGTCACAAACAGATGGCCAAACATTTTCCTTCAGGATTTTTTGGTAAAAAGCAGAATTTATCACAGCAAGTCTTCCGGGTCCTGAAGCACCAAAACAGCCCCAGACCATCACACTACCACCACCATATTTTACTGTTGGTATGTTCTCCTTTTTCTGAAATGCGGTGTTACAATTATGCCAGACGTAATGGGACACACACCTTCCAAAATAGTTCAACTTTTGTCTTGTCAGTTTACGGAGTATTTTTCCAAAAGTCTTGGGGATCATCAAGATGTTTTCTGGCAAAACTGAGATGAGCCTTTATGTTCTTTTTGCTCAGCAGTGGCTTTCGTATTAGAACTCTGCCATGCAGACCATTTTTGCCCAGTCTCTTTCTTATGGTGGAGTCATGCACACTGACCTTAACTGAGGCAAGTGAGGCCTGCATTATTTGGATAATGTTGTGGGGTCTTTTGGTGACCTCTTGGATGAGTCGTCCCTGTGCTCTTGGGGTAATTTTGGTCGGCAGGCCACTCCTGAGAAGGTTCTCCGCTGTTTCATGTTTTAGCCATTTGTGAATAATGGCTCTCACTGAGGTTTGCTGGAGTCCCAAAGCTTTAGAAATGGCTTTATAACCTTTTCCAGACTAATAGATCTTAATTTCTTTCTTTCTCATTTGTTTCTGAATTTCTTTGGATCTCGGCATGATGTCTAGCTTTTAAGGATCGTTTGGTCTACTTCACTTTGTCAGGCAGGTCCTATTTAAGAGATTTCTTGATTGTGAACAGGTGTGGCAGTAATCAGGCCTGGGTGTGGCTAGAGAAATTGAACTCTGGTGTAATAAACCACAGTTTTAACAGAAGGGCAAACACCTTTTCACACAGGGCCATGCAGTTTTGGATGTTTTTCCCTCAATAATAAAAACCTTTAATTCACCTTCAAAACACTCATACAAAAGGGCTCTATGCTCATATATCTGTTTTTCATGAACCATAAGTCAGTTTGATCTGAGATTTTATGTTGGATAGCTTCCTCCTACCCCCCCCCCCCCCCCATCTGTAACTATAATATTGATGCCCTAATGAATAAAAAAAATACCACTGCCATCAGCCAATACGTTTTCAAAAGACATTTGATCAGGTCTAGTCTCAAAATGAACAAGGACTTACATGGCCTCTTTGAATAGAAATAGACACATCCTTCGGAAATTGCTAATCTTAATCTTAAAGGATATTTCTTTCTCGCCCTATTTTTTTTTCCTTACCCTCTAGATATGTATCCTTAGCTCTGCCCACTGAAATATTAGAAAATTAGTTGAATGTAAAACAAGAATTACAGACCCATTTCTTTAACTTGGTTCTTGTCAAAAAGATGCCACTCAATTTAAGGTGAAACCTTGTTTCTTAGACAGCTGCTGTATAAGGTTCATCATTGAAATATTGCCCCCATGTTGGATTGTTAGGTTTTTTATTCCATTCCCCTACATAAGCAAATTAAATTAAAATGCTTTAAATACTTTAGACTTTTTTAGGTGGATGGGCTGCAACACTAGATCATGTCAGGCTTCACTTCTGTCATCCAAGAGCAGCAATCTAAGGTGGGTGGGTGCAGGCACAGCAAAACTGTCCAGTTAAAAGCTGGAAAAATGTAGCCTGGTCTGATTAATCTGTTTCTGCTGAGACACACAGATGGTAGTGTTAGAATTTGGTGCCAACACCATGACTTGATTGACCCAACCTGCCTTGTACAGTGAGTGAATTAATTATTTGAGCTCATGCTGATTTAGTCAATGTACCCTATTGCAAACAAATGAACAGTCTAGAATTTTTTATGGTAGGTTTGTTTTAACAGAGAGAGAAATATAAAAACATAAAGAATATATAAATTAATTTGTATTTGATCGAGTGAACTAAGTATTTGATCCTCTACCAACCAGCAAGAATTCTGACTCCCACACACCCAAATTAGTCCTTTACCTTTTAGGAAAGTACTCCTAATATCAACTCATTGTGTTTCAATGACACCCATCACAGAATCAACCTTTTCAACGTAAACTTCTCCATATAAATAATAAATTTAAATATAAATATAAATTCTGGAATATAAATAAATGTATATTTTCTGGCATGTTGTAATAGTGTATATATAATTAATGTAGAACTGAACTGTTACTCCTAGCTGGTGAATTTGCACTCTGTCAGTCTCGGTCAATGTTTGAAAATGGTTGATGTCCAAGTTTGTGTGCGCGCAGCTAACGGTTATTTTAATAATCAATTAATCAGACTCTTTCGATAAATCAGATTTTTGTTTTGTTTTGCTTTTAACTGTATTAAACTCTAGTTCAGTGTATTTATGTATAAGTGTACCTAAAAAATGCTAAATTTAGTTCATTCTCAATGAATTCTCTAATTCTAACATTTTATAAAGCTTATAGTAGCTGTTTGTTGAGAAGGGCATGGAGGATTTCTTCTTTTAACAAATTTACTCATGCTGAGTTGTTTCTTTTTGTACTCCCCAACCAAAAAAAAGGGGGAAAAAAACCAATTTGTGTAAATCAAATGTGTATTGTTTTTAATGATAATTGCAATTTTTTTTTAAATACAGACATTTATATATCTTTAGTTGTAAAGATATACTGTAATCTAGAATATATAATTTATTGTATAATATGTGAATGTATAATAATTAAATGATATATGCATAAATAAAATATACAAATATTGAAAACAATCATCTGAATAAAAGTGTGTATGTGTGTGTATGTGTGTGTATGTATATGTGTGTGTGTATATATATATATATATATATATATATATATATATATATATATATATATATATATATATATACACACACACACAGTGAGGAAAATAAGTATTTGAACACCCTGCTATTTTGTTAGTCTGCCTTTAAAATGTCCACCTCCACTACATTTATTATCCTAAATTAGATGCAACTGTTTGAGGTGGTTAGCTGCATAAAGACACCTGTCCACCCCATACAATCAGTAAGAATCCAACTACTAACATGGCCAAGAACAAAGAGCTGTCCAAAGACACTAGAGACAAAATTGTACACCTCCACAAGGCTGGAAAGGGCTACGGGGAAATTGCCACGCAGCTTGGTGAAAAAACGTCCACTGTTGGAGCAATCATTAGAAAATGGAAGAAGCTAAACATGACTATCTATCTCCCTCGGACTGGGGCTCCATGCAAGCTCTCACCTCGTGGGGTCTCAATGATCCTAAGGAAGGTGAGAAATCAGCTCAGAACTACATGGGAGGAGCTGGTCAATGACCTGAAAAGAGCTGGGACCACCGTTTCCAAGGTTACTGTTGGTAATACACTAAGACGTCATGGTTTGAAATCATGCATGGCACGGAAGGTTCCCCTGCTTAAACCAGCACATGTCCAGGCACGTCTTAAGTTTGCCAATAACCATTTCGATCATCCAGAGGAGTCATGGAAGAAAGTCATGTGGTCAGATGAGACCAAAATAGAACTTTTGGGTCATAATTCCACTAAACGTGTTTGGAGGAAGAAGAATGATGAGTACCATCCCAAGAACACCCTCCCTACTGTGAAGCATGGGGGTGGTAGCATCATGCTTTGGGGGTGTTTTTCTGCACATGGGACAACCTCCTTCCCTCAGTTAAAGCATTGAAGATGGGTCGAGGCTGGGTCTTCCAACATGACAATGGACCCGAAGCACACAGCCAGGATAATCAAGGAGTGGCTCTGTAAGAAGCAAATCAAGGTTCTGGCATGGCCTAGCCAGTCTCCAGACCATGATTTCTAAGTGGGAGAACTTGCAAAATAGCAGGGTGTTCAAATACTTATTTTCCTCACTGTATGTATGTGTGTGTGTGTATGTATGTATGTGTATGTGTGTATGTATGTTTATGTATGTGTATATATATATATATATATATATATATATATATATATATATATATATACATACATACATACATACACACACACTAACCCGATTCCATAAAAGTTGGGACACTGTACAGATTTTGAATAAAAAAGGATTTCAATATTTAACAAATCTCAAACTTATATTTAATTTACAATAGAATATAGATAACATATCAAATGTTGAAAGTGAGACATTTTGAAATGTCATTTTGGTTTTCATAAGATCTACACATTCCAAAAAAGTTGGAACAGGTAGCAATAAGAGGCCGGAAAAGTTGAATGTACATGTAAGGAACAGCTGGAGGACCAATTTGAAACTTATTATTTCAATTGGAAACATGATTGGGTATAAAAAGAGCTTCTCAGAGTGGCAGTGTCTCTCAGAAGTCAAGTTGGGCAGAGGATCACCAATTCCCCCAATGCTGCGGCGAAAAATAGTGGAGGAATATCAGAAAGGAGTTTCTCAGAGAAAAATTGCAAAGAGTTTGAAGTTATCATCTACAGTGCATAATATCATCCAAAGATTCAGAGAATCTGAAAAATTCTCTGTGCGTAAAGGTCAAGGCCGGAAAACCATACTGGATGCCAGTGATCTTCGGGCCCTTAGACGGCACTGCCTCACATACAGGAATGCTGATGTAATAAGAAATAACAACATGGGCTCAGGAATACGTGCAAAAAACATTGTTGGTAAACACAATCCACTGTGCCAATCGCCGTTGCCAGCTAAAACTCTATAGGTCAAAAAAGAAGCCATATCCAAACATGATCCAGACGTGCAGGTGTTTTCTCTGGGCCAAGGCTTATTTAAAATGGACTGTGGCAAAGTGGAAAACTGTTCTATGGTCAGACGAATCAAAATTTAAAGTTCTTTTTGGAAAACTGGGACGCCATGTCATCCGGACTAAAGAGGATAAGGACAACCCAAGTTGTTATCAGCGCTCAGTTCAGAAGCCTGCATCTCTGATAGTATGGGGTTGCATGAGTGCGTTTGGCATGGGCAGCTTACACATCTGGAAAGGCACCATCAATGCTGAAAACATTCTAGAACAAAATATGCTCCCATCCAGACGTCGTCTCTTTCAGGGAAGACTTTGAATTTTCCAACATGACCATGTCAGACCACATACTGCATTAATTACAACATCATGGCTGTGTAGAAGGATCCGGGTAGTAAAATAGCCAGCCTGCAGTCCAGATCTTTCACCCATAGAAAACATTTGGCGCATCATAAAGAGGAAGATGCGACAAAGACATGACAGTTGTGCAACTAGAAGCCTGTATTAGACAAGAATGGGACAACATTCCTATTCCTAAACTTGGGCAACTTGTCTCCTCAGTCCCCAGACGTTTGCAAAAAGAAGAGGGGATGCCACACAGTGGTAAACATGGCCTTGTCCCAACTTTTTTGAGATGTTGATGCCCTGAAATTTAAAATAAACTTTTATAAATTATAAATTTTCTCAGTTTAAACATTTGATAAACATTTGATATCTATGTTGTATTCTGAATAAAATATTGAAATTTGAACTTCCACATCATTGCATTCTTTTTTTTATTCACAATTTGTACAGTGTCCCAACTTTTTTGGAATCAGGTTTGTGTGTGTGGACAATGATCCAAAACATACCAGCAAGTCCACCTCTGAATGGCTGAAGAATAACAAAATGAAGACTTTGGAGTGGCCTAGTCAAAGTCCTGACCTGAATCCTATTGAGATGCTGTGGCATGACCATAAAAAGGCGGTTCATGTTCGAAAACCCTCCAATGTGGCTGAATTACAACAATTCAGCATAGATGAGTGGACCAAAATTCCTCCACAGCGCTGTAACAGACTCATCAAGTTATCGCAAACACTTGACTGCTGTTGTTGCTGTCAAGAGTGGCCCAACCTGTTAAGTTTAGGAGGGCAAACACACTTTTTCACACAGGGTCATGTAGTTTTGGATTTTGTTTTCCCTTAATAATAAAAACCTTCATTTTAAAACTGCATGTTGTGTTTATTTGTGTTATCTTTTACTAATATTTAAATTAGTTTGATGATCTGAAACAAAACAAAAAAAAGAAATCAGGAAACACGTTCACACCACTGTTATGTAACTAAGCTAATTTCAGCAACACAGTTTATCTAGCTGTTGTATGGGTTAGAGGGAGTCCCTAAACAACTGGTGCAGACAATGATAACGAAATTTCAAGGTTCAAGATAAATTCTAATGGTTATGCAGATAGAGAAGTCAGTTTTTGTTGCCAAGTGTCAACACGCCGTGTCCTGATTGACTGATGATCCGATCTGCTTGATCAGGTCAGGGTGATCACGTTAATGCCAAGTATAAACGCAGCCTGAGTGCTAACTTGTAATTTATTGTGATTCCTAATTACTGAGCTTTTATTTGCCAATCAGGTTTTACCAGGCACAATGTTCCCCTTTAAGCAATTGTCATGAAGCGTGAATAGTACCGTATTTTCCGGACTATAAGCCGCTACTTTTTTCCCACGCTTTGAACCCCACGGCTTAAACAACGAAGCAGCTAATTTATGGATTTTTCCTTGGTTTTTCCTGGTTGCACAAGCTTTAAGCCACAAAAACTGAGCCCCATAACATTAAACCAATAAAATTGCGGAACGGGTTCAGGTGAACCAATTAAATTCTTTCTATTAAATCAGATGCGCTCCCACTGAATCGGGCCGCATTACATCATAGATATGGATGAGGTTCCTCTGACATTTGACCTGTCGCTCACTCGGACTGTCAACAGGAAATGCGAATCATTCGTCACGCTGAAAACAACCGGGCATGAAAAAAAGCACTTAATCTGTGTTCTGAGCTGCACCGATGGTGATTTTTAAACGCACGGCGTCGCCAAAAGATAAACTCTCGAGAGAAATTGTTGTGAAAGGAAGTAGGAAGACAGTGAACAATGACTTTCTTGGAAGGCTACTACCAAGAAAGTCGTGTAACAGGCACTATAGATACAAGCCGTGGAACAGACGCGGTCTTTTGTTAAAGCCTGTGTAAAGTTTCCTTAGTTTCAATGTAGACATTATAGGCTTATAGACAGGTGCGCTTAATAGTCCGGAAATTACGGTAGTTTGCGTTCCTTCTAGTGTCTGATAATAGATTAGTCACTGGGGGATGCTGTTTCTATTCATATGGTTTCACATTCCGAATACAGTAGCTGTAATGATTGGAAATTTGCTGTTATGCGTTGTTCTGCTTTAACTGGATTTTTAATCATCCTTAAATGATATCAACATTGCAGCTTTCAACCAGTCAGTTTTCAACGATTTATAAAACCTGTTAATTGTTAGTGTATGGTCTCTGTCTCTCTCTACCTCTCTTTCTGTCTTTCCTCTCCCCCTTCAAAAAATTATCCTTTTTCCTCAGATTTTCTTTTTTTTTAATTCTTCCAAAACAACAATTAAGATATTGTATAAGAAGGTGGGCAAAATATATGGTGTGAATGTAATAGGGGACTGAAATTCGACTAGATTTGAATTACTATTGGATTACTGAACTACATGTCTGTCTTCAGAGAATCAGCTTTCAGCAATTAATATTGAGATCATTACAAAACTTGATGAGTGTATCTATAAATGTCGGCAAGATCTGGCTACTGGAGGTGATATTTGTTGAAGGTGCTTGGATCCTGATGATTACTTCATGTGACTGTATTCATGCAATGCTTTATTTGTCATGTTTTTGAACTTTGCATTTATTTAATCTGTGATCTGAAATAATAAAAAAGCTGAATTTTTTTTTTTTTTTTTTAGGTGGAAGTCTTCAATCTTCTCTTTGTCACGAGTGAGAGCTACTCCCGGAAGACATTTGTGGTTCACTGCCAGGACTGTGCACGCAAAGGCAGCAGCGACCTGGATGGCTTTGTGGTGCTAGAACAGTACAGGCTGGAGGACCTCATGCAGGTCTATGACCAGTTTACATTAGTAAGTGAACTTTATAGTACATCATATTTATACTCAGTACTTAATGCATGTTAAAATACTTAATACACAGTACTACATTTAGGGTTTTTGCTGAATTTTACTCCTGAGATCATCTCCTGCTACATAGCATTCACATTTATACAAAAATTATAAATTATATATATATACACACACACACACACACACACACACACACACACACACACAGGTGTTCCAATTACTTCCATGGCTACAGGTGTATAAAATCAAGTACCGGGGCATGCAACTCAGTGTTGGGCCACGTAAAATCACAGCGCAGGTGAGCGAATGCTGAGACACATAGTGCACAGAGGTCACCAACTTTTTGCTTCATGTGGCCTTCAGATCAGCTCAAGAACAGTGCATAGAAAGCTTCATAAAATGAGTTTCCATGGTGAAGCAGCTGCATCCAAGCCTTACATCATCAAGTGCAAAGCATCGGATGCAGTGGTGTGAAGAACGCCGGACTCGTGTTCTCTGGAGTGACGAATCACGCTTTACTGTCTGGCAATCCGATGGACGAGTTTGGGTTTAGCGGTGTCCTGGAGATTGACACTTGTCTGACTACATTGTGGTTGATTATGATGTTGGGGTTGTTTTTTAGGAGTTGGGTTCGGCCCCTTAGTTCCAGTGAAAGAACTCTTAATGCTTCAGCATACCAAGACATTTTGGACAATTTCATGGTTCCAACTTTGTGGGAACAGTTCGGGGACGGCCCGTTCCTGTTCCAACATGACATGACAAAGAAAGGTCCATTAAGACATGAATTGGTGAGTTTGGTGTGGAAGAATTTGACTGGCCTGCACAGAGTCCTGACCTCAAACCGATAGAACACCTTTGGGATGAATTAGAGTGGTGACTGCGATCCAGGCCTTCTCGTCCAACATCAGTGTCACAAATGCACTTCTGGAAGACTGGTTCCCATAAACACTCTCCTAAATCTTGTGGAAAGCCTTTCCAGAAGAGTTGAAGCTGTTATAGCTGCAAAGGGCCAACATCATATTAAATCCTATGGATGAAGAATCAGATGTTACTCAAGTTCATTTGCATATGAAGGCAGACGAACCAATACTTTTTTGGGGGAAAAATTATATATATATATATATACACACACACACACTGTGTGTGTATATAGTAGAAGGTTAATGCGTAGATAAGACATAGATGAACAACTAAACATTAACTATTACATTGTGTTATTAACTGTGATTATTTTACAAAGATAAAGCCAAATAGTTAAAACCATGTGTGGGAAGTAAACCCTTACCCCTTCTTTTCAAAGCCAAGTAGTAGCCAGGTATAGCTAATCAAATGCTAATAAAGTGATCATCTCTATAAAAGCCCAAGTTTTAGCAAATTGCTGAGCTGGAGCATTCAGATCAGATTGTCTGGAAGGTTGTGAAAGGTATTGGATCCAGCAAGGAGGTGTAGGATTGCAGGATGGGCTGACCTGCAGGATCTCTTCTGTTAAATAGATTAGAAAAATGAGTTAGTGTGAGAATAGGAGACACCTGAGAGCATACAGTCTCATACATTACACTCTCAAGGTTCTCCTTCTCTCTCACTAACTCATTGAGGTAGAGCTGAAGGTCTTGCAGATCTTTCTGTCACTGAAGGTGGCAAAATCTTCAGCTGTCAGGGAGCATGGAGCTGGTGGGTTTTGTGGAGTTTTACTTGAATTGTGTGCAGATGCTTCCAGCTTATGTTTATAGAAGGCAGTCTTGGCAGAAGTCGCTTCGGGATGAGAATTTGGACAGGAGAGTAGGTATGAGATCAGATCAATGTCAAGTTGTAATTTCTCCGAATGCTGCGCAACACATCCGATAGCCAAGGAGCAGAGCATGATGTTTTCCGGTTTAATATACAATTTATAGAAGTGCACTGCTGTGGATCAGTTCAAAGGCAGCTAAAGTGGAATCAGTGTTGAATAAATGTACAGTGCCAGTGCATTGCTTGCCTCGTCATATTTGAAAATATAGGGAATTTTCAGTGTTTTATTTATGATGCAAATCACCACTATCCAGAACACACACACATGCAACTAGAAAATTCAATATTTGATCAGTTCATTCTGTAGATTTTTTTTTTCTTTCATTTTGCTAAGTAGGAAAAATTAACACCTTTTTCTTATTTGTTTTTTAGGCACCTCCCCTTCATTCATCTTCATCTTGACATTAAGACACTGTAGTTGTGGACAATATTTCATTACAGGAACTTACAAAAAAATGGACCATTTCTGATATTCAGGAAAGCTAAGGCTGTGCGGTGCATGGCTGGTATCCATAGTGACGGCCCAGGGCTGCCCGCTGAAGCAGCCGTGTGTCTATGCAACATGTTGTTAAAGTGCAGCACATCATGTTGGCCTACAGGGGGCGGTAGTGGATGCACTTCCTCACAGGACTGCTCTCTCCTATACGGCTTGGCTCTGCTTCTCCAGAGAAGTTAAATGAAAACACGGGGGAAAATTATGGGGGAAAATGTTTTGTATATATTGTCTGAACACCTGGCATAGTCAATTACAAGACTACTGACTTGAGAAATTCCCCCTTTTTTCTTTTTTCTTTTCCTTTTTTGTATTTTGTTAATGAGCTGACACACAATCTTTTTTTTGTGTCTAAAAGGTTGTCCCTAATATGAAGGGCACTAGCCTACCTGGTCTTTTTGTATGATAGACAGTAATTTTACCACTTCTTTGGATGACAAAACCTACAAAAAAAATTTGTAATGTGAAGATTTAGGTGATATAATTTTTTTTTTTTTACTGCTTTTACGTTTTCTTGGTCTCATTATTATTAAAAACCGTATTCAATATTTTTGTTTTTTTTATGTAAGAAAAAGGAAATATAATGAGAAAGGGAAAAAAAAAGATATCAGCCAAGTCACAAAGAAAATAGATTGCACATAGACTAAGTTTAAATTGTGATCCCCCAACCCCCGTGTTTCTAATCTTGATGTACATTTTCACTATTTATAAATGCATATTTATTGCTTGAAGATATTTGTTGATGGAATGCTGTTATTTTTCCCAGAGTACCTGCCATTAAATTTGAAGGAGTTTTGTCATTTAAATGCTACTCCTGCATTTTCTATATAAAATAAAACTGCTTAGCCAGCAATGTACAGAAACAATTAAAGTGATTTATTGTTTGAAGTTATTGTTATTAAAAGTGTGTAATATGTCCATGCACATGTTATATCAGTGGTTTACAAAATAATATTTTTATTGCTTTTGTCTGATTCTGTTTTTGGCATATGATCTGATGCCTTATAGAAATGTTTACCTGATTGATCATATTGGTTGGTTTTAGAATGGAAAGTCATTTAAAAATGCATTTGCTAAAACATTGATAGTTTTATATTAAAATGCATTAAATAATAGATTATCTGATATTATGGATTAGATGACAAATCATGCACTTGAAATTTACCTGAGGAAATAGATGAATAATTAATGCTGGCTTTTTGTTTGGTGTTATGCTACAGACCATTATGTTTAGTATTGTTGTTCTTAGTAATTTTACATTGTGATGTCAAGAATCCCATTAATTGCTTGATCAGATATTTCGGTTACTTTCACTTCTACACCGCATTCATATTCATATGACCCAGTTCATCTAATCTTCCTTCCTGGTGAACTGAAAATATGAAAGTCTGCTTAGGATGCACGCCATCTGCCGCAATGTGGATAAGTTTTGTTGACGGCAAAATCATTTTTCCTCTCTGCGGGTTGATGCACAACTTCACTATCACTCCAGGAATATTCTAATTGGCACATTTAAGTTTTCAGATTATAGATATTTCCCGATTTCTAATTATATATATAATATTTATATATATAATGTGTGTTTCACCCAATACATTCCCAGATATATTTATGCAGAAGCATGTCCTTTTGTCACTGAACACTGCATAGAGCAAAGCCTGTTGTTTAGCATCATCACACATTCATCTGCACAATTCATCTAAACAATGAGGTAACAAGGACGAGCTGTGCAACCGAAGCATTATTACATACATCGGCATGAAAAGAGTATTGAATGCTAATTTTACTTCTTGATCAGAAACATTCATTTGCTTAATATGAATGAGTTACAAAGCCCAGTCCATGAGGTACCTCATTTTAAACCAACAAATAAATAAGAAATTAAAAAACACTCAAAGAAATTAGTTTATTTGAATTCAACACATGTTCATGAATCATCAACAAATGTTCATGATTCTGAGCTGTACACAGGCACCAAACATGATTAAACAAGATGCTTCCAAGATGGACCTGAAACCCAGCAGACAATGTAGCTGTATGTTCAACGACACAGATATCTACACTGCATGCCAGGTACAAAACCATCTCTGAATGGATTTTCTTTTTTTATTCTGCACTCATACTCTCCTTTTGCACCACTACTCATGCCAAACAGTTCAATTTAATACAGTTCTCTTACATAATTCTTCTTTTATCATGCTTCCATTATCACTCAATTCATTTGGCAGATAGAAGCTACTGCCATTCATTAGCGTGTGCGACTTCTGTTTGGTTCATGGAGCTACTGTACAGTTCGTTGAAGAATTAAAGCCCATTAGAGACCCAGTAGCCAGATGTAGCTGCTGACAGGCAGACAGGACCTACACTGACTACTGAGCAATTGAAGGGCTCCTGAGCAACCTGCAAACTGTCATCTATACTACAGTGACATTAGGTGATAAAACATTGCAGAACCTACATATGGTTAGCTGTTTACCTTACAGAGTAATCAGAGATGTTCTTTATTCAAAACTGTCACTTAGCAGTATGTAGTAATATTCTGCTGCAATAACATGAATGATCATGTAAGTTAGTGTGCTGACTAGTTGTGTTCTCCTGGAGGTGTGCAGTTGTGTCATCAGTGGGGCAGGCTGATGTGACCTGGAAAAAGGAGATCCAACAGACATACAGTGGTTCAGGCAGTGGAAAGTCAAACAGAAGTTTACATAAATTTTTAACCCTGTTCAGATTAGAGGTGCTGACTCATCTCACTCTGATTTGATAAATGGTTCTTCGACTTGGACTGAGTCACATAACAGATTTTATTGATCATTTTCTACAACTGGCTAATAGGGGGCAGTGGAAAAAGAGGATCTGTGAGGACATACAATGAAACAATGTTATCAGCTCAGCATACCATCTAGTAAGATGTTTCATTTGTGCTCTACCATTTCTCCCACTTGTTCTCTCTTGCTCTCCCTCCCTCTCTCTCTCCATATCTCTCTTTCTGCCTTTCTCACTCCCTTTTTCCGTTTCATGCACTGTGTTGTCTATCTGAAGGTTGCTGTGCTCCCGTTTTCCATTGCTGTTTTA